>NC_053457.1:35712117-36085389 GCF_015227805.2 Hirundo rustica | reverse complement strand
TAGCAAAAAGGCGAGCTGTGACATATGGGAAATAAAAAGACACATACCCATCAGGAGACTCGGAGGAGAAGGCCGTAGGAAACCGACGGGCTGACAAGCTCCAAAAGATGCACGGTGGCCCAGAAGCTCAAACATTCTCCCCTTCCTTCAGAAATGGCATCATGGGCAGACAAACTCTCTTTTGCACACAATGAAAAAAAAGTGGGGTTAGACACAGGAAAAACAACAGTCTTTGCTTTAAAAAGGATAGTAAGCTGTAGATGCAAAAAGCTCTGGCCTTACACTTCCTAAAACAACCCCATCCAGGGACTCCCTGGAGCTCCCCACGACACCCACAAGCCTCCCTCCAAATGCCTGCTGCCCTGGCTCTCTTCACCCTGCCAAAGCAAACTATGGAACAGGCTTAGACAGCTGCTAAAACCAGGAACACAGGGACAACACTGGCCAGGGAACTAGAGGCAGGCCTTGGCCTACACGTGCCTTCTAGACATGCTAGGTGCATTGTACCAAAAGGCCGCCAGTGACAAAGTTAAAACACCTTCTGGTCCTAGCATGTCGGGCCACAGGGTGGACAGAGGCATGGCCAGACATTTCAGCACCAAACACATGAGGGATCAAAGTAGTTCTGCAACAAATAAGCCGAGCTAGGGGATCATACAAGCCATGCACAGAGGTACAGGTACTCGTGGCACAAGAAAAATGCTACAAGGACTTAGGATAGCTCTAGGAAAAAAACACAACCTGCCTAGCCCCTGACATCCCCACAGTTACAGCCAGGGGCACAGGAGGAAGGGAGAAATCAAGAAACACCTTTGCAAGGGGCTTCTAGAAAGTAAGGGGCCGTGCGTACGGCTCTTGCCCCTGGCTTCGGCAAGGACAAGGGCTACACCCAGGGGACAGATGGAAGGATCTCCCTTGCAACAAAGGCTTGCACTTCCTTGCCCTTATATTAGCCAGCCTATTAGGGGGGGGAGAGGCAAGGGATGTCTCTTTCAAACCACAGCTAACCACCGTACTGTCTCTTCTCAAATCTCTTCCACAGCAACCTCAGCTGCCACACGTGCTACCCTGGCACCTTGCTCTTCAGCATCTCCAGCCACAACGTGGGGTCCTACTCGAGGCACTGCAAAGAACCACTGCTCCTGCTCAAGTGCCCTGCACCTGTCCGAGTGTGGGGGACCGCGGCAAGAGGCGTCGCCACATCTGCACCCGCCACCCTCGGCGCCAGGCCTCAGAAGCCCCGCAGATTGGGACGCCTCTGCTGAAAGGACAAGGGTGGTAAGCCGTGACTGCCGCTCAGCAGGAGTGGGCGGCATGACAAAACCTTCAAAAACGTAGCCTTGAAAATCACAACACACCGACACCAATACTCCATTCAAAATCAACCTCATCGACAAACAAACACAAAAGAAAGAAAAAAATAAACTTTATCCCTTCTCACGCACCCCTTACAAAGATAGGCAACACAACGATTAAAAACCACCTCCAAACCGCTCCACAGAAAATACATAGAAAACATGAAAAAACCTGAAACAAAAAAAAAAGGGGAAACCTCCAGCAGCCACCCACACTGGCCCCAATTCAAACACAAACACCTCCCAAGGATGCACAAGGGTGAAAGACATATGGCCGTCCAACAAACCAACCAAAGAAAACCCTGCCGTATCGTAGACAACAATCCAAGGACAAATAGGACAAAACCTGAACAAATGAAACACATCCTACCTCAAACACCACATGCTCACCAGAATAAAAAAAATAAAACAAAAACTCTCATGCACCTCAAGCGACAGCCCGTTGCACCTTGCTAAACCTTAGAAAACATTCTTTGAAACAGAACACACCACCAAAAAAAAATTTTATATATATATATAATTCAAAAAATCTCACCAGCAAAACTCAATTCAGTAACAACCTGATTGACATGCAAACTAAGAAACACAAAATGAAGTAAATCAATAAATAAACTTTATCCCTTCTCACACACCACTTACAATCAAAATAAAGAGACACAACAACAACAACAAATGAATGACATCACACCACCTCAAACACAAGAAAACACAACACAACGTACCAAACTGAATAAAAGGGACCGCTCCGTGAATAAAAACCTCTTACGCTTTAAGCGACGGCCCTTTACACTGTCATAAACCTCAGAAAACAGCCTTGACAAACACCTGACACCGCCAAAAAAAATCCAACACCAAAACAACCACAAAACCCACCTCATTCACGTGGAACACGAGAAACACGACATGAAAGAAATAAATCCCACCTCACTAAACATTTAAAACCACCTTCAAACCACTCAAGGGAAAAACTTAGACCTTTAGAAAAAAGCCATCTAACACGACACACAAGCCTCCACCGGCCAGCAACGCTGGCCCCGCTAGGAACAAACAGCTAGCCACCAAATTCTCCACAAGGATAAAATAGACACTGCAATCCAACAAGCCAAAGAAAGTAACCCCTATCACACAATAAACATCACGCTACCTCAAACCCACTAACACAAATGCTACACGCTCACCACGAGAAAAACGATCCATAAACACCTCTCCTACACCTCAAGTGACAGCCCCCTGCAGCACAGTAAACCTTAGAAAACACATCCTCTAAAAACAGAACACCCCACCAAAAAACCAGAAAGTTAACACCACCAAAACTCAACTCAAAACCAACCGTATCAACAGGAAATGTAAGAAATGCAACATGAAATAAACAAGCCATATCCCTTATCACACACCATCCACAAAACATCATTTCAAAACCACCCTAACACCCCTCAACAAAACAAAAACAAAAAACAATTTAAAAAAAAAAAAAAAAAAGCACCACACAAACACCCACAACACACTGCATCTAACAAAACACCCTAGCTTCCACCAGACAGCCACGCTGGGGCCCTACCCCATCTCAATGCTCACATACAAGAAACAAAAACAAAATCACAACAACACCTGCCAGACGCCTATTCAAAATAAGACTGAAATCCACTCCACCTCCAATACAAACACACCCACCCATAAAGTGATCCTCACTTTAAAAAAAAAAAAAAATTGGACACAAGAAACAACATCAAAACACAACATACACCACCAAACAAGATCCTAGGGAATAGAAACCTTTCCCATGCTGGACAAGCTGGCCTTTCCTGCAATTTCAGCCCTCCAAGGAAAGGAAGCGGCAACAACAGGCATGAGCCCCACGTGAAACCCATCCCGTGGCAACCCGTGGCAAAGGTACGTACGCTCCCCTTCTATTTACTCCCTGAGAACAACAAAAAAATAAACCAAAGCTCTCAAACGACGACAAAAGATAGCTTGACATCTTTTTATACAGACAATAACACAAGAGGTCTTCCTTCTCTCCAGTCAAGCCACTTGGATCCTCAAAACCTCATTTTTTCTTTCCAGGGCCATTGGGGAGGGAGGAATGACACAAAAATGCAAAGGAAAACACTCCCAAAAACCCACCCTTGCTGCTGCTGCTACCTGGCACAAAGGTTTGCGGCTTAGCACCTCCTTGAAGCCGTGCTAGGAGTGCAAGTGCATCCAGGGGCCCCCCAGAACACTGGATATCGTCTCACAGCTGTTCTGTGACACGTGCCGTGGACACCCAAAAAGCCCCTCTCCTCCGGCAGCTCCACGCCAAAGGGAGCGGCCCTGGCACCGGCCACCCCCTCATCACCCACACGCTTCTCACCTGCCTCTGCTCTGGACCCGGGCTCTGACACCTCATCGTGCTGAGGCCTCACACCAGGCAGCTGGGAGGGCAGGGGCACGGCAGACCTGCTGCTCATGCCAGGGACAGCTCCTTGCCTACACCTGACACACTGGGCCACCAGCCTTCCCTTGCTAGCCACAAGAACCCCGCTTCCCCTGCATGTGCCCGAGGCTGAAATGGGGAGGCCACCTCCAAAAGGACACGGGCCTCAGGTTCACAACTCCAAAAATTCCCCAAACATCATTTCCCTTCATTTGCAATTCTGCCTTTGCCATCGTGAAGACCTTGACTTTCTCTGCAAGGATTTCAAACATCCCTTGACTGGGATGTTCATCAGCTGGCCTGCTGTGCTGTGCCTACGGCTTAGCAGACAAGCCCGGCCTAAATCCAAACCCGCTGCAAGTCTTGGGAAATACACAGACGCTTTACAAATACTCCCCTTCCTTCAACACCCCCGCGCACATGCACACCCTCCTTTTTTGCCCACACCGTCTCCCCGCCACAAATCCCACGTCTCACAAAACCAAACACAAATCCAATACAAGCGTTCGCTTCCAAAGGAAAATTATTGACGCGTCAGCCGACACCTGTAGGGCCTCGGGGACCCTGCCGCTTGTGAGCCCAAAGCTGATTTGAAAAGGGGCTGCAAGGAGCGGCTGCCTGAGGGGCTCCCTGGGAAGCTCTCCTGATCGGGGGTGTGCAGCTTCTCTAGCCTGTTTCGCTGCAGGGACAACGTGTTCGTGGATGCCTGGGAGCTGTAGCATGTGGGACTATGGAGGTGTCCGGAACGTGGGACATGTGGACGGCACAACCTCTGCTGCAGCTGCAAGGCACCTGTTCTGGGACGCTCACAGTGGGTCTCACAATGCCAAAGCCTTTTCCTACCTGGGGTGGCGTGGCGTGGGGGAGCTTTTGCCTTCACACATTCTTCTACACATCACAGTGATGCTGGGCCCTGGTGCTTTTGGAGGGGGGAGACACCAGGCACTCTCGTGCAAAGTACACAGCCTTACCTACCTTCATTCTTCCCCCTTTCATCTCTTCTGCTGTACGTCTGCTTGGGACAGGACTGACTGGAGCACTTGTGCTCCACAGACACAAGCTGTTCCTGGCCTGGCACCTCTGGCCAGGGGGGATAGGGAGGCACCAGGGGGGTTTGGCATCATTTCAACTCCCGTGGAGGGAGGCCACTGGAAAACTCTTGCAGGGAAAGCTGCCTCACCTTTCAAACCTGCTTACGTGATGCGAGTGTGGGATAGGGCCGGGGACCTGGGCTGCATAGAACACGGAAAAGGATGGGTCCCCTTCAGCTTGCAAAAACCCGGGGCGGGAAGAACCGACGGGTGTCCTTTGTGCTCTTCGCAGATGGAGGAACACATTTCAAGAGGAAAATCTACAGGGAACTGGCCAGCAACTTGCTGAGACTTACTTATTGCACAAACACACCGTTTTTCACTAAGGTCTATCACTTAGGCAACATCAAGCTCTCCTTTTCAAAGCATGCACAACTCCTAACACCGGGCCACACGCATGCTGCAGAAAGGGAAGGGAAGCAGGCTTATAGGGCTGGCAAAAGCGGGCAGACGCCTCACTACCACATCCAACTGAAACGCCCAAATGCCCCCTACTAAGGGGGGCAGGGGAAGCAGACTTTATTGGCCCACCAAAAAGGGCCGCTCTTCATCTCTAAGACCTCGTGCGCCAGGAAACACATTTCTGACAGATGAAATTTAAAACACAAACCATCGGCTGCTGAGACAAGTTCGGCATCTTGGCAGGGGATTGCTTAAAACGCACCGTCCTGGAGGCTTAGACTGGCACCACCGAGTCAGACTTCAGCGACAGCAACGGCTTCTGGCTAGCGCTCACGGCTCACCGGGCACACGTCACCTCCAACGTCGACATCCAGCTTCACCTCCTGAAAGGAAACACAAACAAGGCTGTCATAGACAAATCATGCACACCACCCTGACAAATACATACACCCTCCCATCTCTAATAGTTCTCTAAGTTCCTCCTCCCTCACTAGTGCAGCCTTAGCCTTAAACATCAAACACCACAAACCACAAAAAAAAAAAAAACCACCAAACAAACTCCGAGCAAATGGAACTCTCTCTTAGCAACAGCAGGCTTCCAGAGCTTAACCCTTCTCTAAAAAAGTAAAAAAAGACAGAGGAAACAAAAACCAACAGCATCGAGTCAGGACCAAAAGTAAAAAAACAGATTAAAACGGAGCGTTAAAAAATGAGTGGTTCTATGCTTACTTAAGCCATGAAAATAAACTCTACGTTTACATCATGCCTTTCAATCATAACAAAGAGAGGCATTTTAAAAAAGAATGGTTTTCATGGGTGTGTAAATTGAAGCAAAAAGATTGATGAGAAACCAAGTCATAGCCTATAAAATGCTGAAACAGAGACAAAGAGGAGAAGCCCCCTGCGACGGTAAAAAACGAAAAAGACATCTCTGGACCTTAAAGTAAAAAATACCTTCCTTTAAAGTGATGCACCTTTAAAAACGAACACCTCAGGATGCTACAGTCTAAAACCCATCACCCATAAGCGGCTTAAAAAACTCCTCCTAACAAAGTCACAAAAGCAAGCTTATCCAAGCGCTTCTTTTGAAAACACTTGAAAACCCACAAAAAAACTCTCCTAAGTGAGCCTTAAAATCCACAACGCTAAAAAATACTCTTCCCCTAATAAATGACAAAAAGACTAGGCTCAAACAATAAAAGGGACTAAAAACGACAAGTTTGGGCTCTTGATGCTCTTTTGGAAAAAAGTCTTCTTCACATCCCCCATCAAACAAGGTTCAAATCCTTCCTGCTTCTCAAGTAAACCTTCCAAAAAATAAAACTCAATTCAAAAACCAAAGGCAGGCAAAGACACAAATTGGCAACGCTCAACCCGGCGCCGCCAACAGCAACGCCCTCATTTGCAACACAAAACAGACAAAAGACTGCCTTCCAACCGACCGGGGCTGGGCGCCCACCGGGGACCGCTCCGGCACCGCCCCGACCACGAGCACCCGATAAGCACTCCAGGACAAAGGGACACGACACAGCCTTTTATCTATACTGACCACAAACTCTTTCCTCAAGTCCACAGAAATCAAAACTGGCTCCCTCAAAAGCCCCAGGGAGCGAAAAACGAGCCTGACAAGGCACAAAAAAAACCCCACTGCTCCATCCCTCACACCAAGCACAATAAAATCAAGCCTCGGCAAGAAAATACCACTAAAGCCAAGCGCACGGCTTGCTTTCCTGCAGCCCGCCCTGGGAAAAACCTGCCTACCCCTACATCTGAAAGACAATAGGGTGCAACAGCCAACACACAAGGGAATAGGGTCTAAAGAAATCTCAGAGCAAAAAAAAAAAAAAATAGATATATATATATATACACACACACGCATTAATAAATTCAACACCAAAACTCAATTCAAAACCGAAAACATCGACCTGGAACCTAAGGAACGCAGGATTAAGAAAGAAATAAACCCGATCCCTTAGCACACAACATCGACAAACAAAACAAAACTACACGTTTCTTCAAAACCACCTGAAAACCGCTCGGCACAAAAAAAAAAAAAAAAAGGAAAAAATTAAAAAGGCAGCGAACAAGCACCCCAGCCTTCACCACACAGCCAGGCTGCTCCCCGTGAAATCCTAAAGCTCCCAAAACATTCCACAACCACAAAATACACACTGCAATCCAACAAAACGAACAAAGAAACCCCTAGCCTACGAGAAACAAAGATACAATTCCAAAGATCACAAAATCCGAACACATCAACGACATCGCGCCACCTCAAACCCACCAAAAACAAACGCCACGAAGTCACCACCATCAAAGCCGCTGATGAATAAAGAAAAACCTCTCCACATACCTCAAGCGACAGGCACTTACACGGCGGCAAATCGGACAAAACAACCTTGCCGAAACGGCGCCTCTTTCGAAAAATTCCGAACGCCGCTCCTCCACCAGACAGGAGGGACGGGGGAGCCGAGCACTTTCCACCCTCGGTCACGACTCGCTCCGCCCTGCCCTTTCAGTCCCGGGGACACCACGCCACCGAACACAAGGGCGCTGCCCGGCCGGCCCCGGCTCCCCTGCCCCCCCGCAAAGGGACCGCGACCCCCGGGGGCAGAGCCGCCCCGCCTCCCTCCTCCACACAGCGCCGGGGAACCGACGAGCCATGAGCACCATGCGTACATACTGAGCATTCAGCGCCGGCTTGCCGCTCTTCCTACGCACCGCGGCAAAGAGAAAACCACCCCCCACCACCCTTCCCAGCGCCGGGAAACCCGCCCGAAAAGAGCCATGGGCACCACGTACCCACGGCGCCGGCCTACCCCGCTTCCTTCTCGCCAACACCACGCCAACACGAGCCGCCGCACGCACGCCGCCGCCAGTCCCCAAAGGCATCCTCACTGCCGGCCCCAGACCCGCCCCCCCCCCGCCAACCTTCCCCGCCCGTGCGCCATGCGGCCGGGGCAACCCGTAGCTCCTGCCGCACATTCACCGCCGCGGCGCCGCGCTTTAGCGCTAAAATGGCAACTGGAAAACACCCCCCGCCGCCCTCTTCCCAGCGCGCGGAAACCCACCCGACCTCGCCCTGCGCCTGCACGACCGCGGAGCCCCGCCGCTGCCCGGCCTCTGTCCCCGGAACGCACGCGGCTGCCGGGACACGCACGGACCTCCTCCGGAATAACGAAACGAAAACACGCCCTCCCCACGAACCCACGATCACTCACCCGCGATGCTGCTGCTGACTCACACAAAGCTCTGGACCTTCGGCCCGCGCCCGCTGCCTGCTCCAGCCCGGCCGCGGAGCCTCTTCGGGAGCTGAGACCATCCGGGAGCCGGTCGCCTTCAAAAAGGCGCCCTATGCTCCGAAGGCTCAACAACACCCTCAGTGATCGCTCTTTTAAGAGAGTTGCAGGAGCAACTCAGCCACGAGGCTCTCCGTGCGCCTGCAGACACGGCCGCTCCATCGGCTCGGCGCTGCTGCTTCTCCACGGCGAGGTCTCTTCAGGCGGCGCACACCGCTGCGAGCCCTGAAACCCACACCCGACGACTGACTTCCCACAGTCCCTTTTCACAGCGAACGAGGTGGCGGGCTTTGACTCTCGGACCAATGGGGTGAATGAATTTCAAAACGACCAATCGGAGCAAGGATCCAAAACGGACCAATGGGGAAACGGGAAAACGACCAACCGCGGAATGTCCCGAGCTCACAGCCCGGACTCGGGGACACGCACAGAAGGGAGGCAAAAAAGAACGGGCCCAAAAATACCCGCCCAAAAATACTCCAAAAGAAATGCCCCAAAAGACCCCCAAGCGCAACTACCACAACCCTGCCACTCGCCACGTTCAAACCAAAAAAGCCTTCATGCTAGGCTATATTTTAAATTTTAGTCTTTATTATGTTTATATTTATCACTATCATTTCTGTTTTATATCTGTACCTATGTATATTATAGATATCATAATACACACAGCATGTCATAATAGAGATTGTATTTATATTGCTGATATTATTTTTCATATTTTACATTGCTGTTTTTATTAATTATACTTTCCTATTTTTGTATTGATTTTTAAAATTTTCTGTTTGTTTATATGTTAAACGATGTTTTAAACTATACAAATTCATTAACCTGACACATCAGAACTACAATCAATTAGAATTAAATGAGCCTGCTTTTCTAAAGGGTAAAGATTTCATTCTCATTAAAATCATATTGGCAGATTTTCTCTTTCTGTGGTTTTTTTTCGGGGGGAGGTTGTTTGTGTGGAGGTTTTTTTTTTGTTAGAGTGCTTTTTTTTGTGGTTTGGGTTTCGGTGTTTTGGGGTTTTTTGTTTTTGTTTTTTGGTTTTGGTTTTTTTGGGTTTTTTTGTGGGTTTTTTTGGGTGCTTGCTTTGTTTTGGATTTCATTCTTACTAAACAATGAGTAAACAATGAGGTTTAAAGAGTTACGGAATAAAAAATAGACTTTCTTTTATTGCTGCCTCTGAAATACACCCCGACATCAAGTGACTCCTGCTAACACTGTACGTGGGTTTGGAGTGTACTGTACAGGGAGGTTTGGAGTGCCCAGGGCTGGAGGTGTCACCTGGAGGTGGCACTGACTGCTCAGGGTGGGGACAAAGTGGGGATCAGGCCCAGCTTGGGCTCGGATGAACTTTCCCAAAGTCTTTTCTGACCTCAATGCTTTTGGGATTTTACGATTGCGGGAAACCGCCGGTGAACCTGGGGCCGTTTGCCGCCGGGGTCTGGGTGGCTCGGAACTTAACGGACGTCGACCCGATGGCCCCGCAGCCCGTCCCGTAGCAGGTATGGGCTGGGGGCAGTGAGGGCTGGGAGGCTCCCTGGGGGTGGGATCCGGTGGAAGGGACCCCCAGGAATTAAATCCAACCCCTGGCCCTGCACAGACACCCCAGAATCCCACCCTGTGCGTCCCTGGAGCGCTGTCCAAACGATCCTGAAGCTCTGGGGCTGTGTCCGTTCCCTGGGGAGCCCAGGCAGTGTCTGAACCCTCTGGGGGAAAGAGCCTTTCCCAATCTCCATCCGAAATCTCCCAAATGCAGCCCGCCCTTGGCTGCTGTCCCTGCCACCTGAGGCCTCAGGGCTGAACAACCCCCCCCCAACTCACCCTGACCCCCTCAGGACAGCACTGTCACCCTGTGAGTGACACAAATCAGGGGCGAGCCCACCCCAAAACCCACAGAAGCCCCTCTTTACACAAATTTTAAAGCAGAACCACCTCCCCTGATTATGCTGAATCCCTGTCCCAGGAAGGAGTCGGAGCCACCAGGAGGAAAGCTCGCCCTCCCACCAGGATCGGAGCTGTGGGGCTGCTCAGATCCCCCTGGAGCTGGTCAGATCACCCCTGTCCTGCCTGGAGCAGTGACAGGGACAAAAGGGAGCTTAGTTTCCCATCCATCCGTTCCTTCCTTCGGGAATTGTTTCCTCAAGGATGTGCATGGAATTTCCTCCTGTGCCCTCTACCCCCGGATGTTTATTAAAGTTTATGGAATAACAACATAGCCCACTGAAATTCTGTTTCTTTGTTTGGTTCGGTGTTTGTTTGTTTTTTATTTTAATAAGAAACTTCGGCTTACAAAAAGCAAGGCATAAAAAGATTAAAGATTTTTTAAAAACCCTCCAAAAACATAAAAAACATGATTTCTATTTCACACCCGAGAGCCAGAGGGACGAGCTCGACCCTGAGACCCATCAGCTGCTTCTGTGAGGGAAAATCCAGATTGGGATGAAACTCCAGGCACAGAGCTTCCTGGGAAAAAGTCTGCAGAAAGCTGCGACAGGTGAAGGAATGATGGCCAAGGTGGGAGGAGAAGCCTTTGGGTGTTGCACAGCATTGAGTGCCCTGGGCTGGGGCCGGCACAGCCCGGGGCTGGGGCCACCGTGGGTGGGCGTTACTCACCGCTTGTGAGTTACTCACAGATTGCATAGGGGCCACTGGGAGCTAGAGGTTGCACCCCAGCTGCTCTGAGGTGCAGAGGAGGAGCAGCAGCAGCAGCTCCCGGTCCCAGGCAGTGCCACTGGGGTTCCTGGGCTTGGGAATTCACATTATTTGGGTCTTTTCCCTGGGGTTGGAGTTGGAGACATTGTGGGAGCAGCTGCCCTCAGGCTTAGGGACACAAGAGCCCCTCGTGCCCCCCCCCCTCAAAAACCCCATAAAAACCTTCCAAAAGGCTCTTTTCCAAAGGTGCTGTTGGAACGTGCTATAAAAAACCTGCAGCTCTGTGTAAAGTGGGGATAATTCCCATTTGGCAGACATGGTTTCTGTGAGAAAAGGGGAATAATTAGGATGTTCCAGGCGCTTTGGAGTTCATCTCAGGTTTGATTTGGTCCGACTAATCCCCCCCAGCCCAGGGTCAGCCTGGGGCCAGGCCCTGCAGAGGATCCAGGCGTGATTTGCGGCAGTTGGAACAAACCTGGATGAATGAAAAGCTGCTGAGGAGCCAGGAAAAGTCAGGAATTCCATAATATCCCAAGCTGGAAGGGACCCACAAGGATCGGCCCTGGGTGAATCCCCCCTGGCTCCTCCTCAGACCCTCAAGGTCCTTCCTTTGTAGCCTTTAATTAATTAATTGGATTCTCTAGTCACTTGCTGCTGTCCTTCAGAAGGACATGCTAGGTCTGCACTGGCAGTGACATCAGGAATGAGCTTGGAGCAGAAACTTGATCTGGCTTAAAACTGCTGAAAAATCCAGAAAACTCTGGTTTAAAGCTGCTAGGGAAAAGACAGAAAAAGCTGATACAGACCTGCTGAAAGAACTCCAGAAATATCTGATTTAGAACTGCTGAAAAAAACACTCCAGAAAAATGGAGTGGAATCCACCCAAACTCCAGCCTGGCTCCTCTGTCCAAAGGAATCACATCCCTCCTGTCTGCCAGGGGATTCCACGATGAGGGAAAACGCCTTCCCTTCCCTGCCAGGAATCTGGAATTTAGTCTGTGATTTACTTTTTTAAGTGCTGGAGAACAGCCTTAACTATGCCCGCAGGAGTGGGAAAATCCTGCCCATCCTGCATGGAAAAGCAGATTTTAAAGCAAGTGTTTTCCTGGGAATTCATCCTCGTTCCCTCCCTGGATGGGAAGCTGGGGAATTCATTCTGACACCCCCCCCAAAATCAATTAATAAATCACTCACTGTATATGGAATGAATGCGGATTTTTATGACTTAAACGGATGAATTTAGCAGATTCTAGGTTGCTCCACAATCCAGCTGCAATAAATGGAATATTGGTTTGACAAGACACCAAAAATCCATGGAACTGTTGCCCAAGAATCTGCCAGGCTGAGAGAACCCATGCAAACACTGCCAGGATAATGGAAAGTGGGGGGTTGTTCCCTATTTCTAAGCCAGGAATTAACATCAGCTTAGGGACAGAAGGTGCTTCCCATCCCAAAAAAACCCACTGGAATTTTTTCTCCTTGCTCTGACACATTTCCAGGCCAGGCCTGGCATGAGAGGCTTGGATGGCATTAAAAAAACGAAGCAAAACAAAAAACCAAAAACAAACAAACAAACAAAAACCCCACAAACAAAAAACCCCCACCACCTTAAAATTCCAATTGTACCTGTCCTGCACCCTGGGAACAGGTGTTGGAATTATTACAAATCCAAGGATTTCAAACATGGACTCGGCTTCTGGAATTGCAGGGGAATTCCATCTACATGGGCAGGAAATGTGACTGCTGCTGGCACTTGGAAACCCACACAAATCAGGAGAATTAATCCCCAATTTCCCAAAATGTCTCTCCCGTGGGAAATATTATTGGATGCCAAGCACCAAATGTAAGGAACTGGGCCAAAGTGGAGCTGTTCGGGCAGGTAAAGCTGATTGCTCTCTTCCTCCTGGCATCGATGGGCTTTGTTTCAGGTGGGGTTTCCCTTTGCCATTAATAATTTTTCTTTTAGGTGGGGTCTCCCTCTGCCACTGATGGCTTTTGTTTTAGGTCAGGTCTCCTTCTGCCATTGATGATTTTTATTTCAGGTGGGGTCTCCCATTGATATTTTTTGTTTTAGGTTCAGTATTTCTGAGCCAGATTTTTCCTCTTACCACCTTTAAAATCCTCAGTTCTACCAAGAACATCCCCCCCTCCCGCACCCTGTCTAACTACTTTAGACACCTGTTCTAAGATTTTGAGCTTATTCAACAGGTAAAGAGCCAATAAGGGCACTGAATTCTCTCCATATCCCATCTTCACAAAATCTTTCATCAGCTTACTGACTTCTCCTTCCAAGCTGCCTGCAAACTTGAGTAAAACCCAATGAAATTAAGGATTAATATGCACAATATATTCAGTTCTGGCAGAAAACCCCTGTTTGAGGGAGTTCCACAAATCTGATGGCTCAAAAGTCACACAGCTGCTTTTAGCAGCAATGGAGGCAAGTTAAAGGCCCACTTTTGGCCACTATTTCCCCAAAAAATTCAGGGCCCAGTGCCTCACCTGAAGCGTTTAAGGTGCAGCCGAAGGACCTGAGGTAGTCTGTAGATCAGCAACTGCTTTTTAGCTTCACTCAGAACAAGAGGTTTCGGAGAAGATTTTCACCGTTTGCCTGCCAAAAACAAAAACAAAACAAAACAAAAACAACCAAAACAAAACAAAACAAAACAAAAACAACCAAAACAAAACAAAACAAAAACAAACAAACAAAACAAAAAACAAAAAACAAAAACAGGAAAAAAAAAAAAAAAAAAAAAAAAAAACACCACAACACCAAGGCAAAGATTATTAGGATCCCCAAAAAGAAAAACCAGCACAACAGGGTGAACTCTTTGTTTCTTCCCAGCACGGGGATGGCCACAGGAATAAACATTTCTGCATTCCTCCAGAACTTCTGTGGGATCCAAATTCTCCCTTCCCCTCATCACACAAACATCTGTCACCTCTGAGCTGTTCCTTCTGGAAAAAACACCACAAATATTGAGCCAAAGATATCCTGGGCTGCAGCAGTTCTAGCAGGTGAATCCCAGCCCACAAATATTCCGTATTTTATTCTCTCTGCTGCGCTGAAGAGCATTAAAAAAAACGCTCCCAGCAACAGCAAAGCTGGAAAAGAGGAAGAATTCCTCCCTACTCTTCCCAGGGATTCTTCTTCCCAGGAAAGGCTGGAGCAGAAGGGGACAGGTGGCTGTAAGACCTCCCAATTAGGACTGTAGCTGTTAATTACATTTGTGCCCCTCTCCTGCAACAGCTATGACAGCAGTGCCCTGACTGCTCCTGGCACTTGGGGCCTTTTCCATGACTCTTTCCAGCTGGAAAATGCTTCCTGAGCCATTCAGGATTCCTTAAAAGTCATTTAGAATTCCTCAAAAGCCACTTAAGAATTCCTCGGCCGTTTAGAATTCCTTAAAAGCCATTCGGAATTCCTTAAAAGTAGTTTAAAACCCCCGAGCCATCCAGAATTCCTTGAAGGCCATTCAGAACTTCTGAGCCCATCAGTATTCGTTGAAAGCCATTCAGAATTCCTTAGAAGTAATTCAGAATTCCTTAAAAGAAAAGCCACTTAAGAATTCCTGAGCCTTTTACAATCCCATAAAAGCCTTTTAGAATTCCTTGAAAGTCATTTAAAATCCCTGAGCCATGTAAGTGCCCAAACTGACATGGCAGAGCCAAAAAAATGACACGGCACAGGCAAAAATGGCACATCAGAGACAAACTCCCCACTCCCCGGAGTGCCCACTCCTCAGAGTGCCCACTCCCCCGAGTCCTCTCTTCCCCCCTCCCCCCCCCCGAGTGCGCACTCCCCGGAGTGGACACTCCCCGGAGTGCACACTCCCCTGAGTGCACACTCCCCTGAGTGCGCACTCCCCGGAGTGGACACTCCCCGGAGTGCGCACTCCCCGGAGTGGACACTCCCCGGAGTGGACACTCCCCGGAGTGCGCACTCCCCGGAGTGGACACTCCCCGGAGTGCGCACTCCCCGGAGTGGACACTCCCCGGAGTGCGCACTCCCCGGAGTGGACACTCCCCGGAGTGCACACTCCCCGGAGTGCCCTGGCTCGCACCGCCGCGCCTCTAGAATAACGAAACGAAAACACCCCCTCCCCACGAACCCACGATCACTCACCCGCGGTGCTGCTGCTGCCTCACACAAAGCTCTGGACCTTCGGCCCACACCTCCCTTTTCACAGCGAACGAGGTGGCGGGCTTTGACTCTCGGACCAATGGGGTGAATGAATTTCAAAACGACCAATCGGAGCAAGGATCCAAAACGGACCAATGGGGAAACGGGAAAACGACCAACCGCGGAATGCCCCGAGCTCACAGCCCGGACTCGGGGACACGCACAGAAGGGAGGCAAAAAAGAACGGGCCCAAAAATACCCGCCCAAAAATACTCCAAAAGAAATGCCCCAAAAGACCCCCAAGCGCAACTACCACAACCCTGCCACTCGCCACGTTCAAACCAAAAAAGCCTTCATGCTAGGCTATATTTTAAATTTTAGTCTTTATTATGTTTATATTTATCATTATCGTTTCTGTTTTATATCTGTACCTATGTATATTATAGATATCATAATACACACAGCATGTCATAATAGAGATTGTATTTATTTATATTGCTGATATTATTTTTCATATTTTATACTGCTATTTTTATTAATTATACTTTCCTATTTTTGTATTGATTTTTAAAATTTTCTGTTTGTTTAGATGGTAAACGATGTTTCAAACTATACAAATTCATTAACCTGACACATCAGAACTACAATCAATTAGAATTAAATGAGCCTGCTTTTCTAAAGGGTAAAGATTTCATTCTCATTAAAATCATATTGGCAGATTTTCTCTTTCTGTGGTTTTTTTCAGGGGGGGGTTGTTTGTGTGGAGGGGTTTTTTTGTTAGAGTGCTTTTTTTTGTGGTTTGGTTTGGGGTGTTTCAGAGTTTTTTTTGTTTGGGTTTTTTTGTTGTTGTTTTTTTTGTTGTTTTTTTGGGGTTTTGGGGGGGGTTTTGTTTGGTTTTTTGTTTGTGGGGGTTTTTTTTGGTGTGGTTTTTTGTTTTTTTTTTTTTCTTGCTTTGTTTTGGATTTCTTTCTTACGAAACAATGAGGTTTGGAGAGTTACGGAATAAAAAATAGACTTTCTTTTATTGCTGCCTCTGAAATACACCCCGACATCAAGTGACTGCTGCTAATAACACTGTACGTGGGTAGAATGAGACCTGTTAGGGGGTAAAAAGGAAAAAACAGCACCGTGGCATTTGCAGCTTTCTCCCTTCGGGTTCTTCAATGGAGCAGAAAGTACAGAGGCTTTGCTCTCTCTTGATTATACCCAGGCCTTCGGTGGGTGGCCACGGCTGTCATTTACCAACTTCTTTGTTGCCAGCAGACAATCTGCCACATACTCGGGGTAAGAAAGGGTAAAGAAAAAAAAAAAAAAAAGAAAAAAAAAAACATGGGAAAAAAATTTAAAACAAAATAAAAGTAATTAAAAAGTAAAAAAAGAAAAATAAACTAAATTCTGTATAAAAATATAAAGAATAAAAATAAAAACCTACAAAATAAAAATAACATGAAAATAAATATATTTAAAAATTTAAAAGTAATTTAAAAGTAAACAAAATATAAAAACAACAAAAGTAAAAATAATAAATAGTAAAAATAATAAAAATATAAAGATAGAAGAAATTAAATATAAAATCTTTTTAAAAGTTCAAAACAAAAAATTCTATGAAAAAATAAAACTCAAGAAAATAAAATTATAAAAGTAAAAAAGTAAAAAATAAAATAAATAGTAATACAAAAATAAATGCAGCTCTCCTCTCCTGCCACTGCCTAACACAGCTCCGGGAGGATCCTGCACTACGTAGGGATGGGGAAAACAAACCCAGTGCCTCCCAGACAAGAAGGTTTTGAGACAATTCCCAGTTTTGCTTGGAAACAAATTCTCTTTCAGAGGGAAACTCACTTCGGATGAACATCCAAATGTGCCAAGGCAGGAAAGAACCACCCCATTGTGTCCAGGGAACAGCAATTAGGCCAGGATTGAGGTTGTAATGGGATTCATGGCATTAAAAATGCAGTAAATTTGACTTTACAGAGAGATTCATGATGGCAATTAAACACGCAGCAAGTTTTCCTCGGAATTTACAGCATTCTGCAGGTACGGTGATCCACAATGCCCGTTTAGCGACACTCTTCTGGAAAATTTCCTTGCAAATATGCCCTAAGATGTACAAAAATTCCAACTGGGATGGAAAATCAGCATTTGCGATTAATATCCCCTCACTAAAATCAGAGATAGGAAAACCATGAAATAAAGGCAGGAATAGCACCCAAATCCCAGCTCGCCTGGAAAACAAGCTCGGGAATTTCTAACATCGAAAACTTTTGCGACAGTCAGGAAGTTGGTGGAAGTTCATGGAAGGATGATTTAAAATCTGCCTCCTCTGCTCTGATTTTAAAGGCAAGTGAGAACTAAACAGGTCACGTTACACTTCTCCAAGATTTACCTGTGTTTTGTGGCAGTAGCAATCCAAAGAAACTCCAGTCTTACCTGGATTTGACGTCTCAAACTCTCGGCAGAGCGGGGAAGTTTCAGTGGAACAAGCGAGCCACAATCGCTAGAATAATAAAATTCATTGGGACAGAAGTCATGAACTTTATTTACAAATCCATGCAACAGGAGGAGGAGGAGGAGGAGGACACCAGGAACGCGCTCCAGCTGAAGGCAAGGATTTATTGGAAAAGGCAGGAAATCAAACGGACGCTCCCTGGTTACGTTCGAGCAATTATCCAGGAGTCAGAGAGAAAAGTGGGAACCCTGGGCTGGGATAAGGCCTTCGGGCCAGCTTCTTTGCTTCCTAGCGGCTCTCTCCTTTTTTGCCAGCTCCCTGGAAGAGGAAAAACAACAGCAATAAAGTTTCAAACCCGGGCAGGACGCCCTCGCTTCGGGCAGATGGAAGCGCAGCTCCTAGGGAGGGAGTCCAGGCCGTGCGCCAGGGAGCTCCGGGAATCTGGGATCGCCTGCGTGATGGAAGGGCTGGAAAAGCGCACCCAGCTGCCGGCTTTAGTGCTGGGACACAGCCAGGCCCGGGCTCAGGCTTACAGCTGGGACTGCACAACGCCCCAAAGGCGGGCTTAGACATCCGGCATTACACCCAGCACCCAGCTCCAGGAGAAACTCGGCTGGGAGAAGCCCCCTGGATGCTCCCTCAGAATACTGACCTCACCCTGCAGCTCCTCCAAAATAGGAGAACCTACGGAAATCATCCAGAAATCCACGGATTTCCGCTTCTTCAGAACCAAAGCGGCAGCAAAATGTGTCCAAACCGGACTGCAAACCAGCAGGTCTGAGGATTTATTCCAGAGGGGACACAAGGATCCCTCAGCCAGCCGGCATTTCTCTCGGGCTCTTCCCACTGCTCTCTGAGGACACAAGCAGCACTTTTTCCCTGCTGTTCTCCTTTCCATCAATGCAAAGAGCTCTGTTCTCTATTTAGTTTAGAACAGTAGAAGCAATTTTTTCATGACCTTGATGATCAGTGAAGGGCAGCAAAAGCTGAGAACTCCTTTATCAACTTATTAGCTGCAGAGAAATTAAGTTGAAGTTTGACATTATAGGATCGAGTTTTGCTGCTGAAAATGAACAACGTGACATGTTGGTGTTACTGCTTTTAACCTTCTGACATTACAGGGTATTTCTACAAAAAATTCACGATGGAAGCACCTTACCTTAAAATAACACTTCTTACAATACAGTTGGCCTAAAAAAACTTCCAAAATCAAGATAGAAGTCTCACAGCTATTAAAAAAAAGTAGACTTTGGTGCGTATCACTTGCCAGCCCCTCATGCTTTCCGTCCTTACCATTTCTTTTTACCAAGTCCATGCTTGAAACTTTGTAGGAAGCTAAAAAAAAATCCCCAAAAATCCAGGACAAAGCTACACGTTGTCTCCAAGTACCCTCAGTGTGGAGCTGTGTCACCCCCAAGTGTTTCCTCCCTCAGTCCCGCCTGGAGGCTCCAGCTGCTCCCGGGGTGGGGTTAGCAGGGGAATCGCTCGTTTGAAACCGTTCCGGTCTGCGGCCTGCACTGGAGGGCCAATAAATGTGAAACCACAGAATCTATTGAAGCGTATCAAGGTTTCCCAGAGGCGATTGAAACAAAGAAGGACAGACGGTTCAATCTCACTCTTTGCAGCACCTCTTGCGAGACACGTTGACTTTCAAGACGAAGCGGCTCCTCGTGAACAAGACCTTGCTTTTCCAGGCTTCCTACAATAGAGTGGAGATGCTACAGTTTACATCATGCACTTCCCACTCTGAAGCCAAAAAATCCAAAGACAGCGCTCCTTCACAACCCTGAGGGACAGCCATGGATTCTGGGGCTACAGAATGCAGTGAAAAATTCCACAAAGACACCCAGAACAGGGCGACGCTGCCTGGGACAAGCAGCATGACTCTCTGAGAAAAGGCCATGCTGCAGCCAGGTTAGCGCTTTAGAGAATTTCACTGCTAGGCAGAAAAAAAACCCAAAAAACAATATTATAGCTGTGGAATGAAGAAAAAATCCCCAACCACTGTCCAGAGTACCAGGGTGAACATCCACAGCAACACAGCAAAATAAACGGGAACTTCAGAAAAAAACACAGACATGAAAACCATGCCAGGGGAACAACCACTGTCCATTAGAAAAATGCTGGCACAAAGGAATGCTGGCCTTAATTCCGGTCACAGTTATTGAACAATAGTTGAAGACTCCTTTGAAGGCCTACAAACCAAGTCAAGCCAAGCACAATTTAATTTTCTAGGAAGATTTTAGAACAGCTGAGGGAGAGTCTCCAGCACATCCTCAGCTGCCACATTTGCCTTTGCCCACCCTACCAAGCACACACCAGAGGTGGCCAGTACAGGTCATACCCAGCCCAAGGTCTGCCTGAGCCCCTCTGGCCGCACTTCCTTCCTGCTGATAATGCTGACCCCTAAGAGGCCCCAGCCACGACCGTTTGCTGCTGCCTTTGCGCATGATGAGGCCCCGACCCCCTCAGGGCGGGACCCTCAGAGACCCCCGGCCCCAAAGACCGCAGGGAGGAGCAACTGTCGGGCATTTTGTGCTTACTCAATTCTGTTGTATGACGTGAGGCTGGGCACGACTCGGGACAAGAAAGCTTTGTGGACAGAAAAACACTTCACACTGTCAGCTGAACTCGTCGATGCGATGTTGCATTTCAGTGTGCTCATCATTTTCTTTTCTAGTTCTAGTCACATTTGCAGAAGGGTCAAGAAAAATTTCAATTCAATGGCAACTTACCCATAGACTCCAACACCGATGCCACCATCTAGAAATAGGACCCGTCCAGTGCTTCCAGACTGTCAAAGCCTAGAGAACCTGCTGCTTTCTCACTGTTAAAACTTTGCTCAGCAACTCCACTTTCAATCTGGAAACAAAACAGAAATCATCACTTGATAATCAATGATTTAGAAATAAGACACAGACCACATGCAGATTCAGTAGGTTTCTGTTCATTGTCTACTTTCAGAGGAAATCAAAGGTGGAGATGTGTTTAAAAGGAATTCCTAATTCCCTAAAATTATTTTAAATTAATCCACCCGTGGCACACACGGCAACATTGGTGTGCCGGTTCAGCGAGAGGTAGGGATAACACAGAGATAGCTTCAGTAAAGGAGGAAAAGGGATCATTCATATAGAACATACTCCCCAGAATAAATCAAAACCATGTGGATCTGCTTGTCTCCACTGGATTTCAGTTATTCTGTAACAGATAGCATTGAAGCTATTTCATAGAAATTTTAATCACTGATTGAAATGCCATTGCCACACATGCTCCCTTTGAATTGCATTTCCAAGAGCTTTCCAAGAGCACTTCTCTGCCCCCGAGGCCAGCGTGACACAGGAAAAGTCCACACTGGGGAGCTGTGGATGCAAATCATGACTTGAGGCCCATTCTCACCAAATTTCATGGAAAATCTTCAGTGGGATGGGATCACTCCTGAGTTATGCACTTGCATTCTACACAGACTGGACTCACTGCCCAGACTACAGTCCAGATTTTCCCTCCATCCTGGTGACGCCAATCCAGACTCCGTGAGCAATCCAGTCTTAGTTTTCTTTGCCCCTTTGCTGACTCCATTCCAGTTCCCAGGACAAATCCAGTGTGGGTTTGGGACAAATCCAACTGGGTGGTCCAGACCAAGGGACCGGGTCTAGGTAGGTGGGCCCGAGGTTCTAGGTCGCTCTGGAACCGCGGTTCTAGGTGGGGGGGTGGGTGCCCAGAGTCCAGCAGCAGCAGAGGGTCTATGCCTGCCTGCTGTCCAGGGCAGATCCAACAGCTCCAGGCCATCCTTAAAATGCCCCCCTGGAGGACTGAGGAGTGCTGAAAGAGGTAAGAAACACTGCCTCACCTGGTTTTCATGGCTGGGCCAGTATCAGAAGGCATCAGTCTCCCTCTCCCCTGGAAGGGTAACTGAAGGATAAAACATGTCCCAAAAAACTGCTTTCCACAGATGAAATAGAACACACATTTCTAGGTTACATCACCCAATACATTCAGGTTCTTGCTCACAGACTCCGGGCCTAGGGGGGCACTCGGCACAGGGAGTGAGTTTCTTGCCATGCTTAAATCACTGACACCAGCTACGGGAATTTTGTCATTCACTCAGGCTCAGAGCAAGAAGTTACAAAAGGACAAGCTCATCATTGCACCTCAGCAGTCCTACCAAACACTGCCATGTTGATTTGGCACAGCCTGGTTTTGTGGTAGCAGCAGGGAGCCCACAGAGGTGGCTTCTGGGAGAAGCTGCTAGAAGCTTCCACCGTGTCCAACAGAGCCACTTGTTGATAGCTCTGAAGATGGCCGTGCCACCGGCCCAATTAGAAAGGCGGGTAAGGCCTCATGGTCCCATTGACAAAGAACATCAAAGCAGCCCACGGGCAGTTTGTTCCAGGGGTTGGGAGGCGCCGTGCCACAGCCCATCCCGTCACGGCGCAGGGCGAGGCGCCGCTGCGGCCACCGCCAGCTCGGTGCGGCCGTGGCACAGCCGGCCTGCCCGGCCCCACGGCCAGCCGTGCCCCAGGCACGAGGGCAGGGCTGGCAGCGGCAGCTTCTCCTCCGGCAACACGCACCAGAAGAAGCCTTAAACAGCTCCAGGGCCCCGAAATATTTTTGTCCAAAAAAAGGGTTTCCCGCCATCTTTCTGGGCAAATAAGGGGTGCCCCCACACCTCTAGGAGAACCCGTCACGGGTCTGGGTGTCAGCACGCCGGCAGCTGCTCGCTAAATGTGTTTTTCGGGACAGTTTATTTTTGCATGCAAATGAACAAAATGGCGCCGGCCGGAAGTCCGGGCACCCCGGAATGGAATGGCAATCGCCGATTGGCCGAAATATTTTCATCCAGAAACGGGCTTTCCGGCCATCTTTCCGGAGAATTAAGGGGTGCCCCCACACCTCTAGGAGTACCCGGAACGGGTCTGGGTGTCAGCAGGCTGGCAGCTGTGCTCTAAATATGATTTTTGGGACAGTTTATTTTTGTATGCAAATGAGACAAAATGGCGCCGGACAGAAGTCCGGGCATCCTGGAACAAAATGGCAGCTGATTGGCCGAAATATTTTCATCCAAAAAAGGGGTTTCCTGCCATCTTTCTGGGCAAATAAGGGGTGCCCCCGCATCTCTAGCAGTACCCGGCCCGGCTCTGGGTGTCAGCGTGCCCGCAGCTGCTCCCTAAGTTGATTTTTTTGACTGTTTATTTTTGTATGCAAATGAGACAAAATGGCGCCGGACAGAAGTCCGGGCATCCCGGAACAAAATGGCAGCCGCCGATTGGCTGAAATATTTTCATCCAAAAAAGGGGTTTCCCGGCGTCTTTCTGGGCAAATAAGGGGTGCCCCCGCATCTCTAGGAGTACCCGGCACAGGTCTCGGTTTTAGCGCATTCGCAGCTGTGCGCTCAATGTGTTTTTCGTGACTGTTTATTTCGGGTATGCAAATGAGTCAAGATGGCCGGCGGACTATGCCAACACACCTCGGGGGCGTGTTTTAGGGCGGGTTATGCAAATGAGAATCCAAGATGGACGGCAGAGGGGCGGAGACACCGCGGGGGCATGGTTTGGGGCACAATATGCAAATGAGTTCTGAAGGCCGCAAACCGGAAGTAAGGTGTTCCCAAAAGCAAAATGGCGGCCGCCATGATGCCGATCGTTTTGGGGCTGAGAAAGGGGCTTTGTCACGGTTTTCCAGAGAAATAAATGCTGCGCCCGCTTTGCCTGCATCACACGATGCGGGGCATTGTGTCAGTGTGCTTCAAAAAATGCTGTAATTGGGTGTTTACTTTCCCGGTATGCAAACTTGAGGCCCATTCTCACCAAATTTCGTGGAAAATCTTCAGTGGGATGGGATCACTCCTGAGTTATGCACTTGCATTCTACACAGACTGGACACACTGCCCAGGCTGCAGTCCAGATTTTCCCTCCATCCAGGTAATGCCAATCCAGACTCCATGACCAATCCAGTCTTGGTTTTCTTTTCCCCTTTGCCGGCTCCATTCCAGTTCCCAGGACAAATCCAGTCTGGGTTTTCCCTCCAACTGGGTGGTCCAGTTGGACCGGGTCTAGGTAAGTGGACCCCCTGGGTCTAGGTCGCTCTAGAACCGAGGTTGGGGAGGGTGTTGGGTGTTCAGAGCCCAGCAGCAGCAGCGAGTCTATGCTTGCCTGCTGTCCAGGGCAGATCCAACAGCTCCAGGCCATCCTTAAAATGCCCCCCTGGAGGATTGAGGAATGCTGAAAGAGGTAAGAAACACTGCCTCACCTGGTTTTCATGGCTGGGCCAGTATCAGAAGGCACCAGTCTCTCTCTGCCCTGGAAGGGTAACAGAAGGATAAAACATGTCCCAAAAAACTGCTTTCCACAGATGCAATAGAACACACATTTCTAGGTTACATCACCCAATACATTCAGCTTCTTGCTCACAGACTCCGGGGCTGGGGGGGCGCTCGGCATGGGGAATGAGTTTTTTGCCATGCTTAAATCACTGCCACCAGCTACGGGAATTTTGTCATTTACTCAGGCTCAGAGCTACAAGTTACAAAAAGAGAAGCTCATCATTGCTCCTCAGCAGTCCTACCAAAGACCGCCGTGTTGATTTGGCACAGCCTGCTTTTGTGGTAGCAGCAGGGAGCCCACAGAGGTGGCTTCTGGGAGAAGCTGCTAGAAGCTTCCACCGTGTCCAACAGAGCCACTTGCTGATATAGCTCTGAAGATGGGCGTGCCACCGGCCCAATTAGAAAGGTGGGTAAGGCCTCATGGTCCCATTGACAAAGAACATCAAAGCAGCCCACGGGCAGTTTGTTCCAGGGGTGGGGAGGCGCCGTGCCAGGGCCCATCCCAGCGCGGTGCAGGGCGAGGCGCTGCTGTGGCCACGGCAAAGCCGGCGTGCCCGGCCCCGCAGCCAGCAGCGCCCCAGGCAGGAGGGCAGGGCTGGCAGCGGCAGCTTCTCCTCCGGCAACACGCACCAGGAGAGGCCTTAAACAGAGCCAGGGCCCCCGTGGCCGCCGCTGCCCGCCCGATGGCCACAGCAAAAACATGGCCAGCGACTCCCCGACACGTGGCCTAAACGAGATCGACCTCCTGCTGTTGGGGGAGCCTGCAGGGATCTTTGAACTGGTGAAACCTTCTAGCAGTAGCACCTACGAGCAGCAGCCTTTCTTCTAGTCAGAGAAGAAGAGGAAGTGAGAATGTGCTGGAAAACAATGTGCCGGCACCAAGGTCAATGGAAGAAAGGGGGAAGAAGTGCTCCAAAGTTCTCGTCACAGCTGAGGTTCCTCTGCAAGCTGTCGTGAGGACTGTGATGAAACAAATTGTGGCCCTGTCACTTTGCATTAAGTCCACAGAGGATGTAGAGATCCACTCACAGCCCAAGGGAAAAGCACCCATGCCAGAGGGGGTAGAAGCCAGAGAGCGCTTCGATCCAGTAGGAGACCTGAATAGGGAGAGGGAGAGAGAGAGAGGGCCCCTGCTTCTAGAGATAAAGAGAGCCCTTGCTTCCAAACTAGAGCAACCAATCCATAAAAAACTGCACCCTGGGCATGAGGAACCCGTGACACAACAGCTCTGGAAAGGCTCTTTGCCTGCGGGAGGGATCCTACAGCATACCAAAGAAAAAACTCCTCTCCCTGAGCAAACAGAAGAAAAATCATGAAGTGGCCAAAACCCCCATGCCTTGTCTCCCTGCACTGTCAGTAGGAAGGAGGAAGGGGCTGGGAGGGAAAAAAAATACAAGGTGTTTTAAAGGTTTAATTTACTTAACACTATCATCCTCTGACTCTGTTAATAATAAACTTTACACCTTTAAATTTGAACCTGTTTTGCCCTTAGAGTGTTTTTTTCACAGTTCTTAACTCATGAACCCCCCATTAATTTTTTATTTTCCCCCCTATCCTTAGCCCAACTAGAGCAGTAGACAGCGAGTGAACAATTTTCATGGGGGTGCCTGGGCTTGGCCAATTGCCTACAGTGATTAAGATACAGCACCTGTCACATCCTAAGGCTGCACCATCCTCCAGAGCCACAGCCTGCGAGCTGGGAACCCCCTGTCCCAGCCAAGCACATGGAGAACCTGTCCCACAACCGGGAATTCCCACGGGTGCGTCCACCCGCATGCAAACAGGCTTCCGACTGTGCTGGGACAGGGCCCGTCTTGGACAACTGGGTGCCAGCAACAGGCTGACACAACGTCCAGTGCGGCAACAGCCGGGCTCGGCTTCCTCGTGGATTGGGCCCCAAGCCTGGCCGGGGCTCAGGGAACAACCCAGGAGCTGCCAGCAAGGCAAGAGGTCAGAACAGGGAGAGGGATTGAGTAATATATATTAAATAAATAGTGAGTGTTTATTTCATAAAAGAAAAACAAAAACCAGAAAGAGTGAAGTAGTTGAAAGGGAATAGGATGGAGAGCACACAGGACAGGACACGAAAGGAACACAAAAGACATGCCAGACAGAGAGAAGGGGTGGAAAGTTGGATATAAAGCTGAAAAACAGGAACAAACCCAGGACCAATTAATTGATGAGATGAAACCCGAATGGTTGATGTGCCCCAGCTTTGGTGTCGTTCAGCCCTCACCCCAGCCTGTGCCACCAGTGAACACCCTGATCTCCAAACTCTTTCTCAGGGAAATTTCACCTTTATCTGTTCTCTTCCCCTCCCAGTATCTCCGAGTGATCGGAATGAACATGATGAGAGGCTTCTCTGTTGCAGATTCTTTGAAATCCTACAGTGACTTTGAGACTAAGCAAGAGGAGTATGAGAAAACCCGTAATACTTACTGCCAACTAACATCAAACTCCTCTGGAGAAGAGACAACAACTTGTTTCACACATCCAAATTCCTTCCAGTTCTAGCATCATCTGTTTCCCGGCATTGTGAGAAGTGTTTTGCACACCACAATGAATAAAACGGTCTCATTTTCAGAAGACACAGTTGAATGAGAACAGACAGCAAAAACTGCTTTGAGGCAATTTGGACACACGTTTCCCTTTTTGCAATCTGGACTTTCTTTTGTGTCACACTTGAAATTCTGAGTTCCTTAGTACTCTGCCCCAGCCCTTCCCTCTTCTCTCAGTGCTGCTCTAAAATGATGAAAATTACACAATTTATTGTCAGAAAGAACTGTGTTCCTCATAGAAGGCAAATGCTTTTATTCCAGGTATGTTGGGGGAGGAGGGAAACCCATAAATGATATAGTCTTCCATTACTGAGTGTAATTTAGACTAAGAATTAAAAACATAACACCATGTGAAAAAATAGTACTAAATACCATGGGAAAAACCTGAATCATCTTGCAGTCATAAAAATTAGAACTGCCTATGTTACGCATTACTGTTGCTCATCATTTTCTCCGGGTGTAGGACAACTGGCTTCATACCTTTTCTTCAGGGCTTTCAAATACACCCGCAAACTGTCAGGGTCCAGTCGAGAATTTCTGGCAGTCTGAACCAATCTCATTGCTAACTGGTACGCAGCTCTCTGTTTCATCATCTCAGGAGTGCTCTTCTGCCTGTGCTGTTCTTAAAAGGATACATATATTAAAATATGAAATACATTATGTTCTACTGTAAAAATACCAGTATTAGCTATTTTTCAGCCTGTTTTTGATCTCACAATTCTTGGTTTGCATACAAACATTACATCCAATACTCCTTTGCCCTAAGGGTAATTTTGTGTTGTCAGTTAACATTGACCTTCAATATCATCTTTCAGAACTCGTTCCAGAAATACGAAGTTTAATGACATCTCTTTTCACTAAAACACAGGCAGTGCTTATCCTGTATCCTTTCAGAAACTGCAAATACATTTGAATTGTATAAAAACTGTGAAATACGGCATTGTAATTTTCTAGTACGTACCAAAATTTGTTTTGCGATATGATTTGTTATTTCCTTTGCATCCAAAATTATGGAGGATGGTAGGGAGGACACTTCTGCGGCTTTTAGTCCTGAACATATAAAACACAAATCAGGACTTTTTATGTCATTTTTATCCCTACCTTCCATTTTATGTCTTCCAGAATTAACCTGTTTTTCCAAGGGGTAAAGATTTAATTTTTATTAAAATGTTTTTGGTATACATATATATATATATATATATATATATTTGTTGTTGTTGTTATTGTTGTTAATAAACACTAAGGTTCAGAGAGTTACAAATAAAAAATCTACTTTGTTTTACTACTATCTGTGAAATACACCTTGACATCAAGTGACTGCTGGCAATACTGTAAATGGGTAGAGGAGACATATTAGGGGGTTAAAAAGAAAAAAAATGGCACCATGGTGTTAACAGCTTTCTCGATTGAGGTTTTGCTAACTGCACTCTCAATTATATCCCGACGTTCAGTGGACATGGATGTAATTTTTCAACTGCTTTGTTGCCAACAGCTAAACTTCCCGATACTTGGGGTAAGAAAAAGATATAAACATTTTTTTCCTGCCCTAACGTGATTTTTTAACTTCTTCCTTTGTCTGTACCCCTGGAAAGTCTTTGGTTCATTGGGTGGTTTACTACTGCAGGTTCAAAAATGAAAAAGGGTCATGAGGCACCATTTCTTAGAATGTGACTTTGCTCAAGTAAGGTAAAGCCAAGACACGAACACTGAGTTTCTAAAGGTCTCCCTGTTCTCAGAGAGATTACTCTGTAAACATACAATTCTTCGGAGTTAGTGGTGGCATAGCATCTAAAATTGAGCTTGTGCTGCCAAAGTTAAACAAACTAATTCTGAAATTCTGATCAAGAGACGTTTTAAGTCCTATTACTTGAAGTTTAACTGGAATAAATTCTAGTCTTAGGTTACCGATAGCTTGCAAAAGTCAAGTGTAGCTAATTTCCTCTTGATTAAATGTTACCTAAATCAAGGAATCAACATCTGAATCTAGTATTTGGAAACAGACAGATTTCTTTAAATCTTTGTCACTCATTCTTTTCTTTATTGACCCACAATTAATCAATCTGTACAATCTACACTGTAATTTATTCTAACGTTAAAAGAGAAGTAAATCCACCTTTCAGAGAACACTGATGCTTTTGTGGACCCACTCAGAATTGTCTTAGCCTAATATACTGTAAAATTCCTCCTTTTTTAAAGAAACTTGATTCCTTTTTGCTAACTGAAAAGGGCTAACCTGCCGTTAACCAGTCTTATCACTGCTTATGGCAGACACATCTTTCTCTCCAGAACATTCATTCACTTCCATAAGTGCAGATTAAATGAACTCAGGTAGCATATGCTCAGAATGACTCAGCTCATTCAAAGAGACATGAACAGACATGAAGGAGGTACTAACATCAGTAAGATTTTTTTTTTCATGACAAAATACTACCTGAAGCTACTATCTCACTACACCGTTACTTAAAACACACAATTATTTGGAACAAATTATAGAGCTGGAGATCTCGTTATCTCTCTCTTTGAGAGAGACAAAAAATTAAGAGAAATCTGTCATCAGAAAAAATACTGTTAGATGCCTAATAACTGAGATGGTATCTTGTGTAACTTTTGCCAACTCTAAGTCACAGTGGAATTCATTACCATAGTTCTTTTCCTCTGTGTATCCTTTAGAAAGTGTGTAAGTGTAAGCAATTTTCTCCTTATTTCCAGCACTGCTTCTCACATGCTGCACTTCAAAATGGTAGTTTTCCACGTTGGGATATAAAGCGTCTATATGACATAATTCCAGGAAATGTGTAGCAAACAGTGTAAATGCCTAAACAAGGAAACAGAAAAAAAATTACTTTGGCAATGATCCAGAAATAAATTATAATAAATAAGAAAAAATCAAATAATCACACAGATGTCCAGGTTTTCCTCCAAAACACTGAAAAGCTGTTTTTACATTACTAAAGCAATGAAAATCCTTCAGGGATGCATTCTACCATTGGCAAGTACATCTTTTCCAACTGGGGGATTCTCCTGCTCATTGCTCAATAGAAGGAAAACAGTATCAGAAACAAAGAAAGTCCATGATGCTTACAAAATCTGACTGGTGTGGATTGGAATGACTGTCAAATGGTTGCTTAATTCTCTCAAGGAATTTTTTAATCAAAGTACAAGTGACAGAAAGTACCTGAGTTTTTCAAATCAAAAAACCCACAAAAGTACTCTGAATAAACTCTGGGGAGAAACAACACCTGCACACTCAAAAGACATGTAAGAGCCACCCGAGGTTGCTGACATAACTAGAAATAGAGGTGAAATTTGCAATCCATCTAAATTATCTTCCACTTTCCTAAACAAGTTTATAACCTCTGTGACCAATTCATAAGTTGTGCAGAACTATCACTGTACCTTGAAAAGTAACCACCAGGTAAAGAGGTTCACTTTTAACATTCAAGAGAAAAGCAAAACTAAACTAAATAAGCACAACTAAACAGACAGGGGTATTCTCTTTATAGACGTAGTTACAAGCAAGTTGGAGAGATATTGTGACCAGTGTACTGGTTTTAGATGGACTAGAGTTAGTTTTCTTCATAGCAGCTTGTGTTATGCTGTTTTGGATTTGTGACCAAGACAGTACTGATAAATCATCGATGTATCAGCTGTTGCAGAGCAGCGTTTGCTGTTCTGCTCCTCACCCTGCCCCACCAGCAAGCAGGCTGGGGGTGTTCATGGAGCTGGGAAGAGCCACAGCCAGGATGCTGACCCCGAACTGACTGCAGGGATATTTCACACCATACTACACCACCACAATAAAACTGTGAGACGGAGGAGGAAGGAGAGGCATTCAGTATTCTGGTAACAGTCACTGTGAGGAAACATCATTGCAGGAAAACAACTGAATATCTGTCTGCCAATAGGAAGCAGTGAATGAATTCCTTATTTTGCTTCTGCATATGGGTTTCTTTACTTACTAAACTGTCTTTATCTTAGCCCACAAGTTCTTGTACTTTTACCTTGCGGATCTCTCCCCATCTCACTATGGGGAGCAAGCAATCAACTGGGTGGTGTTTAGCAGCTGACTGGGGTTAAAATCACAACTACCAGTGATTCAGAATTGCAGCTTATGTCAGCATGTTTCCTCTATCACCATAATTCTTACTACACACCGGTTATGAAAAATACCATACTTAGCCAAGAAATCTTTCCAAAACTGATGTTAAATTATGAGAAAGTTACTGTATTTACTTTCAGGATGACAGAACAACCTCTAAGGCTTAAATTTCTTTCAAAACAGAATTACCTTTAAATTCAACAGATATTCACAGGCAGCATAACAAATGCCAATACCTTCTTTCGGCACTGGTACCACCTCTGCCAAGCTCATCAATATGATGAGGGATTTATCATTAGCATTTTGTATGATGTACGTTATCTAGAAAAAAATTCAAAGTGTTATCATTCCCACGTGTTTTATTTAGAAAGGATTTTTTAATCTTATACAGATAGAAGATAATGCAGGAATTTTTTAAAAAATCTCTTGAGATACAGCAATTGTCCCTTTCCAAAGCTTTTAAACAGCTGTCAATCCTAATCAAGCAGACACACTAAAGCACCCTTTCTCTTTTCTACTGACCTCACCCTCAAAATGGTATCGGTTTGTGAGAGGAAATTCAGAGAGCTTCGGCTCCTTCAAATGATAACTTAAGTCTAAGCTTTGCCCAAAAATGTTTGAAAGTACTATCCAATGAAGCACTGATTTTTACTCACACTGGAATATCTTTCTATTTAAGAGATGCCTGGGTTTCCCATGGTTTATCATAAAAGAGATGAAGGCTGAATTTTTGACCTGTTTTTCAAATACACTCTTTCAGTGGAAATATACTACTACAACTTCTATTAGCTTAACACTAAAAATAGGCCTTGGACCTGGATAGCTATATTTCATACCTCTTTCATTTCCTTCATGAATGTTGATGCATTTGTTTCAATATCATCATCCATACCTATTCTGGTAAAAATCTGCTCTGCAATTCGAAAAGAACAATACTCTGCTGGGACGTAAGAACCTACAAAGCAAGTAAAATACAGGTTTCTCTCATCACTATGACATTTGCCTGAATATGTCACTGGGGAAAAAAAAATTACTTTTACACTTGGTTTCTGTGCACAGCAGAGAATGCATCTTACTTGATAAAGTTTGGTAAGATTACGTTCTACCATTAATTTATGAGAAAAAAATTATTATATAGATAGGATAATTAAAGAAGCTTATAAATGAAATTTTAAAGAAATCATACACCTGAAGCTGTTGGTCAGTCTAAAGGGATGCATAAAAAACAATGAACTATAGGATTGTTTTACATTTCTGTGGCCACTGATTTACTAATCCTGAGAAACATCAGTTTCCCAAAATAAAGATTATGTTGCCTTTATCAGACTTCAAAGCATAGTAGTTTTAGCGAATAGGAAAGAACAGGAACCTTTTTCCAATAACTTCACAGTCTGCTTTATTCATATTAAACTCATGTTTTTGAGAGCAATTCCTCAAGAACTTGCAGTTAGTGGGAATTAAACTGACAAATGCATGATAGATAAATTTTATTCTCCACTGCTAAGTAGCTTCATTCTATAGAGTTAGATCTCTGACTTGTGCTACCAGACTTACTTTTAAAAAAAAAAAGTCAAGAGGAATTCCTGAATATAGAAATGAGTCTCAGTTAGACTTTACGAATAGTTGGTTTCCTTTTAAAACTTTAGTAACAGAACCCTGCAGTATTTGTTACTACTTTTATTTGAAGTAGTTGATTATTTATCTATGCATTGCACTTGTCTGGAAACACGTTTCTCTATGTAATTCAGGTATGCTCTAGGTCATGTGTTTCTTTTGGATGACTAACACACGTATCTGACCAGCATACTTGAAAGACACTCACTATCAGTCTAGCATAAGGTACTAGATTGGGTTATGGTGCTCCAAAGAACTAGGGCATGCAACTGTGCTCCTCTGAAGATAGACCGGGAAGGCTTCAAGATGCGCAGATGTGTAGGTGTCCGATGGCAGATAAAAACCTACAGTTGCCTCTGTCAGCAGCACAAGAGCTGACAGAATAAAATGGGCTACAAATTACCTTTTAATATTTTATTTAGATATAATGTTATTCTGGAAGCTAAATCATTCACTTTATAAATATTTTTAACAGGGGGGGAAAATGTGCTGCACAGATGATTAATATTGTACACTCTTACTCACCAATCTGTGCCATTATTTGACAGAGAGCAATTTGTTTCAGGTATGTTGATTTTCACTCATATTGGGTCCTGTAATAATGACAAAATTGTTGCCCTCTGTCAGGTATGTGTTGTTAGACACAGGTTTTTCCATAGCTATCTTTCAAGAATGGGATGCCATCCCCTGCTTGATTGCTAAAGTATCGGTAAATTCTGGACGAACTAAATGAAAAAAAAAGATTTAAAACACTGAGGAGTTAGTGTGGGACCTTTACATTATTAAACTAGTATGTTTTGAAATAAAGTGAACTGTTCCAGAGCAGAGCTCTTGGGAAAGAATTATCAACCACTTTCAGGTACAGATTCTGATTACCATGCCAGCCTTCATGATTTAAGACTACAGAAAGAAACCCGTAACTAAAATTTATTTCTAAATTAACGTTCTGTGGTTTGTTCCCTAGTAAAGCAGGGCTGGACTCCAGTAATAAAAACGCAAAAAGCCAAATATTTTTATAAAGTACAAGGGTTGAGGACTCAGGTTACTTCTACATATGTACCCCTGTATTTGCATGGTGAACAAGAAAGTAGCATTCCTTCTATTTTTGTTAAATGCTACCGTATCAATTATTTGGAATGTACCATGCCTACAAGGTCCATTTGATGCTGGAACTATCTCTATGGATTTCTGTCAGAATATAGTTATTTTCTGAACCAATTACACATGGCTCCTCTTTATCTTCCAGAATTAATGTAACAGAAAAAAGTGCAAACAGAGAATGTCCATACGCGTTCATGCTTTTGAACAGAATATGCTTAAACTGTCTGTTTTGAGAAGAGTGACTGGGAAGGCTTATGGCAGCTAAGTAGCAGAATTTAACTTAGATGAATGGAAGCAGAAATAATATTGGCATAAAAACTGGCAAAGGCAGACCAGAGACACTCACCTACAGACTATGGAGACACAGAAAAAGAAATGGAACCGGACAAAACAGCTTGGTTATTCTCCATCAGAAGGGTCTTTCTCTGGCCCCTAAGAGAATCAAAGAAGAAACAAACTTACCACAATCAGAAAGGGCGCAGGCGTGGGCAAATGAAAGCAGCAGATCCAGCACAGACACAACGTCAGACAGCTTGTATAAGCAATGAATGTGTTCATAGATTTCATTCAGTAGTTTACACACTATTCTGAAGTAAGACACTGATTTAGCTGTTGCATAGCACATCCTGTTACTTTATACAACTTGCAGAAATAAAATAACTATAATGTTCATACTGTGTACATTAGGTTAAAAGGTCACCCATAAATCGCAATCATTCTACCAGATGTGAGCAATTTCGTTGATGTAAATTAGATCTTGTACCATCATCTCAGCTAACGTTCTGCTGATCAGACACAAGACACACACCTCAAATACCACCAGCTCATATGAAAGCTTCACATAGAGAACCAAACTAAAAATGCTATGGGTCAAGTATGTTTATTAACATGTGAAATGTGACTCTAATTCACTTAGACTTTCGTGTTAAAAACCCCTACATGGTTGCTAGATAGAATTTCCATTCAACTGACAGGTAACCTTACACTTATTAAGTTGTGAATCAGAGAGGAGAGCAACACGACATGCAGCAAGGACAAGATACAGAAATAGATAATTCCACTCTAAATATAAGGAACTGACTAAAAGTAACAATTCTGCATTACTGATGCAAAACTAATGCATTCATTGTGCCATTTTGTGCAGATAATTCACCCATAAGAATTTTACATGATGACCACTTCTATTAATAAATGCCAATATATTTGCAATAATGTTTGATACAATACAAATTTACGGTGGGTTTTTTTGTCTCAGGAAGTACACTTGGACAGTGTTGCTTAGACTATTTCTGTAAGCCATACCTTAACAGAAGGTAGCTTTAAAAACCCCATGTAATTAGCTGATAACTGGAGAAAATAAAAGTACTTAGCAAATACGAAATAGTTTTAACAGGCCTTACAAGTAGGTCATGTGATATATTTCTCTCAGGGACTCCTGACATCTTTCATTCATTTTTATTAAATCTGCTGAAGTGAAGCTGTATGTGTTTTTCATTTTCGTGATCTATGGGGAATTGAAACCAACAATAAGAGCTTGCCTTATTATCAGAAGGAAAAACAGCTTCTAAAAACCAAACTGGAAATCATATAGGGAAATAAAAGAGAAAAAACAATGCCCAGTTTTCATTTTACTATATAGTTTTTTATGAAAATTTCACTAAAGATAACGATTAGCAAGATACGCAGCTTTATTCTTACACAAAACATAATTGCATGTACTTGCACACTTTTGATTATGTAACTGTATATAGGATAGTTATAAAAACATGAATTAAAACTTCATTAACTTCTAAATATCTTCACTGAGATTATTTTATTGTTGTTTGCTGTATAATGTGTACTTATTAATGTATTACATATAGCAAATAAAGTTTCCAAATATATGAGGGTAAAACATATTTGTACAGATACCTTTGTAAATTCTGAAGGAAGCTGACCATTAGGCAATGTTGAACAATCAGCATTCATCTGAATAAAAAATCCACGAGCAGAGCTGAAACTGTTTTCATTGGTAGGCTGTACTTTTCTGCAAGTTGTGTTATCATACCTACACACCACATACAAAGATTTAACCCCAAATTATATACATTCATGTACACCACCACCCCCCCACCCTGTGCCAGTACAAGATAGAAACTGTTAATAGAAGGTTTCAGAAATACAAAACCAGTACTCTATCTGTATTTTTCACTATGTATGAACATGAGATTAGAATAAAACAGGAAGACAGGTGCTAAAGTTTCTGATGCTCTTTTATGTTCTCCAACTATAGACTAAACTAGGAGAGTCCTTTAGCTAGAAATCAACAATTTATACTAAAAAAGGAAATCAGTTTCAGAAGAAATGTTTTTCTTCTGACAGAACGATAAACAGGAAAGTTACTAAAACAAAATAACGCACATCATGCTAAAACTCCTTTTGTTTGTATTTTCTGACCCTTAATACCTTAGTCCACAGATAGATCAAGACTGCTTAAAATATAAAGAACCAAGAACTCAGATACTTTAAAATGAAGAAGCGAAACCAAAGTTTACATGTTTTTATGCAGAATGTTTTAGGTAGAGTAATTCTGTTCTATTACTTCAACTTTTTGCACTTTAAGAGGACAAGGACTAACAGAGCTTTGAATATAGGAATCACCATATAATTATTCAATTTTATTAAAATAAAACTGAGTTTTTATCCAGAAACTGAGAATCTCAGTTGCTTATCAATGACAGTCAATTCATACCAACACTAAATAACTTTTACACATGAGAAGGCTGCAACACATAAAATTACACTGCTTCTATATGTCAGTGCAATGTACTTTAAACTCCAATAAATACAAATTTTAGTTTAGAAAATACCTGCTATGTCATCAACAATTTTACTGTATGTTCTACGAGCTATGTCAAGGAATTCACTGATGTTAGGCTTAACAGCATAGCACTTCTGGGTCCTCATACTCAGACATCCTTTTGTGTATCTTGTATCATCGTTAATTACAGTTGTAATCTTTTCAAGTATAATTCCAAATCTGCAATATCAGTTGTATCACTAATTAGATACATAATACTTTATGATTTTTACTTGCAGTATCATCCCCAATTGCAAGTAGCAGTATTGCAAATAATTGAAGCTACTTTTAAACTTTCTACTGTTAAAACAAAACACTACGTTTCAGTCCTGTTTTCACCTCAGAAATGAACTGTGACTATAACAAAGTCTGACTAAAAATACTATTCACATCTTTGGGAGATATAAAGTATTTCTCAAATATACATTTTTTTCAAATACACAACACTTGATTTTTGCATTATTATGGAGATTCTAGGCAATCACTACTCTTGTCTTTTCAGAATTATTTCTAAGGGAAATATTTTCTAAGGGAGTTCACTTCAGCAGCAACTCTGCTCTCACAGCTAACTCTCTTGCTTTTATCCCTGTATTCATTAGTTGAAAATTGGATTTTCTGACAATTAAAATCAGCTTTAAGCAAAAGAATTGAACTATACCCATAACTATAAACAAGGAAAGATGCAACACCTTTCATCTTACATCTCATCTTTTGAGATGAGTTTCTAACACAGTAGCTAAGTATTATGATAACTACCTTCGTATCTTCAAGAGAATTGTAATAAGCCTTTAGCAGCTGTGTGTTGCAGCTTCTTAGAGCAGCCTGTTGAAGATTAAAATACAGACATGGCAGTTACTTCTTTTTGCAGCCCTTTTAAAAGACTGAAAGCTTTCAGATTCAGTGACACTAATTAGCAGTTGTGGTAAACAGTCTGTGGAATCTGAGCAGGAGTTTCAGTTAGTGTTTGTTGTATATCAATCAAGGTAATGGTAGGAATTGTGGTCTTTACAGTATAGACACAAATGCCGTATTTCCGATTGGTGTTAAGAATCAACATACTACCTTGGCAGCATTACATTCTGTAATTATATTCTTTTTTACCTTCATCGATCCCTTCTGACTTGAGATATTCCATGAAATTTAATAAACTGCGCTTCGTAAAAATAAGGACAAAATGGTCTGTACTTTATTAAAAACAAACAAACAAACAAACAAAAAGAATGAAGACCACTTACTTTTAGAGGCTCCACAAGTTCTAAGGTATGCTTCAGGTAGATTAAATTAGTTATTTTTGACTCAGCAGTTTTAACCTGTTGAAAAATTTTTCCAATGTTGGAGGCATTTGTATGACTGTTCTAAAAAAGTACTTAAGAACTAGTAGAACTCATATTCTTAACAGTAAAAGGCTTATACATTTCATGAAAATTCCTGAAGCACTTCATAAGCTCACTCTGACAACTTTGTGTCTGCACAAAAAATGTTTACCTAAATTTTACACTGCCTGCTGTGATAGTTTGTCCATCAATAGTTCAGATTTTCCTATGTTTGAACTGATAATGGATGACTCCAAGAACATCCTGTTAGCCCAAGATGTGAAAACTTTTCATCTTCTATGTATAGTTAACTCTGTACAAGCTCTACACAATTAGTAGACTTTTTCAAAGCAAATACATTATGTATTATAATGAAGCACACAACCTTTTTTCCATAATGCTGTTAAACACAATATAACCCAGTTTGGTTGATTTATCTTTGGTTAATATATGTACATCTTTAAACATCTGCTCATATGGTAATAAAAAAAAATTTCCAGTAAATATTTCAAAATTTTATCACAATGATGACTGTTCTTCAAAATCTTACATTCTTGATCTTCTTTTGTATGCCTCATTAACACTCATGATAAAGAATTTTGCTGCTGACATTAGGGCATAGCATATGCAGTACACATGCATTGTGCAACAGGATCTTAAGGAAATAACAGAGATAAACACAGATTGCACATGAATATAGGAGCATGATCCCATGTGAAATCTTTTCTCATTCCTATAGAATATCTCTTTAGTCTTGTGACTGAGGGCATCTCATATCTTACAGTCATATAAAGGGCTTTTTTTGTAAAAGATAGAACTAAACAGTGCTAAATGCATGAATGGAAGAACGCTTATCTCCAAATAAATATGGGCTCTCAGACCCACGAAGAAATCAGAGATCAAAAGAACCGATGTGGTCATACGTAAAAAAAGTGGTAACAGAATGGATCTTTGATTGAGTAACTAGTTCTTACATGAATTTTAACTAAACTAGGGTTAAAAGTGAATCTCTGCACATGATACACTTAAGCCCAAAGGCTGTAAATTATTTCACCATCAACATGATTTTTCAAGTACCACATTTCAGCAAGACTGGATCAAGCAGAGTTTTTGAAGTGTAAGGCTTTTGTCCCTTGGAATCCCCTTGAAGTGCCAGATGTTATTTATGTAATGAATATGAATGCTTTTCCTTAAAAAGACAATTAGTCCCTCCCAGAAACTCATGCTTTTTCCTAACTACTTTGTAACTGCATGACATAACCCGGAGAGAGAGCAGTTATTAAAATAAAAAATTTACCTTTCCAAACCTATTTTTTAAAGTAGTGGAACTGTCTGCCTGGGGAGGTGATATAGTCACCATCCCTGGATGTGTTTAAAAAGAGACTGGACGTGGCACTCAGTGCCATGGTTTAGTTGAGGTGTTAGGGCATGGGTTGGACTGGATGAGCTTGAAGGTCTGTTCCAGCCTGGTGATTCTGTGATTCCGTGTGACTGACAGCCTCCTTTGGACGAGAGAATGCTCACGCTCAACATACCACTGATACATTTAGTAACTGAAACTGTAGGCTTCTCAGATGTCTGCTGACTAGTGGAAGGTTTACAGTGAAAGCTTTTATGGAGAGCAGGAATGAAAGATACTGAATTGCCTAATCTAGCATTTGATAACAGCAACTGAGCTAGCACATGAATAAGCATGTCTGTTGCATGAATACTAAGCTCTGCTATACTGGAACCAGTCAACGGTGAAAACACTGCAGTAAAAATGTTTGGTGTACATGGTCCTACGCATAAACAAAAGCATCCTGTGTGACAGTTTTAGTCACACAGATGAATTCATGTTACACATTTCTACAAGGAAAGCAGGGAGCAATAAACATTCTGGGTTTTGATAATGTCATTAAAGCAATTTATCTGCATTTATTACTGTCCTGTTTGAGTCTGTACCTGACTTCTTTAACTAGAATTAGAGAAATTCTTTATCTAAGCAAGTAAATTAGCATGACACTAAGAGGTAAAAGAGTTGTGAGTAGCTAAGATGCTGGCACAAGACGGCATAAACACAAGGAATCATCAAAAGCAGTGGCAGAAATATCCAAACTCAAGTACAGTAGGCAAATGTAACTTTTAATACCATGGTTTCGGTATGCTTAGTGGAAACAAAGTTGAGTTTCAGTAACCTCGAGCTCACTGTAGTTAACTGTTGGGTCTGGTCTCAACCAAGATTCACTGGTAAACTACGTGTATTTATTCAATTTTGATATTTTATTACACGTGTTAACATACAGACTGATATATGGGGCAAGATCTGATAAAAAATAATCTGGCTTTAGACGTAACAGTCACTACGACTGTAAGTCACTAAATGCTTTTTTCATTTATGCTGATGTGAAGAAACTTCCTCTCTCTCATCTGAGTACTGTTAAATAAAAGTACACTTATGAAGAATGAAGTTGGGGAGTGATGAAAGAGTAAGCATTTTTGGAAGGACATTAGCATAAATTAAGATGAATTACAGACATCACATATATATATTGCATGTTATAGGCAGATAATTGACTTTCCAAGGTGTATTTTGAAACATACTGTATCTTGCTTTCGGAATCTGTACCAAAACTGAAAGTAGTTGTTCTGTATCCAGGAATTTTGAGATCACTGTAAAACAAAAGTATACATCAGAAATTAAATTGAAGTTGTAAGAAGATGTCTTTTCTTTGAAAGCACAAAATTACTTAGCTATACTAGTGCTAATCTTTCCCTAACATTCTACTGTCACAAATTATTTACAGGGTAAAAACTAGCTTAAAAATAGCTAATATCTGAAGTATTTTGTCGTAACTATACTTACAACTTATTATACCTAAGCATGCAATGATTATTGTATAGGGTAGACAGCTGTCAATGCAGAAAATTTTTTTTTTCTTAGATCGAATTTCTGTTGTGACCAGATAAAGATTATATGAACCAGTTTCAGGTGGACTAATTCCAGTATTGTATTTTACCTCAGGACCATATGTTTTATGAAGCCATAGGAAAAAAAAATTTGTATGCAAGTATTGCTTAAGCAATGTGTTTGCTTTTTCATGTACACATTATATATACTTGTATACATCAAACATAATGCATACCCAGCCACAGAGGTAAAGAGAAACTCCAACTCTTTAAAAAGCTGTTGGCCCACAGACTTCTATACACTTTATGAGAGAAATTCAATTTTTCTAAGCAAAATACTTGAGAAAAAGTATGACTATGATAATATAAATTACTTAAAAATTAAAGTAATTTTTTAAATTGTTACCTAACTATGCTACCTAACAAACCACTAAAAAATACTTCTCAAACATACTGAGTCATACTACATATCTTCCTGTATTAGAAAAAAAAGGCTTAAAAAAAAAATATATATATATATATAGTATTAGGTGCTACAAAATAAACTACTACCTGCTTGAAGACCAAAAAGAGCTCCTCATCCTGGAGTAACTCCTGAACACAGTCAGTCTTGTGTTAATTGTTTCAACATCAACTGGAGGTTCCAGGATATTAGATCTAAGTCTTCGACTTCCACCAGGAGTTTTAGTATAATTTAGAATACCAAGAAGTGTGTGACCATTCCTTTGAAAATGAAGCAGATGTGAAGAATACATGCACCAAAAAAAGAGATGGCAAGTGTCAGGAGACTTTTAAAGGCAAAAGTATCCTAAAATCTGAGGCATGCTTTAGCATGCTTAGCACCTCCCTGTTTGCCATGCGTATTATAGAACTACAGTAGTTTAGGAAGGTAGGTAATTCAATGTAATTTAATATAATATTAGCTCTCAATTATATAAGTATAGAAATACATTTGTACTTAGGGTTTTATTCACAGTAGTAGTCCATTGCTACTACAGTGGTAAAGTTTACATTTTCTCTCTAAATTAAACTAATTAAAAATGAACAAATCAACCCTACACAAAGAGGCAAATTATCAAGTTATAATCAGAGATCAAATACTAATCAGAACAATTTACTTGAAATACATCTCTGAAAATAATTTAAAATACTTAGAAGTCAAAGAGAATAATTTTTGGTTTTATTCTTTTAAAGAACATATTTCAGTCAATACAGGATCTAAATAACATGCTTATAATTTGTAAGTATTAGTTTCATCTTTATGGCTTTTACATGTGAGATATCCCAGGGTTTCGCACTTAAGGATGATTACATCTATGTAGAATAAGCCAGCTGTAATATTTACACCTACTACAGAGTTAAAGTTTTAGAAACCTGAAAAATCTCCTATGCTATTGCTTGGAAGAAACCTGTGAAATACCGTGGCCATAATAACACATTGATTTTAAACCAGAACTTGAATAGGAAGATACAAGTACAAAAACCAAACACCGTGAAGATAGACAGGTCGTTACACAAGCAAGTAGACAGACAGAGTGAGCAGAAACACCCTGAAATACCATGATATATAAAAGCAAAGCAATAGTCAAAAGAACTTTAAAAAAAAAAAAAAAAAAAAAGGAAATTCAAACTCAGTTGTATTAAGGGTGCAATCGCTCTACGATGCAATCCATGACAACACTTAAGTGTAAAAGTACCTATCTTTAGGTAACTTGAGGACTTATTTCCCTGCACAGTTAAATGAAGAAAGACAAGGTCCCTCCAGAATTAGAACTGGCACACCAATTTGACTTTAGGCATTTCTGTGTGTGCCTGTACTATTAACTTTTTACCTTCTGATACCTAATACAAAGATAATCTAACCAGGCTTCAGGGGTAAGATCTATGTGATAAAAATAGCTATGTTTGGCTGAATCAAACTTGCCAATGGATCAGCAAAAATTCTGCATCAATGATGCTAAAAAAAAAACCCAGAGAAACTTAAAGCAGTATACTGTGTTCAGTTCCTCCTGTAACCACCTTCCTCTCAAAACCATCTGTGAAATTAGGAACAGAAAAATAGTTTTTCAGAAAAATAATGCTCTGAAAGTACTATTCTATGCAAGGCATTCTGTGGTTCTAGTGTATCTCCCCAAGGTGAAAGCTCTTTTTATATCTGGGTGATTAGGTAGACATCTCAACAAGGTGGATCTCAGAACCTGACAGGCAGCAAAACACAAGTTCCAAGTATTTCTCTTGGTAAACCAGAAATGTAACAGTCTGGAGAAGTTAAGCCCTGAAGGTTCTTCTGCCTACAAGGCAACTAACTCCCAATGAAGGAAGTTTGTCATGGGTTAGTACAGTTTGGCTTTTTAGTTATAGAGGGATGTAGAATGATTCTTCGGGTCAGGACCTGGGAATTGCTTTAGAAAGGACAGGGACCCTATCAGAGGGTTAGTTGGAATATTGGTATCTGTTTTGACCACTGAAAATTGTTGGCTACAACTTTGGGAAGTACCATATAAAACCCCTTGACTTCCTGTAGGTGGGTCCTTTTTCTTCCTTTCTTTGGCCAGAGAGAAGCAGGTAACATCGAATTGGGCTTGCTGCTCCCTCCTTTTGGGGGCAGAGCTGACCTGATGCCTGGCTGGATTCCTTCGGCTCCCGGGTTGGGGGGGAAAGGAGAGGTCGCTTGCTTTACAACAACTACTTTCCTCCAACTTCCTTGGAGCAGGAGGGATCACTGCCGGGCCCCTAATAAGAGCTATGGGCACTATTTAGGCTGAGGCCGCCACGATTTACACTGAGGGGTGGGCCAAAAAGGCATTTAGGATCCTGCCTGTTTTTTTTTGTGATCTGGACTGCCTGGTGCTCTGATCCCAGATGTTTCTGTGTGATTTCTTTCCTCCCTCACCAGCACGGCCTTGAACATCTAATATCACGAGCTACTGCTGGAGAGAGAAGAGACTCTGGGCAGATTTTAACCCTTTCCAGACAACATGAAGCTTCCAGAGCTTGGCCCTTCTCTGAGAGTGAACATAAAGAAGAAACAGCATGAAGTCAGTAGAGCGAGAGTGAAAAGACTCTTGGGACAAGGGTTGAAGAGTTGGTTGTTCCGTTCTTATTTGAGCCATGGAAATAAACTCTATATTTAGATCATTACTTTAAATCATGGGAAAGATAAGCATTTAGGGAAATGATTGTTTAAATTTGTGTGTGGATTTAAGCAAAGGTGTTTGTGATGTACTAATATTAATCCTATAAGATGCTTGAACAGAGATAAAGATAAAAAGCCCTATGCGCCAGTGAAGTGAGAAGATATCTCTGTACCTTGAGATGAAGAATCCTTTGCTTTTGAAGTTATTCATCTTTAAAAGGTGACACCCCAGTATGCAAAAGTCTAAGACCCACGACCCCACAAGCAGCTTAGGAGCCTGCTCATGGGAGGGGTCACAAAGGCAGGTTTTCCCAGGCAGCTGTTTTTGTGACAGTTTAAAAACCCACAAGAGAACTGTTTCTAGGTTGTCAGTGGGATCCATGACTCTAAAGGAGACTCTTCTCCTAAAGAATGATGAAAGACTATTGTCAGATAGTGAAACTGACTGAAAATTACAAGTTTTGTCTCTTTATGTTGTTTTGTAGGAAAGTGAACAGTTTGTAAGGGGAGGGAAGAAAGTTTTTGGAGTTTTATTCTGTTCTGTTTTACTTTTTTTCCCAACTTTCTTTTCTCTTCTTTTAGTGTGTGTTAATAAAAACTATTTACTCACTATTTTTAAAGTTGAGCCTGCTTTGTTTTTCTCCTAGTCCTCTCTCCCACAGAAAAAGAGTGAGTACTAAGACCAGAATTTAGTGAAGGTGAAACCACTACATTAATTGGTGTTTTCTGCCCAGTTGTCGAAATTTAAACTATTACAGAAGTGCTCCAAGCGTTGGTACCAATGTTGAAAACTACCATGCAATCAAGTACCACATTGCACACTTCCATCATTATAGAAATTACATTCTTTCCCACTATTAGATCCAAAAGAAATCAAAACAACAAGGCTGAAGTACATATCTTGTGCAAAATGAGTAAAATGTAGCTGTTTTAATCCAACATAAGAAACTTGCAGAAATATTGCCTCTTTCATTTCATACTCTGTGAAATTTGCATAAATAAAATTTTAAAGTCTGAATAAAACGTACACATCAATGTAAAGATGATTATGCATGATCTCCTTCTACAATTCACTTAGGATTTCCTGTGCTAGAAATTTTTGTGCTGAATTATATATTTCTCTGTCAAAATATTTTTTAGAAGCTCTGACTGGTATGCAAGTTTCTCTCATATAGAAATAAATATAATGGTCAGCTCTTTGACACAAATGTCAAGAAAACTTAGCAAAATCCATCTTTATAAAAACGTAACTTGGAAAAAACTATTCTTACCGAGAATCTCTATTATTAATCACTAGTTCAAGATTTTGTGCTGATGATGAATCTATCATAGCGGTTTTTTCTCACTCCCTTGGAAAACGCACCTTTAGTGATTTAGGGGCAATAAACGGAGTAGTTGAACAAATTCAACGTATTTTAGCAAAGCTGCAGCAGCTGCAAGACAGTAATACCTTGGAAAGAAACAATCTTTTATGAATGTTGAATACGGTTAATGAAATACCACAAAAGTAGTGCACTACAGAAATAACATTCTATACTACTACTGCGGTTTGGCAAGTACTGCGATTGATAGCACTGGAAAAGCAGTATATTTCAAATCTGCACAAACCATGCCCCGTGAACATATATTCAGGCAAATCAAATATTCATAACATTTGAGTCTCTGTACACTTGACAGCCTACATTATATTGTTGATATAATGAACATATATATTTCAACTGACACATGTGTGACTTGAAGACCCTGGTCACCAAGTATCAACACTTAAAAACTGTTGATTCACAGAAAATGATAGCTCGTGAAAGGTATCTTTAAGGAAAGAATGAAAAAGACAAAAGTGGAGAGCTGTGAAAACTATGTAACAGGCTTTCTATTTACATTTCTAGATATATCAGAAACACTGGAGGGCAAAATAAAAAGACAGCTCTGTTATGATTTCCTAACTTTTTGCAACATGACACAGACATATGTAATGAGTACATAAAATGATTTTGTTCAAAACTTATCTGGACACAGTATGCTTTTTCCTTATTTAAACATACTTTGATTGGACTTCCATGAAAATGGTGCTAAATTCAGATGCACACAATTGTTCTATGTACTCCAAACCCTTTGTTTCATTGAAGTATTTTCTCTGGACAGTTGTAAAAGTCACATTCTGTGAAGATGGGGATGAAAACAAATAGTTATAAAAGTTACATCAGCGAGACTTCTGTATTTTTCTACTGATACATTTCCAAGAAATCTATCAACTGATTCTGCAATCTGTCTTCACAGAAGTATTTGTTCTAACTTATTAGCACAATCAGGTCAATGTAACTGAAGGTGTATGATGCACAAGTGATATTTATGTGAAAAAAAGAGAAGAGAGGTCAGGAAGCAGAAGAGCACTCATGAAGAAGCCATAAACTCTGCAGGCATGAAGCAATTCAGGTAGTAATTAACAGTTTTTTAAAAGGTTCTGAGGATTTAATGCTCATAAATTACTTATACCAGTTCATCTCATCCTCTTTTACCATGATAGTGCTCTATTTCCTATTCTATGATACATAAACCGCACTGATTTATCAGGTTGAAAGAACAAGGGAGAAACAAAGGAGAATGCTTATTTCTTGATTTCTGTATCTTTCCTAGGTCCGTTATTACTCAAATTACCCAATGCCACAAATTCAAAACTTCAGCTCTCATCAGCAATATAGCTATCTATATAATTGTCAGTATCAGAAGTGGCAGCATGGGAGCTCACTATCATTCTAATATGAGACCTGACAATCATAGAAAACAAAATCTGTCAGCATTTAAGATTTTAGAAGTTGTGCAAAACTCTCAAATCAACCATCATATAAAGTGATCAACAAGAACTCTAAAACATTGAATGTATTTTAGATCTTACCTTGAAATGTTCTGTTATCAGATTGAACATTTTGTTTGTATTCCCTGCATCACAAGCAGTGTTTGACATTATTATTTCTAGTGGTGTTAAAATCTTGAGTTTAGTAATAACCTGAATTAAAAAATCAAAATAATTCAATAAAAAAATTATATAATCTAAAATATTTTGGACAATAATGAACAGCAATAACAAAATACAGAACCCTTGTATTTTAGAACCAGTTCAAGTTTTAAATTTTCTGCTAACTTCTACACTAATGAGTAAAATTCATATGCATCTAAATATACACAAAACTAAATTTAAAACAAACAAATAAATTTTAGAGCTTATTCCTGTATTTGGACACAGAATCATGCTTGCTGTTGAAGCAAGATATAAATATCGAAAACTATATTCCATGGCTATGATGGGGGAGGAGAAGGACTTATTTCAACAGATGGCAGCTTTCCGGGCTTGCAGCTGGAAGGTTAATGGTGCTCTGGATGATGAAGAAATCAAACATGTCTGAATAATACTAATCTTTTGATTGAGACTAGTTTTTTTATTTTGTTTTTACCCTCCTCTAGTAACATTTATCTCAGTATCAACATGGCTAAAAAATGTGCATATTTTACCAGCTTTATGTTATACGCACCCCCTATAAGCATTATTAGTAGACTATATACTCTTTTGCTGCGCAAGAAAGGACAAACATGATGCATTTATGTTCATTTATACCACCATTCACAAATTTTTCAAGGGAGAAACATGGAAAAACAGACTATATTTTAACTGCTTAGAAGTTAAGATGCACAAGAAGGGACAGATGAATGTCCCAATGAAAAGGTAAACAAGCATAAAAAAATACACAAAATAAATCATCGAAGGGCATTTGGAATGGGAGGGCTGTCACTGCCGTTCATATCTGCTAACCACTAGGAAGATTTTGCCAGTGGCATCACAGTTCAGCGAATCTTGAAGAACTTAAGGAATACAAGAAAAATTTCTTTACTGTATTTCCAGAACATTCAAAACCAAAAGTATGCACAAGAAAGAGAAAACACAGTAGGCTGGATACCAATCGTTAGACAAAGCATGGATTCTGAGAGTGTAAGAAAAAGCTGATCAGCAGATCAGACAGAATTGTTGAAAGGAATAGACGAATATATCTTTACAAACAGATTGTGCGAATCTGCTTGCAGATAGGGCCAGAGACTTGTAGATAAGGAAGTAATGGGATAAACCATCAATTTCAAAAAATGTTACTAACTGACATGGACTGCTGCTTAGCCAAGGTCATGCTCAACTCCTGAAATTCGAGAAGAACAAACACTTAACAGGTTTATGAGTATTTAACTTCCCCACCCAGGGTGGATTTAAAGCTAATTTTAATGGTCACATATCATATGTTATACACGGGGGAGTATATTAAGGGGCACATTTCGCAGGCAGATCAGGAAATCTGTACCTCCCAAGTACCTCAGCCAATAGGAAATGGGCAAAGGTTCTGCAGCTGGGAAGACTAGGATAAACAGGAGGCTGCAGTCCTCCAACAATTTGAGAGACCCCATGGGGAAAGGTCCCACGGCATCTCTCTTTGTTCAAAAATAAAAGGTACAGGACTCCTCTGTCTCCTCTGTGGACATAAACCTCTGGTGATGTGAATTTTTCCACACATTGTTAAAGGTTTGAGAGATTAAGGCAAGAAATCAGGCTGTTAGGACATTTCCTACATTAGATGGACACTAGCATCTCCTTTTTGACTGGATGGTGAATGCAGTATCAGTTATGAGCACAATGGAGAACTCAGTCATCTAAAAGGAAAATTAGGAAAGTATGTGTACAAATAAAAACGTTAGCTTTTATAATAGTAAGGTGGGGAAAAAAATAAATAATCTAACCATGGCCTGAGAGGCAGTTAAAAAGGATGCTCAATATGTAGCTATGTGTGTTAAGACCAGAACAGGCTCTAAAAGCACTAATACTTAAAAATAAAACAAAACAAAGAAACGCATTATACAACATTGTACATTATATAACAACTGTTATGTACAATGTAGTAGAATATAGATTGTACAAGGACACATTACATCTCTGTTTTAGTTAACAGATTTGATGGTTACTTATAACCTGAGTCAGAACTATGTACTGATACAATAGAGCTTTTGTTTCTTTGAATATTGTAAAGATGCTACAAGTCACGGTATTTTCTAGCTTGCTTAACTACAACAAAACCATGAAATAAGATGTTCCACTAATGCTATTACTGCATAAACCAGAGATTACTCATCAAATTAATGTAGAATATGCAGCACTGGCTGTACGTTGAGTGAGTTTCATTTCAAACTGAGATGGAATATTTACGTAAACAACGCCAGAACTATAATCACTCCATCACACACACACACACATTTATACAGTTCTGTTCTCAGAGTTCTTTTGCCTGATGAAGAATACTTCCAAGTTCTACTACCATATACTGCCCAGTGCCCTTCAAAACAAGGCATCTCAGTCCCACAAACAACGTATTTTGCAGAAAGGTTATTCTTCTTTTGAAAAACATTCTTTCTTAATATCTGAGGCACAGTATGGAAAACAGCAGTCTTTTCAACTGCACATTTTCTCAACTTGTTACTTCCACTTTTGAGAAATCTCTTTCACAAACTAGAAATTTAATTTCCCATTAGTCATTAGCTTTTTTCAAGAAAGTAAGTCACAATAATTAGCCAATAAAATACCTTGGCATAAGTTGTATTGTCTGCAAATTGTGACAATATCACCTCAGGATTTTTAAATCTATACTGGCCAGTCCAACTTCACCTCTGGCAAGGCCTCTTCCTTCTACTACAGCTACAATAACCGATGCAACATGAGCAGAAACTGCAGATGAGGATGTAACTGTAAAACAGTTGCATATATTCAGTTACATTCAATACAGATCAATGAAAGACTGATCAAGGAGCATCACAAATGATAGAGCAAGGATAAACAAATATACAGGTACCTGAAAGAATCATTACCCGTTCTGCCTTTAAGAACACTAAAGACTGAATTGATAATCATTAGTCAGACTGTGAAAGAACTAACTTTAACATTACTTCTGCATGACCAGAGCACATATGATACGTATAACATGGCACTAGGCATCACTACCCTGTAACAACACCATTTTGCTCATATGAAGCACTGCAATATGTACCATCAGCTACTGTGTAAGTGCTCTGAAGAATTAGTGTTCTATACCTCCGAGCACGCCAACATAAAACACATAAAACTTGCATCAAGAAACTTGAGGATTATGTTATATATTATGTCCAATGCATTACAAGCCTAAAAATAAACCCTGATTAGAGATGTGCATGAATGTGGGCTCTTTAGTGACCACACTACATGTCCACACGTCCACAAATATAATTTGATTTTAGACAATTTGAAAAAGGTCTGAATTCTAACTACACTGATAATTCATACATGAATACAAAGTAGCAAGAGGATGCAATACTAAAACATCTTCTCAGTATGTAAAGTAGTATTTTCTTGTTGGTGTATTGTTCCCTGGTAGCATTCTCTGTGGTACAAAACACATCGTGTTTTGAGTTTATTTTAGTATCTTAAGATATCACATTAAAATTTAAACTGTTTAATAAAGTTAGAAATGTTAGTTGGACTGTTTCCTCTAAGAGCTGTTAATCTTACCCCGAATATCCCATAAGAGGGGTATGGCTTCTGCAACCAGATCTACCAGAAGAGAGAGGCGTTTTCCCTACACATGTGCTATTCAGGCCTCGCACAGAAGAAGAACTTGTGAGATTCAATGTGTTAGCATTTTCTACACAAGAACTTTTGTCCCCAAAATATGATTCTGAGGGGGAGAGAGAAGTAAGTAAATTATGAAAACAGCCACAACAAATTTTTATACAGAAAGCAATATACAAAAAACAGCTTACAAATCTTCATTTTTTTATTAGAAGAGATACCCAGAAATGTCATTCTATGAAACCTCTCCAGAGTATAAAATGAAATAAAAATCACACTGCTTTGAAAACAAGCTTGCATTAACATGATTTTCTACAAAGAGATTACTTGCAGCACCAATAAAAAAAAATATTTACACTGTTGAACTGAAATAATACAGAAGAAGTCACTTTACTAAGTATCATTTCATATTCTAATGAATTCCAGATTTATGAAAGAATGCTATAAATCAACTTTATCTCACATTTGCCCATTATTTGAAAAATCATTATCTAAAACTGCACCAATGTTCATGAAAATATTTTTCTAAAAGCTGAGCATTCCTTTTTAAAAACAGGACAGTAGAAGAAAACAAAGAACCAGTTGGGAATGATAACCCTTTAAATTGATGAGGATTAACTCTCAGAAATCATACAGTAATCAGGGATGTATTTGTTAACAAAAGTTTCTTTCACACATGTATCTAAGATCTACCAATGTTTTTAAGTCATGCAAAATATCTTTGTCTCAGAGACTTTTAAATTCCAGTAAATTATTTAGTGTAATTTACTTTTATTATTATTATTATTCTCGAGATGACTGAAGACATCCTTAACCTAGTTAACTGCTTTTTAAGATTTAAAAAAAAATGAAAATATAAACAGCCGATCCACTCAAAAACCTCCAAGTTTTATAAAAAATGCAAACACAAATGTTTCTGTTTCTTATATTACATTAAAAACTGACACACAGGACAAAATACTTCAAGTATTGTCTTTAGATGATTGATTACTGCATGACTCTATCAGGGTTCACTGGTACAAAAATGTCTGCAGTACTGAGGTTCTGGAGTTTGGGGTTTTTAGAAGATGAGGTGGGATTTTCTTTTTGTTTGTTTGGTTGGGAGTTTTTTTAATCTTAAAACTGTGACAAGTGATAAAATATTTGCTCAGACTCTTTGGTTGGGAACTTTTTAAAGAGTGGACATATCAGCATTGGAATGCATACTGATAACTTTTTTTTTTTTTTTAAACAGCATTCACTTTGATTTTGGTGTAAATTCAGTCAGAATTTTGGCAGAAGAGACTTCCTGTAGAAGGTACCGAATCTGGCATAACAGGGGGGAAAACAGTAATTTTAACGACCAGATGAACCAAATCATATACAGGTATTTCTCAAACCCAACATTTAAGTCATACCCCATTTGAATTAGCATTCTATTTGGGTTTTTTTTTAGGATTTCTCAGTAATCATATGTATTACCCAAACCCATTTTTACCTAATTTCCAATTTATACATAATTTATACACATGTACATCAGAATTCATTTCAGCAAGTCTTAAAATAATTTCCAACTTTTTCATAGTTACTTTTTGCCTGAAAAATACCACAATTTTAACTTTTTTTGCTGCCTGCCAAGATACAGACTTTGACAGTAGATTTTTGTAAAGGACGGCAAACAGCAGTACTGCATTGTAGGAGCACAAGATTCTTACCACACATCGAGATTGACAGGCACTTAAAACTGTTTCGAAGGCTGGGCAAAACCATAAAACAAAACCAAAACACTGTGCAGCAATTCAAACACGTTTATTGATCCCACCAGAGAACTCAGCGACTACTATCTAAAGAAAATGAAGAGAGATTTCTTCAAAGAAGTGCAAGGAACGATTTCCATTGCTCTGGCCGGCTAAATGAAAGAAATCGCTATGACGGTTAGTTGCTGCTGCTCCATCTCAGTAACCATCGCTTTTAACAGCTCTTTCGGAACCCGACCCGAGCAAAGAGAGCGGGAGGATAAACAGATAAAGGCCGGGGCAGAAATCATACCTCCCCTTTCGGAAACCGCCGGCTTCAATGCGCTGCTCCTGGCGGCCCGGCCGGCTGCGAGGCCTTCGCCGCTGGAACCGCTCGGACGTGCCCCGCCGCTGGAGGAGCCCCCGGTGCTCTCCGAGCTGTGCGGAGTCTGCAGAAGACCCAGAGTGTAGCGAGGCGTCTGCTCCGCCCGCCCGCACACGCCCGGCGTGGAGGAGCCGCGGCCCGTGTAAGACTCCGAGGTGCCCGTCCGCCCTCCCGTGCCCGCCATGGTGCGACGCCTCAGCAGCGCCTCCGCAGCGCGCGGGCCCGCGCCCACCGCCGGCAATGGCGGCACCCGGGCCCGGCTGCGGGGGCGCCCGCCCGGGGCCGACTCCTCGACATGGGCCCTGCTGGTAAAAGTTGTCGAGCTGCACCTATAAATAATACAGCAGTACATAGACCTGCTGGCCCTGCAACAGGTTTCATTATAAATACGCGAGGGCCACAGGAACGCAAGGAAAATGCTTGCTCTCCTCTTTAAAGCAGGAGTACTGCATTTTAAACGTAATTTACCCCGCATTAATTCTTCACCATTCAGACTATTTTAGCAGGAACGTCAGCAATGTTTTCATCCTGCTCAGGAGTTCAGATACAAAAGATCCCCGAAGTAACCCCAATGCTTGTTTACCCTCTGTAGTTATCTTAAACACGTGCTTGACTAACACTGCTTTGTATATTAGCATCATGTAACATACACCACTAAAATGTTTCAATTCACATTACGACTAGGCACAATGTTGCCTCTGGCACTAAATACACCTGCATTATAAAACACTCCATATACTCATACCTTTTTTAACCTACAAGCTCTTAAGAAATCACAACTGACTTAAGAAATTAGACTGACCTTTCATCAGAGAACTCCAATAATATTAACAGGATTTCAATCTAAAGTGAAATGTTCTACACTGCTATGCAGCATCACCCACAGTCACCACCCAGGCTCTCAGTCTGTAAGAGACTAGAAACTCTGAAGACAATTCCGTTTCTACAGAACAAGGAAAAATAGCAACTTTCTATCTACTAAACAATGTTTTCCTGGATGAAAATAAGTGCACTTGAAAAGGAAACCGTAATAAAAACAAACTTCTAATTTTTTTGTTAACCTTTACAGTTAAATAAAATCAGTCCTGTCATTCCCTCACACTCAACACAAAGCCTTTTTGCAAGGCTTTTTATTGTAAAATTTTACAAACCTTGATAAATAAATAAAATTTCAGGCTTTGATCAAAGAATTCATCAGGCAAGTGGGCAGTTAAAAGGGGTATTTTTTACCTTATCTAAAAGCCTGTAGGCTTTAAAAATTCACTAGAAATGCTTCAGCATTCAAATTTACATTTTGGTTTTTTAAACTCAGGACAAGTAAAGGTCTATCAAATATTGACTTTGTCCAATTCTACACTAAATGAGCTAAAAGAACCCAGATATTGAGCCCCACCTTTAAAAGCCAAGGCACATTCAAGACCAGCACACTCCTCTACCACACAAACTACTGCTCCCTGAAGGCCAGTGCCTGGCGCCCTCCAAAGACAATAAGATAACTGTGACAATTGTCTACAGGCCAGAGATGAACCGTATGGTCTTTGCCAAAAGTATTTAGACAGGTCAACCTAGTACCACACCACTCTGAGGCTGTGCTACCTTGTCTTTAGTATTGCTACACCCCTGGGCAGCTCCAACCTTAACAGGAGCATCCAACACCACAAGCACTGTGACTGTGAGATGTGATAAGGGCATGCATGACAATGACTTCCATAGGGAATATGGGGCTCACACGCAGAGAGGTCCAACAGTGCCATGACAGTGCAGGTGCTCTACAGCAGCCCTGGAAAGTGGTGACTGCTGCAGCCATCAGAGGAGATGTGGATGAGAAGCCATCAAAAGCAGAATGATGGATGAGCAAGCCAAGCTTTAAGACAGAAGACTGTTACGGACATGAGGATGCAATCCCTGGAGAAAACTCTGTCAAAAGAGAACTCACAGGAGTGGAACTGAAGGCGCCACCTGGCTCACCACTCTGAGAGATGACCACTCAGAAACATCTACAATATGTCAGACACCAGACAGATCCACACCTTGAGCTGGAATCGCAAGACAAGAAAGGCTCGACAGGCCCTGTGCTGATTGTAGCAATGCACTTGCTACTCACGAGAGAGCTACCAAGTGCCTAGTGATCACTAAGAGCTATGGAGACATCAAGACCCGAGGAAGGTATAGTGTACAATGCAGAAGAGTTTACACAATGTAGACACATGCTGGAACTGCCTTCCTAGGCACAGTCCTCACACCGTGCCTTGTGGGTCCCTTGACCTGCTCCAAGGGAACTGCCCCTGAACAGCTCTCTCCTCTACACTGACTTTAAACCCCTCTTTCCAATTCCCAACTTTTCCTCCTCCCCTCTTAGCATTCTTCCTTCACCTTCACTGCAGAGGAATGGGGTTCTGAAGCCATCTTCCTTGCTACTTGCCAGCAAGCCCAGGCAGGCAAACCTCATTACCACGGCCCTGCTTTGGGGCACGCCTGCTGCCGGATGTCTATGCACCCGGGGCTGAGCACACGCACTGCCCGTGGTCGCGACAGCACCATGGCCCTCATGACCAGGCAAAGCCCCCTTTGTAGCCTCTCATTGCAACCCCCCAGTGCTGATCTGAGCTCCCCTGCCATGCCACCTTCAGCGAACAAGAGCCATCCACACCTGCTGAGGCATCCCACTTGCCTCACACCTGTGTCCTCTGGCCCTTGGCACCTGCTCAGAGGAGAGACGCACCCTGTGCCCCCATCGTGATGGCCCCTGTGACTGAGAAAATGGTGCAGCAGCACCGGATCCCAAGCACAGCACATCCACCACCCATTCTAGGACAGCAGTGAAGAGCAGCGAGCAGGAAAGGAAACGGCGCCCTGATGGGGCGGTAGCACACTGGGACCCCCCAGCAGTGCCGAACTGAGAGCAGGATGTCCTGCAGACAGCAAGGAGCTCTGGCCACCAGCTGTGTGGCAGGGCTGCAATGCACCGCGGGAAGCATTTGTGCAGGTGGAGAGCTTCATTCCAGACAAGCCATCATCGAAGTGCTGTTGGAGTAAGTTTTATATAAAACCAAAGAAAAATAAGCTTTTGATACAAATAAGTAACAAAATTAACATAGCAGACAATTATGTTATTTATCTACAATAGTCAACAATACAAAGAATTAGATATAAAAGTTTTTTGGTCAAAAGCTTACTATACATTTGGAACATCTGTCCTTCTGTCTCAAGACTGATCAAATACCAAGAAATTAAGCATAAAGCTTTCTGGCTCTCAAGAGATGCCATGATCCTAAGACTGAAGAAAAAAACCCTCAAAACCTGAGTGTGTTCTCCAGAACAGATACTTGAATAAAACAGAACCTAGGAAAAAAAAATTAAAATTAAGCTCCACCACCAAATTTGCTACAGGGAGCACTGGGATAAAAAAGGAATGTAGTCAATACTGAAATCCTTCCTTATGTTACTTGTATGATTTGAAAAAAAAATCTTTCTTTGGGAGAAGTAAGGCCAGTTTGCAGATACTGTATAAAGAAACTGAAAGGGGTGTGTGGGGGGAAACGATTCTCATTCATGGGATCATTTTGTATTCACTGTACTGCAAAATGACCAAGGACAATGTTTCTAAAGATTGAAGATTCCGAAAAACAAACTCCTTCACCAGAGATTATCTTGAAGCCTGAACATCTTCAGGAAATAATTATACCACTGGTGTTTCTCCCCAGCATTTTTAGCTGGTATTTCTCTGAGGGAGAGGGAGGCTTCATGAAGGTACTTCATGCTTCCATGCTCTGAAAAGTCAGAAACAACATGATTGTCCCCCCTCAGCAACCACTTCGTGGTTAAGAGTCCTTCAATTCCCACTGGTCCACGTGCGTGGATACGTGAAGTACTAATTCCCACTTCAGCACCTGTAGGAAGCATCCAAGATAAAAGGTAGTTAATCCCTGATGATGTTCACTTCATACTAAATGTTTTTGCACCTCTAAGTAAAAAAACTGCCTGCCTTTCAGAGACCTGTCATTCTCTGCTCCTCTCCAAATACCAGTTCCATTTACCTGATAGAGAGCTTGAGGAGATCAATTATTACATTATAATTGTAATGTTATATTTCTGGCTGCTACAGTAAACTTTCAGGAAGAAAAGATGCAAGAGAGAGAGAGAGGTTTCTCTTACATTGCTCTTAGACTGATCTAAAGGCATAAGCCTTGAAGAAAAAAAAACTAAACTAGTAAAGATTATAATATTATGTCCTTTTTTATCACATTGAGGAGCTACTGGAAGACCTTAACTGGAATTTTTTAGTCACGTGGAACACTACTCCAGCTGACACACTAACAGCACGTAGTGGAGCCTTCTGATTTTCCACCTCATCTAGGAATGTTCCCTTATCTTCTGCAATTCACAGTAGGTGTACCTGTTTATTTAATCAGTTGATACTCAGTTTGCTTCCTGCCCTTCATTCCTTACACACTGCACGACTGGCACACTGGACAAGGATCTCAATCTGCCCAGCAGGACTGAACCATTGCATTCTTTATGGCATCATTAGAAAGAGAAACAAAAGGAAAGCTGGTCCAGCATTTTCACATCCTATATTGCACTGTCTATCACTAGGTGCATAGAGCATACTTTATTGCAATTGAATAGAGCTTCAAAGGATCCAAAACATCTTTATGTAGATGAAATTTCTAGGCTTCAACTTTTTGTACAGTACCTTTCCTGAAAACCTTTTATTAGACAGTAAGATAAGAGACTAATACTATCTTTCAGGGTTCATACTGTCACACTTTTTCACACATCAGAAAATTCTGCAGTCACATCCCTGCAATCTCTTCCCTCTTACCAAGTCCAAACCTATAGCCATCAGGAGAATCGGGTACTGGCATTCCAGAAAAACACAAGCACTGTCCACATGCTGGAGGAAGAACTCTGCTGTTTCTCTGGGAAAAGAGGCAGAGACAAAAATAAAATCCATTACCCTACACAATGATCATATATTCCAATAAATACAGCATAAAACAGTGAATATATGTAATAATACAACTTTCACATGCAACCTTATCAGACAGTACTTAATCTGACAGCCTGGGCCAAGCTATGCTTATTTAAACCTTCTTCACAGTACGCTTATCAAGTACACAGAAGAAGCTTGCAAAGATTAGAGGAAAGCAAATGGATGTCCAATTCTAACTCCATTCAGTTTAGTCAGAGATGTAGCTGCATGACTGAGGAGAAAGAACAGCTGTCCCAAACAGCATTTGCCATTCAGGCCTGAGACAGTTAAGCTACAGTCAGCTCTCTGTTAGTCCTCACACATGGAATCTTCCAAATACTGAGAAATCCTAAACTCAATTGCTATGGCAGGTAATATTTGAGAAATTACAGTGCAGAAATGCCACATGCAAGGTCTGAACTGGAGGTCATAGCCCTCAGCAACAAGACAGAGGAACTCTCTTTCCAGCATAAATCACTAGTTCACCAGGTTCTGTGACAGAGGTTATGGTATCAAATGCATGCCTTTTACTGACATGCATTTAAGCTCAGAAGAGGTACAGAAACAGCATTCTATTTGACTCATAATGACCAACTGCAGATCAACATGACCTTAACTGCAGCTGATTCTCAGAAGTTCTGGGCTTGGTTTGGTTGGAGAGTCAACCTTTGTCTTGGCTCAGCTCTAAGGTTTTGAACTGGCACAGACCCAAGAGATGAACTACTACAATGTCATTAGTTGCACTAACACCAGGAATTCACAGTCAAACCAAAACAGCAGCTTAAAGAAGGAGCCTGGTCACTAACCATTCTCTGTGATAATAACATCCGTATGGGAACTTCCATACTTGTGGATATGTTCAACAGCCTCTTGAACGCTGTCCACTACCTCAATGCAGCACTCCAGGTCCCCATATTCTGTGCGCAGAGATTTAACTTCTGAAGGACTGAATGTCAAGTAAGATGCAAACTTTGGGCCAGCATGAATCTTCACCTGCAACACCAGAAACATTTTGTTTGTGGCTACTGACCATACCAGAGCCTTTCAGGTGAAACTGTAGCTTCTTGTACTCAATATGGGATGGATAGCTGTGGTGCTGTGTTTTGGACTTCTGACTAAAACAATGTTAAAAACACACCAATGTTTTGGCTGTTGCTGAACAGAGCTTGCACAGCATAGGTTCTCTCTTCCTCCCAGCTCCATCTCTGTGCAACTAGCAAGAAGATTGGGAGTGTGCAGGAAGTTGGGACACAGCCAACAGCTGACTACTCATCACCTTTTACTATAACGCTTTTAACATCATCAAAACGTAGAACCAGTCTATCCTGCCTGTACACTGTATTTGTCAAATACACAGCACTGTGTGAAAACCCTTGATTTACATGCAATTCATACTGCTTCATGGATATTTCTTCCTGATGCATGTCTGCTACCTCTACTGAAAAAAACAGTGTTTGTGTCTGAACAACTAATCAGTAAGCTGGCCTTTTGATATCCTTTCACATACCAGGAGGAAAAATTGGTGGGAATAAAGGGCATACAAGAGTAAAATTTTAAAAAGCATGTGTATGAAGCAATCAGGAAGGATAAAAACAGGAAGGGAATTCACTTGGGTAAGTGGCTACATGAATAGACTCAGGAAGACGAGGCTTTGCATCTGGCTGTATTTCAAAGAGTAGAGAAAGGGTTGCGTACATGCTTTTATGGCAGAAGATTATTTTTGCTCTATACAAGGAAGTATATAGCAAAGGTATCCCAGTAATAGCCTGTAGCTGTCATGAATAAGCTGCTTCCAGATAATTTAGACAGAAACACTTGATGCTGTGTGGAGAAGCAAAGTTCATTGATGTGTACAAATACACGTATGGGTAACTGTAATGTTATGCCATGTGAACAGGGCTACACCAGCCAGACCAAATGCTTCTAAAGTTTAGCAAAAAAATCAGACCAAACCCACAAAACAAAACACAAGTATGAGTGACTATACCTGTTCTACTCTCAACATGTCTATGATCTGATCAAACAATGGTGTTCTCAGCAAGTCTCGATGAATTAGGAGAGTTTCCAGAGCATTACAGGCAGCAGGATATTCACACTTTGAGTCTCTGACTGAGGTTTAAAGAGTAGATAATTGGTTACATAACATTTACAACAAAGATTTTGGATAGTATAATGAATTACCATAACTACACTGCACACTTCAAAGTTCAATTACACCCATGAAATTCAAGTCACCCTGCCACAGCTTACTTATTCGTGTGACCTTCTCAACACTGGCATCCATGTCAACATACACATGACAGATTCCCTTCACTGTGTCCCCATCACTGGAATTCCCTTAGCAGCTTTCTGGATATTCCTGACTAGTTGTGACGAACCACGTGGAATGATGAGATCTATCAGCTTATCCAAACGGCAGAGATCTTCTACTTCCTCTCTTGTATTCACCTGTGGTAGTTGCAATACAAAGAGTTTACAGTTTGAACTCTCAAATTTTGCCCACACTTTTTATACATACCATAGCAAAGAAATAGTTGATTTAACTCTAGGCACTTACCAGTTGCACTGCATCTCTGACCCCATGAATAGAGAGTGCTTCTTGTGTCAGACGATGAAGGATTTGATTGCTATGTGCTGCCCTCTTTTCCTCCTTAAGTAGTAAGCCATTTCCACTGGCTATGGCCAAAGCAGACACCTGTCAAAGGAGTTTATTATGGAGGGAAAAAACCTCCTTAAATGTAAACCTGATTCTTCTGTCAGAATAACACTCACAAAATAAAACCAGGATTTTTTGTTCCGTTGACTTACCCAATATTAATCTACAGTTTCCTTTTCATGGCTCCAAAAAAACAATTACAAGTAGCAGCACATTTAAGTCCAGAAATTAAATGTGTTAGTTTCAGGAACAAACTTGAGTTTTTCAGGGTACTATTGCCATGGGGAGACTAGAGTGAACAAGTCAGAGGAAACTATGGACATAGGGCTTCATATGAACTGGATAGCTGTGTGGGCAATTACCCCAAGGAGAATAATTTCAGGAGCAAGAACTCTTGTCCTAACACCATTCAGCACAGAGTGGCAAATAAGCTCTTCCTATGAACAGAAAAAACATCTTCATCATGCTGTCTAAAACAGCAGTCATAAATAGACAACACTCGCTCTAACTGTGGAGAAAAAAAAAATTGAGACAATAGGTCCAGCATCATCTTTGCTTCTATGTTTATCCCCAGAAGAAACCAATAGATATTGCTGCCCTTCTGTTTAAGCTGTCAGACTGCACCCATTAAAGTCAAGCAATGCAAGAGTTTTTGTTCTTTTCTACCTCGGAGTACGTCAGAAAGCTCGTTTCAAAACTTTTTTTTTTTTTTGGTATCCTTTTTTGTATTCCTCATCCAACTTCATTCACAATGGCCTCACAATTTGTCCACCTACTTAAAAAAAAAACACTTTAAAAGCATGCACTCCTTTGGAAAACAAAATCACCCCCTCTTCAGAACCTTTAGAATAAACAAAACTCAGTATTTTAAGTTATTCTGCTGTATTAATACCTTCTGAGAAAGATAATACGTATCATTATCATCACCTGTATATATCATCACCAAACCTACACTCATTAGAGAGAATATCTATTGTATGTTGTTGAGGATTCTGATCCCAAAACCAGCCGGGCTCATGCCTAACAAAAAGTTAGTTTGGTGGCATACTTTAGATCCTGATTCATAAAATAACCAGCCAGATACATTCTTCCCCTTCTAGTATCAAATGGGTAATAATAATCACAATGCTTAATAATCTGCCTCATTTTGAAAGGAGTATCAAAAAGTAAGAAAAACTTTGGAAAAACACACTGAAGTATAACCAATCTGGGAAGTCTGCCTTACAAAATATCATGTGTCTTTTTAACTTACAGAACTAGACATTAAAAGCCATCTGATTGTATTTTAAAAGTAACTTCTAAGTATCTGCCCCTCCAGATCAGTATCACAAAGGAAAACTAAAGAAATAAGCTTATCTAAGTAAAGAGGCGTAAGACTAAAAGAAAGGTTTTGACCTGGTTTGAAAAAAATGAAAAGAATACCAAGAATTAAGACACAAAAATCAAAAACGTGTGAAATTTAAGTACAGGGTTTCAAAATGGTTCAGTCTCAAAGACTAGTAAAAACATGACTACTTCAGAGCAATAACTGGATTTCGTGGAATCTACACAAAACAGTCTCTTGAAGGATGCTTGCATTTTCATGCTCTAAGTATTAGAGGCAAACATGTGATTTGTATGTGCTCACTAGAAGCTTATTAAATCTTAACTCAAACAAGCGTGAGATGCAATAGTAAATTAAGAGCAGCGAACTGCTCCTCAGTCAGAGACCTTCCTACTTTCAGGAACAGGATGGGACAGAAATCATGCAATTCAAACAGAGTTATCAAATATGATCTTCTGTATCAAATATGGTCCTCTGAAATTGCATCAGTGTTGGGGGTTAGATTTGTTTCTTTTTTACTTATATAATTTTTTCACCATAAGCTGCTAGGAAACTAACTACTGGGTACTTATGGGTACTTAAGAAAAAACAAAGTGACCAAAACAGAGGAGTGTAGTACCTGGCTACACCTCTTTTGGTCTCTGGGAGTTTCTCTAGGAGGGGGGAGATACACGAGATTTGGGGACAGGTGAAGGATGGGGCTGGGGGCAGTTGTTCTCTCTCTTTGCTCTCGGTATAGGAAGGAGGAGGGTTAAGCCATTGCTTACTGCAGGGAGAATTCAGTATAATCACTGGAGCCCAGTCCTGGGGACCTACCACCATCAGGCTCGTGTGCCTGGGAATCTGGAGCTTGCCCTTCCCCATCCTGCTGGCGCTGGGCCGTCACCACCCTGCATTCGCCGCTTCTTTGCACCTGCCGCTTCAGCACTGCTCTGGGTCTTTGCTGTGCTGTAGCCCCGCACTCCCTGCCCTGCTGTGATGTCCCGCAGTTCCAGCTACCACCACAGAGCTTCTATTACATCTCATCCACCAGCCCGGGACTTCTGCTCATTTCTTGCTGTTCCAGCTTGGTGCTCCTCAGAGTCCTGCAGGGGCACTGGGATCAGACTACTCCCAAGATTTGGTGAAGCAAAGCCTCTCCTCCATCCCTTCCCGTCTCGGCCGAGAAGGCTGTCATGAGGTTCTTGGTTTCTGTTATGTTGTTAATGCCATAGTTATTGTTGTTTGTTTGCCTTGTTACACATACTAGTAAAGAACTGTTATTCCTACCCTCATATCTTTGCCTGAGGGCTCCTTAGTTTCAAATTATAATCATTTGGAGGGAGAGGGTTTACATTCTCCATTCCAAGGGAGGCTCCTGCCTTGTCTAGTACATACCTGTCTTTCAAACTAAGACAGTCAGGAAGCCTGATGTGAGTATGAGAACAGGAGGTCGGCAAGAATCAAAGTGACTACCAAGATAAGCTATCCTAAGCCTAAAAAACAAAGCAGGGGAACAGAGGGCAGGGCAGGGAAGCCAGCAGGAGTCAGTTTGGTTTAAGTTTTTAGATACAGCAAAGAGAAAGATATCAGCTATGAAAGGCAAGAGACCTGGGTTGAAAACCAGGAAGACAGATGCAAATTCAACAGGGTAACATATTGGTTATCTGTAACAAACAGAGCTGGAAGTTAAGGGGGACTAGCACCTTCTTGTTTCACAGGAACTTTTCTTACAGCATACTCCTTTTTACTGTGAAATGGGGACTACTCACACAAATCTGGCACAAAGTACAAAGCTGTCCACTGGTTAGCCTCACATACTCTTAAAGTGGCTGTACCCATCATTTTCTACTGAAACACCTGCTTATATTTTAGAACTTCTCAATCAAGCTTCCTAGATACCTAATGTTAATTGTGGGAAGAAATGTTGCTGATTGGGAGGGTGGGGTGGGGGGGTGTTGTTTCCCTTTTAAAATCTACTTAAGTTGCTGTAAAGTAGTTGGGAGTTACAAAGTAAGACCAAGGTTGCCTCTGCAACATTAGTTCAGCACCCACAATTTCATGCATTTTATAACAGCGTTTACTTCCATGCAGTGCTGCAGGGGAAGGCATTTGCCCGTGACATACCTGCAGTATTCCTGGCATAAGACAAACAGAACACTGCAGAAGCAAGTTCTGAGAACACCTCTGCATAAAAAATAGGGATGCCAACAAAATCAACTGCAGATGAATCCAAGCAAGAGTCCTTTGAAACAATACTTCTTGTAGTCTCTTGCTTGCTCATCAACAGAAATACTCAACAGTGTAATCTACCTTCCTTACAAACCTGTGGAAGACAGTCAGGACGAGATTCAAAGATCACGAGAAGGACACCAATTGGCACTGTCACCTGCTCCAAATCCAGGTCTTTTGCTATTCGAGTTCGTCGAATTACACGGCCAACACTGTCCTGCGAGGATGCTGCAATCTGACGCAGACCAATAGCCAAACTGTTCAACTTTGAAGTAGACAGACTTAGGCGTTTTAACAGAGGGAGTGCTAATCTCCCTAAAAGAAAGAAAAAGTTGTGCTGAAGATAGATTGGTCTTCCTGGGCTCAAGCAGAAGTGACTTAAATGAGCGCTGAACCTAAGCCCATACCCTAGCAAGTAATCTACCTGAGACTAAAAATGCACAACATCAATTCTGGTAGTCACAACAAAGCCCCTCAAATATGATGACAATTTCACGTACCACATTTTCAGTTAATGAGGTTTAAGTGCTTTGTACATGAAGCAACTGCACAAACCACCAACATCCAGAAAGATAAGGTTTGTTCTATTTCGTGTACTGAATGCATGACTGAATTTCTTACAGATTTCTACCCTTGCAGTATTTCTGGAAGGCCCAGGCAGTAGTTTCATCTTTCTGTTTTACAAACAGAAACACCAAAGCGCAGACACATGCATAGCATTTCTGTGCAGACCAGGTAAGAAAAACTTGAATTTTCTAGTTTGAACATGTTCAAACAGTTAAGTTAACCCAGAAATGTGCCCTCAAATATTCTGGTCAGTGGTGCCCTCCACAGAGTATTACAATTCATGATGTGTCCTTTTCATGTAATTTGCTATGCCAACATGTACACATCTCAATTTCAGCTTCTCAATGAACACATCAGTCTAACACAGAAGAATGGGTTTCATCTGAGTCACCTAAAGAGAACCTTCCTCAATCAGAAGGGGATGACTGATGCTTTGGCGACCATCAATTTAAATGTAGAGATGGATAGCCTTCCCTTCAGGAACCAAACATTCCATTAACCAGCCCAGAAAATATTCACTGTATGCATGACAGTAAGAGATATTTGTTCTTCTTTTTTTTTTTTTTTTTTTTTTTTTTTTTTTTTTTTTTTTTTAACAATACACCACTTGGTGTTTTGCACTGCCTCAGTATCTTCTCTTATGAAGGCATCCGTTTTATGCAATGAAGGAGGTTGCAATTGTTCACACTAACAAGTTCTCGAAGTCCTGGGTCCTGGGTTCAGTAATCTGTGTCAGCCATACTGCCCAATCCCAGGTGACAGAAGATTCTAATTCTGCTCATTTCTCTTGACACGCAGAGAGGTGCAAGATGATAGTATTACTATGGAAGGATTTGAAACAGTACCTTTATTTTCAGCCTCCTCTAAGTCCTTTTTGTTTGCCAAGAGAATTTCTTCTCTCTGGTCCGTTAGTAAGTCAGCGAGACGATAAATAATCTCTGCTCTCTGAAAGAGAAAACAATTTCTGAACTGATTTCTTACTCAAAGTCCATGCTGTTTGACATTTAGTTCCTACAGTCCATTTATGCTGACCACATCCTCTCACTATTTTAACTCTCCTGATACTTGGCAGCCGATTTTTCCAGCATGCATCACATTGAAAAAGAAGACCAAACACTGCTTCAGCCTTTAACTTGCTTTTTATTATCTTGCTTTTCTTGCCCAGTCTTCTTCACCTAACTCACATGTTCTTCAAGACCACCTTGTACCACATCACACCTACCCAGCTGCAGAGTAGTAATCGTCTACAGCTCCGCTTTTGCATACATGTTGTATGCTAAACACCACACAGCTGTGAACGGAGCAAGTTATTCCACTCAATTCTTCAGCAACTCTGATCACAATTCACTTCTGTGTGTTACTTGATGATATCAAAATTTTTATAAACCCAGCATGAAAGCCCATATTACTCCAGACCTCCAAGGAACACGATCTATTTGCTTTTCTCATCTTCAAGCAGGCTACAATACAAACAATGGATCTGGCACAGAAATAATGGATTCTTGCCCCAAGGGGCCCATTTATGCTGTAAGTCTGTGTTGTAAAACTTGCCACAAATGGACAGTATTAACAATTCGGCCATATTGTTCTGTCACCTGCTCAGGCTGTAGAGCCGCCAAGGTCCTGCCACCAGCTCGAGCCATTTCAGCCTGCTGTTCTACAGTAGGGCCTGCAAAAAAACCCAAGAACATGCTATGCAGACAAAGTAACAGCATAGGCAGAAGTGAACCCTACCCCATTTGTCTTTCAATTCTTTCTTTAGGGCATAAAAGCTGGTACAGTTTTTAACAAATTCAAGAAAAATGTTGTATCCTAAGACAGAAAAGTCTGTAGCTGACACAAAAATACTGTTATGGTCCCTATATAAAAAATCATCACAAAGATTCTGTCCCTGTGTCATGGCAAGTGTGCTGCACATATCAAAAAGACTTGACAAAGGGCAAAAGAACAACAGGATAGCCAAGTCTTTATGGCATAGGAGGCTATTGAAAGAAAAGAGACAAACTTCGAAAAGTTTAATTATCCAGCTGAGGAGTGCATGCATGGGAACACACAAACAATAATGGAAGCCAAAACACTATTAACAGCCTGCAGAAAAATTACTTTCCCTCTGTCTTTCTTTGTATGCATTTTAGAAGCAAGGTGCTGAAATGATATAAAAAATTTTGTGTTTCTGTTTCAAGTCACCACATTCAAGTAGCATTTCTGCCAAGATTTCACAAGTAGCTCGTGGAAAACTTGCCATTTTTAACTCTCCTGAAACAGCCTGTAAACCAGGTGACTTCAACCCAATTTCTATCTAGGAAGACTCCCATGGAAATTGCCAGAGTAGAAATTATACAAGGTATAGTGGGAAGTGTAAGAAAAGAACTTGTGGACATGAGATTAATTTGACTAATTTAACATATCTTAAACCTACTTTTTGAAGTGATATCATACTTTATAAAATATGACATTTTTTAGTGTTTTTAGAAAAATTATGTATGTAAGCAGATATAATTTGTTTTAAAAAAGCTACTTGAATTTCCAAAGTGTGGGTTTAGGAAGAAAGAAGACAAAAAGACGTCTGAAGTAAACACCACAACAGTCCACAGGGACGGACTTTTGCTACTTACCATATTCGTGACTTGAAATGGGATCACAAGATTAAAAACTTTACTGCTGATACCAACTTCTTATAGTGGGGCTAAACAAAAAGGCACTTGAGCACAATGACACCAAGTGCATTTAAAAGATGATTTGAAATATTTACACAAGAAATCCATGATGGATTACTATACACAAAGAAATTCACTTGGCTTAAAGTGCAAGTCCGAAGTATTACTCCAGTATCTATTCTGCTACAATCATGGATCTTTGGTCTGATTTTATCCAGCAATTATTACACAGTTCTGGCAATGCAGTGGCAGGAAAACATTCCTACCTACCATACCAGAAGACTGAATCCTAATTAATGATAAAAAATAAACCTAAACATTACCTTAGTTCAGCAGCCCATTCTATATCTGTATTTTCACACTGAAATCATGGATACTTGATGATAATTCTTAAGACTATAAAATGCAAAACTTCTATTCTACTCATTGCATTCTTCAAATGAAAGTCTGATGCACCAGTTATCAGCTGGAGGGAAGAAGAGGCAGGGAATTCAGGCAGTTTCTATTCTTACTTTAGAAAATACCTTTCAAAATCCATTTTGCAAGCAGAGGATGGTTTCCCAGTAATTGCACAGCTCTAGGAAAATTTTAACTCTAATTTTTCAGGAAATCTCTACAACTCTCAAGGTACACATTTAACTCTGTACTTACCTGCAGGTTTTACCTCTGAAAAAAAAGTTCCAACTTTTTTCCCTTCTACAATATCTGTGATGACATGACCTGAGATCTTTGGGTGGGTTCCATTTGCGATCACTACTGAAGTGCCTCCTTGCAGGGCCCACAGAGCTGCTTTCACCTATGGGAAAGGACAGAGCCAGTTGCAAGAGATCCACTGGCTATTTGAATCACCACCTTCAACAAGACTTCATGGTCCACTCTGATGTCGACTGATCGCTCATGCTTTCAAAGAGGAGCATTCAGCACACTTTGGGAATCTCTGAACTTCAGTGCTGGAATACTGACATTTGCTTAATCCTTCTACAGTATGTTAAATTTACATCAGGATTAGCTCATTAATAAGAGCCCTCTGAAACCCCTGTGTACTGTTTGGTCCTAAGATTAGCCTCTTTGCACATTTTTGAGCCGAATACGATTTCTCTCAAATCCTAGATGCTACCTGCTGAAGAGGTACTGCCAGTGGTTTCCTTAATTTCTTTTCCCAGTCAAGGTATGGGCAATATTATCCACTACTATATTCAATTATATGTCATTTATTTAATTGCAAAAGCTTCTCTGCTTACTCACTTTACGCTTTCCTAATATGGTTCTACAATTTGGTATTATAGTTTCACTATGAGACACAAACGTCAGATAGGCCTATCGCATCAAACTCGGCTACCAAAAGACCATAAGGTGCTTCATTATTACTCAAATTTCACGCTGAAAATTGAGATTGGTTCTTTGAGTCACCATCTGTTTTCTGTTGTTGCTAGAGCTTTTCAAAAATGTCACCTACCTTCTCAACTGTACCAAATTTTTGCTACACCTGCATCAAGACTTGCCTCTAAGTGACTTAGAAGACACCAAGTAACTCTGATTATTACTTTTACAATAAAAGTAGTCTCTGACCTTGGCAGCTTTACCTTCAATACCTGGAATTGCTTAAACTATCCTTGAAGCCAGATAAGGGAAAGTCATTTTCAAATAAGCTTTGTACGTCTCATAGTTACTCCTCCTTTTGCCACCTTCCAGTCCATGCTCTGATACTTAAGAGTGTTCCTTACCTGATTCTTTAGAAAAGGGAATAATCAATAACATATCTGGTGAAGAATTTTACTTTGATCTTTTCCTGCTTAGTCAATATCTGCTTTGGTTTTTATAGACAACTTTCCAGATATGTCCCAGCAACTAATACTACAGCAGTGCATAACTCAGCCTCATGAGAGGCTTATGCTGAAGTCGCACAACACACTCATGTTTATGTACCCACAGCAATGAATACTGAGGCCACCTGACTACACACAGCACCAGAACCCATGAGCCCTCCCACCTCTACTAATCTTGCACTCAAAAAATGAAGTACCTTGGTCTCCACCAATATATCTTTCAGAAGCAAACAGTACACTGTACAAACTCAGAAAGGAGAGGGAGGTACAATATCAGATTTAAGAGATGGGGATTCCCAAAGTCTTTGAATTATCACATAAGAAAGAACTGAGGACTGACTTTTATTTTAATTTAAAACACTAAAATACAGTTCCAAATGTCACCTTTTAAAATCTACTGGAGTGTAATTCTTTATTTGGTCTTTTCAATTCACACGGACCTAAAAGAAAACCAAAGGATCCCATATACCATTTCAGGGTACTCAAAGAATAGCTGAGGCTGGAAAGGATCCCTGGAAATCATATAGTCAAACTGTCTGCTCAAAGCAGGGTTAACTAGAGCAAGTTACTCAAGACACCATCCAGTCAGGTTTTGAACAGCTCCAAACATAAAGTCCACAGGCTCTCTTGGCAACCTGCTCCAGTGCTTCAGCAACCTCACTGTAAAATTCTTACATTTCAGTTTAATCATTTGTATTTCATTCTGTGCCCATGGCCTCTTGTCTGTTCCCCGGATACCACTGAGAAGAATCTGGTTCTGCCTTCTCTAAACCCTTCCTTCAGCTACTTATACCAAAACCTTCTCTTTTCTGGTGTAAACAATCCTATCTCTCAGCCTCTCTTAGCGTGACAGTGCTCCCAGTCTTTTATATTCATGGCTCTCTGCTGCTTTCACTGTAGTCTGCCATGTCCTTCCCGTACTGCAGTGTCTAGAAGCAGACAACTCTACAAATGTAGAGTTTCACTAGATCTGAGTAAATGTTTCACTAGAGCTGAGGAGATGAAAGTAATAATTTTCCTCAACCTGCTGGCTATGTACTTTTCCATACAAACCACCGTTGGCCTGCTTTACCCAAAGGTAAATTACTGGTGTACATTCCAATTGGTGTCTACCAGGACCCCTATACCCTTCTCATTGAACCTGCATTCAAGGTATTCAATTCTCCAGTCCACACCAGTGTCACTAGGCATAAGACTCAGAATTTCCTTTTACTGAACTCCTAAGGTTCCCATTCCTGCAGCTTGCCAAGATCTACCTGAACAGCAGCACAAAGCACAATCATCTCATGTAGTTCCCTTTCCTTCCTGATTATGAAGCAAATATTCCATATTTCTACCTTGGCTTCCATGCCACCCATTCCCACTCGGGATTTGGTTCCAAATGTTACAGACTGCTGGTCTCCTGGGTAGAATATGTCAATAAGCTTTGCATCATCAGACCCTGGAGGGCTGTCAAAGAGTCCTGAAATAAATAATAAAAATCAGTCACATACTCTCATGTCCAAAGCTCACCCATGGAAAAAAAACCACCTACAACAAAAAAGAAAACACAACAACAAAACCCATAACCCCAAAAAAACAACCCACAAAAACCAACACACACACACATATACAAAAACAAACCAACCAACCAACATGGGGCTAAAAAGCTGTGTTCCACTTTATAGGATTGAAAACTTCCACTGAACCCTTCTTTTTGTGGGACTGAAAGCACAAAATTCTTAACTGGCAGACCCAAAGAGTATAGGTTGATTGAAAGCCTAAAAAATAAGAAACCAAAAACCCACCTGCTGAATAGCAGTGAGCAAGCTGGGAGGTAATGACATTTGGTTGAGGTTTGAGACAGTTTTTAGATGTTCAGAATCAGGGCTTACATACACGAACCCCCATCTAAACAGGCAAAGAACAGTCCTCCTCACCAGACTCAGAGGATATTCTTGAATGGTGGGTTGCACAGGCAATTCAGAAACATGTAAAAAGGTTAACTATTGAATTCTACTAAAAAGGAACACAGTGCTACAGAGACATACTCTTACTAGCATTTTTTTAAAATCAAGTAATTTAAAGTCACTGTGCTTGGAGCTAAATGGCACCTAACATATTAAACTTCAGCTCTACCACTACACTTCCCAGAAATTCTATGTGCACAAATACTGCCACAACAAATTAGAGAGCACAAGTGCAGTGTACTTGTGCCCACCCTTGATAGCTTGGGAAACAGAGGACATCTTTCCATAAGCAAGTTGTCACATTGAATGAATAAGCTTGGAGGACAGGTGTGCTGGGTTTTTTTTACAAACTCTTTTGACTATTGCTTTTATAAGTTGTTCTAAGACAGTAATTTTGACTAGAATTAACCATGAAACCTGGCTGCATCTGCTAAAAGAAACTGTGCATATGGAAAGATACCTCTTTCCTCCACAAGGCCTCAAGCACGTGCTGAAGGCCAGGATCTACTGAAAGAAACCCATCTGGAGAAGATTAAAAAATAAGTGACTTAAGGTAGGTGTGGACTGCATTGATCTGAAACTGTACCCACTACCCTCCTCACTCTAGAAAAAGAAGTTCAACATCTATAGGTGACAGGGTTATGTCACAACAGCACAGCTTAGAAGACTAGAGCAGTGTAAGCCAAAAGTAAGGGAAACAGAAAAAGCTAGCAAGACGCAGGTATCTGCAAAGCAATGACCAGGATTTGCAATACACTGATAATTCACTGACAGAACCTGCTGCCAGAAGAAACCAATTATTGCAGAATAGTATTTGGTTTATACTCCTAATTCAAGACACATAGCTTTTATTCTGCATACTATTGCTGACTATCATACAGTTCTGAGAAGCTAACAGAAGTACCATAGTACATGTAGTGTTCTGGGATCTGGAACAGGTGTCAGCGTTTGGCTTATGCCACAGCATCAACATTGGGTATAGGCCTTAAGGAGTTACCATAGTACATTTCAATTGCCCTTGTAAAAGAGATGAACTGAAGAGATCAGTAAAACAGGAAAAGAGGTTGGTTTGACAACCTGATGTGCTTCACTAAAATCAGAAATTAAAGGAATTACTCACAAACCTTCTACATCTGAAAGAACAATCAGGAGATCAGTTTTCATTTCCACAGCCAATCGTGCTGCCAGACTGTCGTTATCTTTCACACTAATTACCTGCAATACACATGCATATCACAAGCAGTGAAGAGTGTGAGAAACCAAGAAATATTTGGTGCCAACATAAAAAAGCAATCTACCTCAGCACTACCAAGTCCTTCTCAGCTACTTTTTTCACACCCACTGGAAACTTCAAAGGTGATCTTTGTGTGAAAGTACATATGCTTCAGTAAAGTGGTATCCAGATGACAAGCAGTGGCATCAGTACTAGCATTCGCCACCTTAATGCCCAGTGACAAGGCAAGAGGCACTAACTGACGCTGTTTTAAGAAGAGGTGCTGGATTAGATGACCTGCAGAGGCATGCTTGCTTTTGGTAAAGCAGACAATATTTGCCCTGGTTTCACCCCACAACACTGTATCATGCCAAATACTGACAAGTCAATACAGTCTTCCAGTACCCTCTGTCCAGGCACTAATTCTGTATCTTTGTTTCTCTGCAGTAGACTTCAGAAGTCCCCGGTTATGGCATTAGTCAAGTACACATTAGCACTGCACCATCTGCAAGCAGGACCCCCCTCCCCTTGCAATACTTTACCCACATTTACCCCCTGCAGATCACTGTTTGGCTCTGGAGGCGGAACAACTGCATCGTTAGTGTTAATTATAGGGACAATATTCATCCTTAAAAGCTCATGTAATGTTCCATTTAAGTTGCGACGCTTCTGTTCATCGTGGAAATCCAGATTGGTGACTAAAATCTAAAAGGAAGAAAGAAACTACTTAGCCTTTCACCTTTCCTATGAGAACATCATATAAACTTATGTATTAACATAACAGAGCGGTCATGCCTTTTCGGTCACTGAAGAAACAAAAGCCATATTGAAAAGATATAGAACACAAGAGAGAAATGTTCTTTCCACAGTATTATCAGGTTTATTCATTCCACTGAAGCCTGTAATAGCCTATCTCAAGCTGGTAGGTCACACACTCGAAGAATGAACTTGGGGAAAAAAGATCGTAATCAGAACATAGTTTCTCATGGTAACTACTAAGACCCTAGACAATTTCAATAGATTGCTCAGGATGTTGCCTTTCCAGTTTTCCCTCCCACTTTAATGTTCCTACTTGTAGCAAGCAGAAGGGGTGCTTTACATGAAGACTTTTCTTCCACTCACTAGAACTCGCTTGCTCTTGTGAAACAATCTTGCACGCAGATGGCACCCCTTTCTTTTGGTGTTTTAAGACAAAAAACACCCTCAATGTCCACTCGGGAGAGACTCTTTTTTTGTTTTTACTCTCTCATTGGACATTTGAGAACTAAGGAAACAACTCCACCACCCCTTTACAATAGCACTTGGAATCAGTGCGTATGCTAAATTTTTTTGCATGGGCAATTAATTCTTTCATATCAAAGGAATGATAGTTGTCTACAGATTTGAACTAGATTACAATCCAGCACAACCTGTAGTGATTTTTGGCTATATTATAAACAATTTGGATATATGGGCTCTACCATATTACAGTAAGAAGTTCCTCCAAGAAGACTTCATACTAGGCTCCTAAATTCATTACAAGTATCTAAACAAATAAGGCCTTACAGTTAAAGCAATTCTGTATTTTCAGAATATTTAAGATAAGCAAAGTCTATTTAAAGTGTAGTTCAACTGATACAGTTGCAGCCTTCAGTAGAAGATCCAGGTCAGGAATACCACCACTCACAAGCTGGAAAGGTTCAAAGAGCAGATGGACAGCAAATTCTGAAGTTTGGATACGCACTTCCGGCAACTTTACAGAACGTGTTGCAATTTAGTCACTTGCGGTTTTCAAACCCTCACTTTGGACCATCAACTTCAGCTTTTGTGAAGAGATCTTAACAGATCTCTGCTATAAAAGAGCAGGACACACCTGAACTCCAAAAAGAAAAAGCATATTCATTGGATCTTGACAATAGATAACTCAGTTTCAGAAATATTCAGCAAGGCACTCTTGTATAAGCTACCATTTATGCAACAATAAGCTCCAAAAGCAGCAAGTCAGTCTAGGAAAAGAACGAACGCCTTACTTGAGCTGCACAGATGCTGTACTGTGTAAACATGGCCTCATACAGAGCCATTAGTCCACTCTGCCCAGCTGCTGCACAGGCTCGGGCCTCCAAGACTGGAATAGCCTACAAAGACAAAGATCAGTTGTCAGGCAGTGACTTGAACCCAACAGTCAAGGCAAAGCAGGAGTGCCACCAGACACTCACCACATCTTTTAGCTGACTCTGTCCTGAATGAAGTGCTTGCCTGACACTCTGAGAAAGCAAGATCTCATGACGCAACCGCTGTTTTCCAAAAGCTACCGCCCCACTGGTGACAATCATCATCTCTCGGCCCTGATTTTGCAGCATTGAGACCTATAAGTAAAGGAAATAAGAAATAGGGCCTGGGGTATGATCAGTGAGAGCAAGACAGTTCTGGCTACTACAGCCTTATGCTCACCAGTTCCTGCTGACACAAGCATTTTGATTTCTCTAGGGATTTGCAAAGCAAGGCAATCACCCTTCACAATACCTCTGCACACCTTCCTAGCCACTTGGGAGCTATGCCAAGGACTGCATGCAATATATAACTTCTCAGAAACTTTATTTTCACAATACCAGCTTTTGTGATAGAAAAATACTTGAATCCATCCATTCCCAAAGGTACCATTATACAGCAACTTTGAATTCTGGAAGTGAAGAAGCCAATGCTCAATAGTAAAGTTTTTGATTACTTCCTCCTTACATGTATCTGGCAAGATTCCTTTCAAAGCCCCACAGCTAAATGTCTTGCATGAATTTAATATATTATGTTAACTTTGCTTCCCAGAAAGGACATGCCTAGTGTTCACCAAGATAACCCTTTCATTTTGGAGAGGAAATACATGAGTTGATCCCATCAGGCTTTTCTCCAGAGGAACTCTGCAAATACTAAGGTGACCAAGAAGGGTTGACTCATTTTGCTGAGTTCACATACTTCAGTGCCACTTTCCCACTAGACACAACTAGCGCTCCAGCCATGTCTTACTTATTGCATAAAAACCTCACTCTGCAAATCTCTCCCTCTATACTGGATTGGCCAAGATGGAATTAATGTTCTTTATAGGGGTCTGCATGATACTGTGTTTCAGCTTTCAGTTCTAAACCACCTTTGGTAACATTCCAATGTTTTGCCTACTGCTAAACAGCGCTTGCACAGCACGAAAGCCTTATCTTTCCCACATGCTGAGCAGCACTTGCACAGCCATCACAGCTTTCCTTGTTCCACTGTATCCCATCCCAGCAGGTAGGCTAGCCGCTGGGCACAAAGTTCAGACAGGACACATTTGAGACAGCTGACTTTAAGCTGGCCAAAGGGACTCTTCACACCATATAATGTCACACACATTAACAGAGTTGTGTAACAGTAAAACGCAGGAGGTTGTCTTCCAAGGTGACCACCACTCAAGAACTAGCAGGGCATCAGTCTGTTTGTGTGAGGAAAGGATTGCCATCACAGATTTCTTTTCTCCTCTCCTTGACTAATTAAACTATCTTTATTTCAACCCATGAGTTTTCTCACTTTTGCTCTTCCCATTTTCTTCCCAATCCCACTGGTAGTGGGGCAGGGGTGAGGAAAGCAAACAAGAATCTGTGTGGATACTTACCTGATAGTCATGATCAAACCACCACACCTCCAAAAACAATTTACTGAGTTACATGGTTTATACTACTGCAACAGAGGGGGCTGAAAAGGGAAAGGCTAACACATTGTTTTAAAGAGTATCAATATTTTATGTCGGTTTACTATAATCTTCTGTAGCATCCAACAATCACTGAATACCTAAAGTTAACACAAATGTTCAGTCACAGAATTACCTGCTCTACAATAGAAGCAAGCCTCCCAAGGGCCAAGCCACACTCATCCCCTCGAGTAACAACAGCACTACCCAGCTTTACTACAATCCGTTTTGCGTGCTTCAGCTCACTGCGGTGCGCAAATGATTTTCCATGCGCACGGCTGAGTGGCACAGTGATAAATGGAATGTTGCTCCAACAACGGATGGATTCATTCCTTAATCTTTGGTTATGGCACGGGAGATCTGCGGATAAAGAAAGGAAAAAAAACCCACCAGTTTTAAGTGTTTCATTCAGACTTTTAACCTTTCACAATACACACTTCCCAGTAACTGAGAATGAGAAGCTAGCTTTCAGTTCACCAAAACAAAGTGAGAAACAGGAGTATCTGAGCAGCACTAACAAACCCTAAGGTACAGAAGGCAATATCCTATGCATCAAAGAGCTCTGACTCTGGGAACCCAGAAGACCAAACTGAAAGACACTATATAAAGAATCCTATTATATAGCTCACATCTCAAGGACTAGTTTTAAAAACAATCTCCTTTGCCTTGCCTCATTAGAAAGAGTTAAGAGTTTTCCTGTCTGAATTAGCACAGAAAGCCTGACTCTTAGAAAAGAAACACAGCTTTTACAACATCTCTAAGCCAGCTATTTTTGCACATTGCTCAACTAGGGTGAATTGAAGGGGCATGACAAATATGAACTCAAAGTCATATGGTGGCGTTACAGCCCTGGAACAGGCTTCCTGAAGATGTGTTTGTGCTCCAAGCCTGTCAATGTTCAGGAGGCATTTGAACAGTGCCCATAGTATGCTTTAGCTCTGGGCAGTCCTAAAGCACCAGGCTGTGGGACTAGGTGACCACTCTAAGAGTCTTACAACTAACTGTTCTACTCTAGTCAATCCTAACCAACGTATCATCTGAAGTTGCAGAGGCTTCTTTACAAGTCAGTGAACTGAATCCTATGCCAAGGCCAGAGTTACCCGATTACATTTCATATGTTCAGTATCTCTAATTTTGGTGCTTTGTAATACACAGTAGATCCATTTATAAGTTAAAATGACTGTTCTTGGTGTTACTGGAGAAAGACAGGAATAAACATTGTGCTACATTAAAAAAAAATAAACTTCTAAATTAACAAGGCTTTAATTAAATAAATCTTTTGATCATTATACACACAGAAGTTTAAGTGATTAATCATAAGTGAAGGCTGCACTAACATGTGACATATTAAAACAGAAAATGGAATATAGAGAGCAGTATCATTTGCCCCAGTTTTCACTAGGGAATACTTGTGAATCTAAGTAAGGTCTATAATACACAGGAAAGACTGGGCAAAGGAGCACAACTTGACTGTTGTTTCCGGCATTACACCTTACTATTTAGTATTTACCTAACCTACACAGTATAACCAGAAAGGAGTTTATTTCCAGTTCTCTTGGCTTCAGGGTTTACAAAGTTCTAAGAAGGTAGCTGCTGAGAGATAACCAGTATCTGAAAAGCAATCATTTACTTTTCTTAAGAAAAATAAGAGAAAGACAGGAGTTCTAAAACAAGCATAGAATTCAATTCATCTCCACTAAAGCCCTAATCATTAATCTTGTTCTATGGCCGCATAAATCTAGCTTTTTTACTTATTTTACATTGGATTGAGATGTGAAATCGGCTCCCACGTCACACATGCCAAACATTTCTGGAGATGCAAGCCCATTAACTTGCTCCCCATGCAGTTAGAGAGAAACTGACATAGCCATCCAGGTTTTGGACAAGTAGGCTTTAAGGCATTATGGTTTTTATATCCCATACCTGTCAACAGTTTCAATTCCTTAATAAAGGGACACATATGAAACATACTTAAGTATTTGGCACTGCAGATTCTTCTATGCAGCCTGCACAGGGCTTGCTTCTCAGGAGTAAAGCAGAAAAAACCCAAAAGCTGAACAGAAAAGAAATGTGGAGAACAAACAGAAAACAGTGGAGAACACAAAAAACCCCCAAAAACCCTGTGATAAATGATCACTCCAGCTTTAGATCCCAACTGATGAAGTGCCAAGAGTCACTCCACTGCTGGATACTGTCAATACTTGGGAACAAACTTCTCATAGTTAGCACTGTGAAAATTACTGACTTCAGAAAATGAGGAGTATTTAGAAATATTACAATTACAGAAGTAAGAGAGCTATAGCTCATAAGTAAAAAGTTTAGAATTGTCAAGATTTTAACATTTAATTCTTATAGTTACTAATAAAAGAGAACTGCTAATACACAGACAAGTGGGAAATAAATCTTGCATGCAATGGTAAACAGCTGCTCTTTTGATCAAACAGAGTTTATCTATCCTTGCCTTTTGTGTTTCAGACCACTAATCAAGCAGACACTGAATGGTTCTCTTAAATAAGTTTTTCAGGGAAGAATGATTTTACAGGGCACTGATGTATTTACACTCAGGTTTCCTGCATGCATCTTTCCACTTGAATTTAATCCCAGTAAATTTGGGGTTTGCTCTTTGCTTTACTCAAGACATCTGAAAATGTAGATGGGGGAGCAGACATAATCAGATCTTGTTTTCCAGGCATGTATGAGGTTGAAATAAAGAACTCTTACAGCAGCAGTACTTTTACAACTATTTTTTTTCCTTGAAATGCATGTCAGAATGAAAAATATACAAACTCAGACATCCAGCTGAATATGACTGAGTTAAGGGAGAAAGTAACATTGAGAAAGTAGAGCCTCAACTACAGTTCAGTTCAGAGGTTTTAAGTTTTGAATGAGATGATTTTCCTTTCAACACAGGAAAGAGCATAGGCATGCCCAGACACATGCTGACCAACATTTTAGAAATGTGTGCTTTCTCTCATACGTACATAAATGGGAAATGGCTGCGATGGCACGTGGCGGTAACACAAAGCACCGTCCAGGGGGACGGACAACAGGGCTCAGAGCAGCTCGACACAACATTTTGAGAGGCCTTCAGCAATCAAGGATATCTGCAAGTTAAAACAAAGGGAGGAAGAGGGAAAATTGGTTAAATATCAATGACTCTTCATCTATATTTCTCTCCTCACCCACTCCCCCAGTCCAGCTCCTCTTTTCCTGTACCATCTTAATACAATTTCCTCATGCTCACTTTCCATTTTGCAGAATTTGCACATGGACTATGATATAGAAGAACTGGAGGCCCTTCCTCCCTACCTGCTGCCAGATCTTTGTTAAAGGTAAAGGATAAAACATAGCTCCCTGAGAAGGGAAAACGCTATTAGTGAATGTACCTACAATGGATAAAAGTTTGAAAGTTTGTTGGGTTTTTTTTTTTTTTTTTTTTTTTTTTTTTTTTTTTTTTTTTTTTTTTTCTCCCCACAGAGAAGCCTGGAAGAAAAAGAAAAAAGTAGAGAGGTTGTATCAGACAGACTTCTCTGTACACCCCACAACAGAACATCTACTATACTTCTCATGAATCTCAGCCCTACGCTCATTCACTTTTCCCTGAGCACTATCAAATTACAAGATCTTATCCATGATGACAAGTAAGGACACAAATTTCCAAGCTCTTGGCATTAGTATCCCTTGACTGAACCAGTAAACACTCAGGATTCTTCTAACTCTAAAATTCACTAGAGCAAGTACACAGCAATCAAGGGATACAGTTAGCCACTTTCTATGACAGGTCTAGTTCAAGTAATGCATTTAGTCTCATCGAGGAAACAAATGAGATTAAGAAGAACCCAGTTCTCCCAGAGACAGTATTTCAACCACAAAACCTCTCCTTCCCCTTTTACAAAGCTTTGCTTCCTTTACTTGCTTTCAGTTCATTTTCCATCACCACTGAAATAAAGCAAACAAGACTGCACAAATTATGGTACAGAGAAAGCATCGAAAAGAAGACAAGGAGACCTTATAGTAACTGCACTGGAAGACTGCTATTACAAATACCAAGACATTTACAGCACTGACAGTTCTTGCATACGCGTACATGAACACTTGAACAGGCCTCATTACCCTGCATCAGTGTATTATTATCTCTCATTATAATCCTTATCAAAAGATACATCTCTACATTAGACAAGGCAGCCACCAGCACATAATGCTCCTCCTTGTTTTGTCTAGTAAAGCTTACATCGCATGGCGTTTTAATAATATTAATCTGCAATGTCCTCCAGTTCTGTATTTTATCTGAAATGGCAATATTGGCCGCTGCCAGGATGAGGCAGACAAAGGACTCTGAGCAGATCATAAAACTAAGCAAGTAGTCCAAGTTTTCTTCTCATAACAGGGATAAGCTTAAAGAAGGTGGGGCACAGTACTAACTAAACATTCCTGCTTTGAACCCTTACCAGGCACCTCATGCGCTTGCCTCCAGGGCTGCACAATTCCCACTATTCATGTTTCAGCCTTCCACCTTGAAGCTCACCTTAACCTCTACTATCAGACACTGTCTTCTCAAGAGGGTCTTAACTGGGTCTCAGAGATGGTCAAAATCCTGACATGAACCCCTTCCACCACAAATATCCTGAGTGAAACTGCCCGCTCCCCTTCAGGTCCCTCTACAGACTATGTCCCTTAAGGGACTGAAACAGGCACTCTACCTTAAGTTAGACCTCCAGACACTTCCTGTTACCTCTCCTGTCAGACCTTCAACTCCTGCTATAGTAATAACCTCCACCTGGCGCTTCTCGGTCACAGAATACAGACCCACACTGGCCAGATCAAGCTGTGCCATCTCCTGGCTACTCCTACTGATCTGCTGGAGAATCACTTCACATACTCACTACAGGCTGCTTGCCACTAACAGCAACCTTGTCCTTCTCGAAGACTGTCTCCCGTTTCCCTTTGCCAGAGTCAATTTCGCTAAAAGCAGGCAGACAATGAACAGTGAGAAATGTCAGACGGTGTGGATCTTTTGAAGGAAAAATGGCATCATTTTGAAACTAGCTTGTGAGAAATGGCAAGGAGACCAAGTTAACAAGAAAACAGAGAGTTTAAAGCAGCAGCAGGTATCAGTACATGAAATGGAAATGGATGCTGCCAGAAAGCACAAACCGAGCACAGTTTACAGTACGATGTAAACTACAGGCTTTCTTTCAGGCTAATCAATCTTCTTTCTCTCCTCTCAATCAATCAAGGATTTGAAGTTAATTTCAATCTTCATTTTCCATTCCACTCACATTTCCACCACTTCCACAGCTGAAACGGTTCTGACATTCAGTGATAAATAAAAAAGGTGTATAATTAAAAATAATTTTTTAAAAAGTCAAACTTTCCTGCCTTACTTGGAGAAAACAATATTAAGAAAAGCAAATGCATTATTCAGGTACTCCTCCTGGAATCAGCTTTTTCACTACCAGAAAAACCTGATTCTTCCAAACTAGTCTCCAAACATGACCTTTAAAAATATAATTTTCCTATCATCTCTTTAAATAATGAAACTTATCTTTGTATTACTGTTCATAGAAAGTAATACCATGACCTAGCTTTCATTTATTTATTACCATAAAAACAGCTGTTAAGTAGCACAGTACATTTAGATGCTGCCCCAGATCAGAGTAAAGAGACTTAGTCACCTTCCAAAGCAATCAGCAATCTCAAATCCTAAAACTTGTGCCTTGAAAAACAACAGTCTATAACACTGTTTTTTAGTCTGTTGGCTGCAGAGCATGTCCACAATTATTTGCAGTGAATTGATTAAATTAAACTAAATAAACTGTTTTCAGTTTCAGATAAAAAGGCAAATATCTGAGTGTTAAGACATTCCACAAGTGAAAATCTGGAAATCAAACTCTGATCGATAGAACTATTTTGCAAAACACTTAGGCACAGAAACAGAGATAAATCAAGTACAAAGGAAATGCACACAATGTCTATGAAGTTTTTCCCACAACACAAATTTTAAGTCCTGTGTAACATTCAGAGGCTTTTACTATTTAAAGCGCTTCATTACCTTAACAATTGAAACTTCTGCAAGAAAAACCCCGATGTGCAGCTCTTCGTGCAAACTTTAACCCCTAGAAATATTGACAGGGAAGACAGTTCAGAAAAACTGACTAAAATAAAGGAAAACACCAAATAAACGGCCTTTAGAGCAGCTTGCATATAGGTTCACCCGGGTTCTGCAGATGGTATACACACAGAGAAGAGGCAATTCAAAGCACCAAGTACCATGCGATTCCTTTCAAGAACGCATCCCAGCAGTACAGTGCGGTCACAGCAGTACTGCCAGGCGCGGCGGAGCACCTTGTTCTCCGAACCTTTCCGAATGCCTCACAGGGCAGTACCTACAGGAGCTTGGTTAGTCCATTTTGCCAGACCCAGTCTATAAATCAGCTCCGTAGCACAAGAGGGGCTGAACAGCGGCAGCGCCGGCGGCAGGGCCGGCCTCTCTGCGGAGCGCCAGCCGAGGGGCCGCGCGGGTCTCCCCGGGGCTTCCCCCCCTCCCCGAGCGCCACGAACCCCGCGTGCTCCGCACCCGCCGCCTCCTGCCGCGGGCCCGTGGAGCAGCTGCGCGGCGACCTGGGCCGCACACGGGCGCGCTCCCGCCGCCGCGGCCCCTCCGCAGCCAATCCCCGCCGGAGCGGCCTCGGCCTCAGCCAATCCGCGGCGGCGGCAGCAGCTACGTCACATCGCCCACCGCCGCCTCATTGTCCCCGCCCGCGCTCCTTCCCCGCCACCCCGCGCTACCGGCAGATGATGTAATTCCACTCCACGTTGCAGCACAAGATCCTGGCCTTTGTAAATTACAGCATTAACAGCTGTTTAGTCTAGCCCCAGACTAGTCCAGACACCCCTACCCTCAAGCACAAGCTGCTGAGCCATCTCCCACAACGGCCTGCCTTAACCTGGATTTTCCTCGCTCTCACATGTTTGCAGTCCGATGCAGACAGCAGGCGAAAGGAATCTGCAGCCAATCTTCTGAGATTGGCTTTAGCTCCTTAGGTCGTTTATGTCCTTTCTTTTCTCCACTGCAGCCCAAACCTCTTCACAAGTGCAAGGGTTGCTGGCTTTGCTTTCCACTTACCTCCCATATCCCATTTGAATTCACTTGTGAATTGAGAGAATCGGGCTAATTTAGAAACATAGAATATCCTGAGCACTAAAGGACCCACAGGGATCATCAAGTCCAGCTCCTGGCCCTGCACAGGACATCCCCAACCATCACACCACGTGCCTGGGACTATTGTCCAAATGCAACTTGAGCTGTCAGCCTTGGGGCCACTGCCGTGGGGAGCCTGTTCCAGCGTCCCACCACCCTCTGGGGGAAGAACATTTTCCTGATGTCCAGCCTAAGCTTCCCCTGACACAGCTCCAGCAGTTTCCTCAGGTCCTGTCACTGGTCACAGAGAGCAGAGGTAACTGCCTGTCCCTCCACTGCCCCTTGGGAGGAAGCTGCAGAGTGCGATGTGGTCTCCATTCAGTCTCCTCCAGACTGAACGATCCAAGTGCCCTCAACAGCTCCTCGTATGGCCTTCCCTGGAGACCCTTCACCATCTTTGCAGACCTGTTTTGGATGCTGTCCAATAGCTCTGCATCTTCCTTACGTTACGGTGCCAGAACTGCAAACAGTAGGTGTGAACTGTACACGTTTAGGAATCTGGAAAACACCTTTAAGATTATTGAGTGCAACCACATGCCTAACACCATCAAGTCCACCAATCCCTGCCTGCAGCAGCCTTGGATGCAGCCAATCCAAAAGTGTGGTGGCCCTAATGCAACCCTAAGTGTCACATCTACAGTGCCATAGGCACTGCCAGGTGTTTTAGATCCCTCGAGGGATGGTGACTCTACCACTGCTGTGAGCAGTGAAAAGATGCCAGTGCCTGACCACCCTTTCTGTGAAGATGGTTTTCCTAATAGCCACCCTAAACTTCCCTTGGAGCTTCTTGAGGCCATTTACTCTCATCCTATCATTGGTTCCTGGGGAACAGAGCCAAACTCCCACCTGGCTGCACCCTCCTGTCAGAGAGCTGTACAGAGCAAGAAGGTTTCCCCCTGAGCCTCCTTTTCTTCAGGCTGAACCCCCTCAGCTACCTCAGCTGCTCCTCATAACAGGAGTGCTCCACACCCATCCCCAGCTCCATTCCCTCCTCTGGACACATCCTAGTACCTCACTGTTCTTCTTACAGTGAAGGCCCCCAAAACTGACTTCAGAATTAAAGCTGCAATCCTCACCAGTGCCCAGTAAAGGGTAATGGTCACTACCCTGGGTATGTGGCCACACCATGGCTGATACAAGCCAGGTGCCACTGGTGCTTCGTCATCTGGGCTCATATTCAGCCACTGGTGACCAGCACCCCCTGGTCCTTTCCCACTGGGCACTTTCTTGTCTTTCCTACCCCAGCCTCGAGTATTCCATGGGGTTGTCACCCACGGGCAGGACCAGCACTTCACCTTGTTGACCCTCACACCACTGGCCTTGGCCCATCAATCCAGCCTGTCCAAATCCTTCTGCAGAGCCTTCCTGCACAACAGCAGATAAACACTCCTGCCCAACTCAGTGTCATCTGCAAGCACCCATCACTGCAATTGGTTAAAACCACAAATCTAGTTTTTCATCTTCAAAGACACCATAAAATCCACAGTAGTCCCTCAATTTAACTCAGACACTAGTTACACTGTTTTCTGTCCTCACCTATACATTACCACTTATATTACCAGTGTGATATTCCTATTAGAATTCAAACAAATTCCAACAGTATCAATTCCCATATTGTTGGAAGGAGTTGTTCTGTGGGCTATTTTTTTTTATTTGTTTGGGGGCTGTTTATTTTTTAGTTTTGTTTTGTTTTTTTAAATTGTTAACACATCACCTTCTGGGACTGAGAAATAATCTTAAATGAAGGTCTCAAAATTGTGGAGAAAATTTCACAAAAAGTGAAGAGTATTCATGTGGTGGGAAGTGAAGTTCAAGACATTTGGAAAAACTTCAGTGTCTCAAGAATTAACAGAAAATCCAACTCACAATTATCTGACATTACATACCACTCTCTCCAAACAAGGGAAATTAAGCAACTCCCCCAGCCCCCCCTAAAAAGAAGAAAAAATACCAAAACTTCAAGATCCTCCCCATCCTTCTCCCCACCAAAAACCCAAACAAACAAAAAAAAACCATACCCTCAAAATAAGATCATTACTTTGTTAGAAGACTATTTGGAGATCTTTGCCAGAAGTGGAATTTGGTTTAATTATCATACTGCTCTCCCTTCCTCCCCACTCCTTATTAGCAACTGCAGAATAAAACCAATGACAATACCAGAATGTTGGTCACTCAATGGTGATTTAAGGTATATCACAGCAGTTGATTTTTTTTTTTTTTTTTGCATTAAGACAAGCCTTTTTTCATACTAAGTCAAGCCTTCCAGGAGGTGGGCTTTGCTCATCCTTGTGGGTCCCTTCCAACTCAGAATGTTCTGTGATTCTATGATTCATTTTGAATAGTTAACAAGAAATGGAAATGCTCTCATTTTAAGCTCACCTGGTCAATTTTTAGCATGTGCAACTTCTTTAAACTGTGCTTCCAAATAAAAAGCAACGGGTTCCCTATAACCATTTGCAGATACTGAGGCGCTGCTTTTCTTTTTCAGATACTGAAATAGATGTTGAATTGGTAAGAGAAAATGCATACAAAATAAATCAGTACTTTCATATGACACATGAAACCAGTAGTTTTTATGGAAGGATCCTTGTTAGTGGCAGAGAATCCTAGATTTTCAACACGATCAGCAGTTACATACCTCAGTGTACTTCACAAGCATACTAAGAAGTGAGCAATGTAGAACTGCAGTTTCAGACAGCTAAAGGTAGTGAACCTTCAGTAATCCTAAAGAGAGTTCCATCTTCAAGAAAAAGCATGGAACTATCCTGATGGTATTAACCGTACATGCAGGCACACATGCTTCAGTTCACCTACCTGCATCCCAGACATAATTGCAAGAAACAAGTACATCTCTGTGCAAATATTTATTCCCCAGCTAATTAAAAAGACAAATAAAGAAAAAAAAATCAGAATAGCTGCTTTAATCAAACTTTCTAAGTGAAGAACATAAGGACAGGTTAATTTATTTCAGCATAATTAAACCACTAATGAACCTCAAGATAGGATTAATTAGCATCTTTCAAGCATTTCCTTCGTCCTAACATCCCTTTACTCTTGCCTCAATCAAATCTTGCTACTTTCTTCTACCACCTGTTTTGAGCACTGAGCAGCAAAACATCAGGTTCCACCAGCTGTTAAGATATAGATGATACAACTAGCATCCCAGTTCTGTTCCAGTTTCCCTATATCCATCAAATGAAGGTTGTACAATTGCCAGACATCTCTCAGGAAAACAAATAAAATAAAACCCAGGTAGAACAGCAGTCTGTCAGATCCCCAGATAAAGTGAATGGGTAGGACAAGAAAGCAATCAAAACTAGTTGAATACTCTCCTAGTTTCCAGCTTTGGGGAGACTGGAGTTATTCACCTTCACACTACTGATGATTTTACAGACTTGCAGTGTGCCTACCTCCTTATTCCTCCCTCTGCTGACATGCTAGAGTTGTCCCTGAACAATTCTAGCACCAGAGGTGCAACAGTTTTGCCACCCCATCTGATCAAAGATGCAATTTCTGTCCCCAGGCAAGACAGCTTGATCATGGTAATATTCCAGTCAGAGACTGACCCACTCATCCACACAGGTGAACATTAGTACCAGCAAGACAGAAGCACAGCAAGTCCTTAAACTACACTGCCACTAATACATCAGCATAGAATGCTCTTGCTTTCCTTATATCAAGGCTATTTCATATGTAAGTAATGATCTCCATTGCTCTTCCTCCACCTCCCTGATTAGCCCAAACCCAGTGCCACATGCTAGCCAAGGGAGAGTCTCTGCAGAAGAGAACAGAGTACTGAAATTTGGACGAAGAAAGATTTAATATGCTGGCATAATATGGTCTTTTATTCTGCATTTCAGTCCTTAAGTGATAATTTCTACCGTTCTATTTACTTTTTTTTTTTCACTACATCCTGAACGGACTTTTCAGAGTATCATGCAGAGTGACTCTCACGTTTTCTTCCCCAACCGCTGCAGAAAAACATAAAAATACCATTGCTTGTGTATTCCTAGTAACACAACATACAATAAGAACAGCTGAAAAATTCCTGAAGCTATATGCCTGAAAGATGCTTACTTTGCTACTGAACACAATTTTTATGACAACCGTGACAAAACAGTAGCTTACAAGAGCAAGGAAATACAGCAAAACAAGAAATCAGCAAAGCAATTTACTCAACAAAGACATATGCTGACACAAATATGGAACAGGTAATATTGTTTCTGACGTGTGACTAAACATTAAGACTACAGAAAAGAAGTTTATTTTAACTCTGTAAATTTCTTCTCAGTATCCTCAAGAGCAAATCTGGGAAGAAGAAGAAGATAAACACTCCAAGTATCCATCAATTTTAGGGTACAGAGTTGGCACCGGTATAAGCATGTGAAAAATTTGTGTAAGCATACAGAAATTTGAGTTATTTTTCATTTGAAAAAATAAAACTCCTGACTTCACAGTATAGAAACAGTGGTCAAATAATTTTAGCAAACCATGCAAGCTTTGCCTAAGTCTCCATTATCTAGAGTTTGATTACTCTCTTCAGAGGCTATCAGGTTTCTTAAAAAAAACCTCTCATCTGACCCTGTCAGATGTTCTGTCTACTGTGAAGAAACAGTATGTGAAGAACACAGGGTTATCACAAAGTCGGGGCAAAACCTAGGGCGTGACGGTTAGCAGTCATGCAACTGTCAGGAGGGTTTAAATATTTTCTTTGGGTGTTAAGAAATCTTGTAAGTAGGCACAAGAGATCGGCAAGGAAAAAGCAGCCTCAAAAGGAGCAACAGCTCTGCTCTCGCAGATCTCCGGATGGATGAAGTCCGTGCAGCTCTTACCAGTTTGTCTGGCGCTCGCAGGGGATCAAATTGCGATTTCACACTGCCGATAACTCCCCACAGCAGTAACGCTCTGAGACAGCCGAGAAAAGTGACCCCGAGTCCATACGGCTCTGAAAAGTCTGCGGAGCCCGAGAGACCGGCGGTGTGCGAGTGCACCCCGGCAGTTCTAAGGCTGAACTCACTTCTTTCCCTCCAGAGCCCTTCACCCTTCTATCACGAGCGACACAGCAGCCGCTCCCGCTTCTCAACACTGACGGGGAACGGGAAGCACGGACGGAATTGCGGCACGGGACCGCCCCTCCGCGAAGGGACTCCCTCTGCCACCTCCGCCCGGCCGGGCCGAGCAGCAACCCCGCGTCCGCAGCCCAGCCCACTTCTCCGCTCCGGGCACGGTCGAGGCTGCTGTGGCCAGCTCATCTCGGCGCTGCCCTGCCCGGCTCGACTGGGCTAGGTACGGCACGTCCCCACTTACCCGGCCTGGCTCTGCACGGCGCGGCCCAGCTCCCCGCAGCCTCAGTCACCCCCCGCGTCACGTCGCTTCCGGCCCCGCCCCGCGCCCGGATTCTACAATCGCTCCTCCTTTGAAATCCAAAATTACGTCTTCCAAAGAATCGAGGTTTATGTTTGGAACGGACTTTAAAAATTATTTAGTAAAGGTAGTCTTCGCCTGGACAGTGTAAAAATAGACCTACTGCCTCCAAAAAGGGAGATGTTGGAAAGATGGCTCTACCTAGGATGCCAGCAGCAGAGAAATTAAGTTTTGCCTCAGCCCTTTGACATGGAGTACAAACACTCCATTCCTGTACATCTGACATCTGAGTCTGCCTCCGTGTGTGACACTATCATAACGCTGTCTGAAAACAAATTGCAACACAAGCTATTTCAGATCAGGCAGGAGAGAAAATTACAAAGTAGACATGAAAATGCACCATATTAAGAATCTGCAGATTCTAAACCCGCAAGCATTGTCGTCATGTGGCCAGAATTCGACTATGCCTTAATTCAGGCTGGACCAGGTTATGGACAAGCTCTTTCCAGCTCCATTTCTTGCTATGACAAAATGTGAAAGGAGCCAAACAAGAGCTAGAAAATAGGACATGTTGGAGGCTAGATAATGATGGCAGATAATTACAATATAAGGTGATGTATTCTTAGAGCACTTCATGTATTTGCAGCCCATAGAGTAAACAGTATCTCTGTGGTTATACCTAAGTGAATTACCTCAGTAACACAGGAAACAAGGATGCCAGACCTTTTTCATTCAAGCACTACCCCAACACATTTAGCATTGACATATGGTATTTGGGAAGTTTCTCCAGCTAACCCTTTGTAATTCAGTTACAGTCACCTCTGAATTAATTTCCTGGATTCCACAAATTACAGACAAGAGAGGACATGGGACACGCCACAAATGTGTTCTGAGAAAAGCTTTTCAAAGGTATTACAGGCAGACCTGAGAAGCGACATCTAAAAATCAAAGGTTGTTGCTGTACTGTGTAAAAGTACAGTCCTGTGTAATACTGGAATGCACACAGTCCTGACTGTTTACAGCTTGGTTGGGCTGCCCCAGAATAGGCATGGAAGCTGCAGTATACTTGCACTATACTTCCCTGTAGCATTCTTGCATGGAATTTGTTCTCAGCTAATAAACCATGCAAACGATCACAAAGATAAATGTGACATTAACCCAGAAGCTTTTAGATGGGTTGTACTTTTGTTTTATTTGTGTAATCTCCTTTGATATCCTGACTAATTACAAGTTTTTTAGTTTATTTTTGCACTCTTTAAGCTTGTAATGAGAAGGAGCACCAGAGTTGCTATGTGCAGTATAGGTACAAAAGCAACAAACACATTCTATTGAAAGCAGGCTCTGATATTTTTGGCCCTTATTGATTCCAATGGAGTACTTGGCATCAGATGGGGCAGATTCTTCCATCATCTGAGGATGAGTAATAAAATATTTTGCTAAAAAATTATACTTTCATCCAACAGCTTCTTGGAACAATTGAGTAGATTTCCTGTGTGATGGTAGAGGGCAGACTAGATAATCAGATAACCACCTTTAACTTCAAAAACAATAAACTTATTTCCTGGTCCCAGAGACTGAGCCAGAGGTAAGTATTGCAGCAAGCTTCAGTCTCATAATACACCTACAAATTTTTCTAAAATATTAATTGTTTTAGTTTCAGAACTATTCACAAGTCCCTCTGATGTGGTACTAGAATTTTAGTGGTTATCATTTCCAGTTCAGTTCCTATCTGGCACAAGAGACTGTTTCTTATCTAGAAAAAAACACCTCTATTCAGGCCCATTTATTCCAGGGAAAAAAAAAAAAAAAAGATCAGGAAGGAAGATGTTTTGACAAACCACTAAAATTCAGCTGTATTTCAGAGTATGTGGCATTTACAATTACTTTGCTCTGTGCAACACTATTGCTAATACAAACAGTGATTAAATCATGAAAATTTCAATTGAATATCTGTATTTGAAAAGAGACAGAAAAGCAAGATTCAAAAAATGTCACAGAGGTGTGGTTGTCATCATCTAATAAGGACAAGTTAGGAGTGACTGGCACATGTCTACTCATAAAATACAGGCCACCTGGGAGAGCTTCTGTATTTTAAATGTTCAGCTAGTTCCATATAGAAAAATCAGGTGCTTCTCCAACAGGGAGTTAACTGAAAGCAGCTCCAAAATGCTTTGAACTTTGCTTCTCTCTCCATACTCCTTGGTTTAGAGAGCATTCTTGGTTTCTGGGGTCATAGACAAACCATTTTAGCATTCTCTTCCTTGTCCTTCATTAATGCAATGTCCCTGGATCTCTACATTTTTCAAGTGTGTCACTGCAGCAACATTCACAGACAGTTCACATACAGAGAATAGGGACATGAGAGGACAAGCTGCCTACATGGCTTAAGCCAAGAACAGAAGGCACATAGATATCACAGACACGGTATAAAAACCTGATGACAAAAGTCCATCATCCGGATTGTATCCTGAATATGTGAATACACTCACCAAACTTTAAATACAGGCTCCATCTATTTTCAAAAGTAGAAAATACTAGACACTATTAGAATCAACAAGAAATACCCAGCCACATCACCTCTGTAAATTCTTTCTACATTCAGGGCTACCCTGAATGGGAAAAAAATGTCAAATGGGAGTTTCCAGTGTATTTGGGGCTGGCCTCGTGGAGGTTCTGGCCAATCTGTCATGTCAGTGAAGGTAACGACAGTTGTCACAGGTACCATGCTCGCGTTTAGAAACTGCAACAAGAAAGGAAGCAAGAAGAGTTCAGCAGTCATCATACAAAAGGCTTTTACCCCGCCTCAACTTTCTAACGGGGACTCACTCTAGATGACTGGCAAGCATGATGTCTTTGGGAAGGTAGGAGTTAAGTGTCCTAAGTTTTCAGTGGAGTAAGCCCTCTTTCCCAAAATTGATAATTGGCACATAAATTGAGAGTGTAGTAAAGATCAGTAGCTACTGTGCATCGTATTCCACAGATCTCCAAAATGGCAGCAATGACTCAAGCTTTGCTACAGTAAGCCTTCTCCTCAGAGGAAAGACTATCAGCTAGTTAGTAATAAGAACAGACGCAAGCTAGCTTCATTTTTTTATAAAAGACCACCTGGCTCTTTGGAGAAGTGCTTGCTATCAGAAAGAACTGCCACAAGATGCAATCCTATCAACAAATGTCAATAAACTAAAGCAGGGACCCAATACAATGGATTTATTGCTCACATTTTAAGAGGTTGTTTCAGGAAAGAGACAGACCAGTGAAGATCAAACAGGGGACTGAACATCTAAGGCCTCAGTTCTTTTCTGTTTTAACAGGATGCTGCAAGAAAACTAATACATTAGCTCTTCAAGCTACATGGAGTTTCATGGCTACCCTGGGCTGATTTAATACCATGCTGCTGCCAAAAGAGCAACCTCACTCCCTGCCCCACTTCCCAGCTCTGTACGCTAACATTGAGAGAGCATTTACTGGCAGAATGCCTTCTGTGCTTGCACTGCTTTAAGCCAACCTGTGAAATTACCACCTCATTTACTTCCCTGAGAAGAATGTCAAAGATCGCCTTCAGAGCAAAATTCCATAGGAAGCATTCAAAAAATTTGCAAGATAGAGTTCATGACTCTTAAGACAAAAATACTGTGACTCCTACTGGGGAATCTTTTATTAAATTAAAAAATAAATTAAAAAGTACTCCTGTGCTTAAATAAAAATAAAATGAACAATGCCATGGGTACAGTCCTGGTTCTACATGGAGTCTGCAAAGAGGCATCATAAGCAGATTCCTTGTGCACCTTTGCACCTGCAGCACCAATCCTGAGAGCATCAGCCTGGGGCACTTCATCCAGCTCTGCGTCCATCCCCCGGGCCTGCTCTGATGTCCAGAGGTGGCCCTTGAGCAGTTCCCATTCCAGAATGGCTACAAGACAATGCTGAGGCTATTTCTTCTCTCATCACCTGGAAACTTCACTCACTTACAAGGCATCCTAACACTCCTGCTTCCAGCGAGTTTAACACCTTTTTGCGCTCCATGCCAGATCAGTCCTTAATCACAACTCACCACTGCTGAACAGTTAGTTACAAGTAGAATTTCCCCAAAACCTCTGATAGATATTAAGTTCTCCTATCAATGAGTAAACACATGATAGGCCACGTCACCCTAGTCAACAAGAAGTTTCAAGATGATTGATTTAAGTGTCTGGACCTTCAAAAACTGCTTTAAAATCAGAGAGATTAGTGCAGGGAAATTAACCCCATATACAACTCCTCCTGAGCTGGGAGAAGGCAACCATCAGGAAGTTCCAGCACACTCTTGTAAAGCTCTACATAATTTTAAAATGTCCTGTATTTTCATGAAGTCCAAATACAACTGTGATTAGATATTGTGAATGGATGTGGAAATCAGAATGTCTTCCCTGGGTTCTCTATTTTCTGGTCAGTTACTTAAGCATCTTTCTAGTGATGCAGTGTTTTCTAAATAAAAAAAGATTTCTCTAAAGAAAAATTAAAGGAACTAAAGGAATAGTTCTCAGATAGAGAATCTAAAGGCTAAAGCTGGGAAGTGACATAATTTGAAAGTAATGTGCAGCCTAGTATGCTTAAAAACAGCTACAATTCATAACTACTTGCTATAGAGCAAGCTGGTCCTTTGCTAAAATGTCTTTACAAGCAATCCTAACTGGTGGATTATCACTGATGAAGTCAGTACTGATTTTAATGGCAGGGTTTTGTTTTGTTTTTTTCCTGCCAGAAACTTCCTTTCTTATAATTAGCTTTGTAATATACCTTAAAGCTCTAACGTAATTTGCATCAATTGCTCAAGCAGATCAAATCTGAATCTCATTCTTCTTGATTAGCTAATCCTGAAGGATTTGCCCCCTGCACTTTTACTAGGAATGCAAGTCTTCTTCCTCAAAAAGAAACTTTGTTAATGAAGCCACATAACAGCCGATTTAAAAAATATTTTCATGTGGTGGGGGTATCAGTTTGTCTCAGGGCAATATGAGTTTTACATGGTTAACATCTTTCTATCATCCTCTCTTCATGTATTTTGTCAGAAGGGAGGAAAAAGGGATACCACGAGATGCATTCAAACAAGGGTGTAAAATCTTACTTAGACTGAGTCTGAAGTTCAAAGAGTGTTAGACAGATCAGACAGGCACTTTCCGTATCATACCTCACAGCCGTGAAGATGCCCAGGCAGGTGTCAGCTGCTCCCCCTAAAGCCCTTACAGAGAAGTGTAAGACTTGAAATGTATCTGTGGCCCAAAAGACTATGTGATGTCAGAAAAAAAAAATCACAATGGGATCCACTGAGATATGCTTGAAAAACAGATATGCTCATTGTCCTTTCTGGAAATGTCAGCTGACATATTCCTGCTGACAACATAGAATGGTCTGGGCTGGAAGGGACATTTAAAAGTCACCTAGTTTAAGCCTTCCATAATGAGCAAGGATGCCTTCAACTAGACCAGGTTGTTCAGAATTCCGTCCAACCTGGCCTTGAATACCCTCTTTCTGGCTTACAGCCTTCCTCTCCAATTCCCCAAATATGCTGCCATCAGCATTAGTCACTTCCTCAGCTACATGTTGATTTCAGAAGCTCTAGAGGAACAGATACATCTTCTTGCACAGATTATCAGCATTCTATGGGAGTCTGTGAAATACTACTCAACTCAAATTCCGTATCAAGGCTTTAAGAGACAACTAAATAAGCATGGAGTTACTAAATGTTTGGAACTACAACTTCATACCAACCATAACTGAAAATTTAAAGATTGAGTTCTTAAGTGGCAAAAAGTGGCTTAGGGTTGGAAAGAAGGTACCTTTTCCAGTTATCCAACTGAGTGAGGACAGTACTGAAAAGACCACAAAATAACCTTCTTCTATATAAGGCTACCATTGCAGCCAGACAACTGCTAAAATTCAATAAATCTCAACTTACTTAGTTTCAAGACCATTTGATTCCTTGGTTCTTAAATAACGTGTAAACCCCCTTTAATTACCTCTGTGTGTGAGGGAGGGTTTTTAGTTCCATACCTTGAGGGGTTGACACTGGTAAAAGTGCCGTGCACCCAGTATTTGAGCTTGTGGGTTGGACAGGAGGCCCACTTTAGTCCACAGTATCTGTACCTCCAGGGTCACAGGAACCATACAACAGGAAGTGCAATTCTCAGCCTGAAAATAAAATATACCCTAATCAAGTTAACGTAGTATTTTAAAAGTGATAAAGGACCATTATGATCAAAGTCTAATATTTTGGATAACACAGGTCACAGAACCTGAATCAATCACTTCAGCACTAACTCCGTAATTTCTGGCCAGGTCAACCACCCATTTCGTAACTACATCCATCTCACTGTCATCTCAGTTCCAATTAGAATTGGTCCCAGCTTTCCCACTTGGATTTCAGATTCCACTTAGCCATCCCCCCACACTTTAACAATTATTACAATACAACTGGCTCACAAACTTTAACCTTATTAGGTAATATGATAGGATATAAATATTCCTACAAAAATATTCCCTACTCTGGCAAAGCAGAAAGAATTATAATAATAATTAAAAGGAAGTAACCAGCTATTATCAGTTCCAAAAGGCTGTCAGAAAACTATGTAACACTGGATTCAGAATTTAACTCTTTTTCCCCATTTAAATAGCAGGAATAGGATTCAAGCGATAGGAAATCTGTCAGGTTTTTTGTTTGTTTTGTTTTTGTTTGTGTTTTTTTTTAATAAGTACTCTAATAATATGAACCATAATGACTGCTTTCACGTATTAAGACCCCTGAGAGTGTCATAGGATCATTATACAAAAAAGTCCAGATAACCCTACCTGAGGCAATACAAAGATATGAAAGGAAAAATATTTACAGATGGTCTTTTTGCATTCATATTACCTTCACACTGCAGTTCTGAATCAGAATGGTCATCCACTCTTCTGCCTGGGTTGAATGAGCACTGCCAGTTATAGCAAAATCTTCTGTTCTGTTCATCCCCTGAAAAGCCTTGTATAACTTCTGCTGTATGTAACTACAGTTACTATCTTTCAGTATTGGGGATAGGCTGGAAATGAGAAAACACCTTTTAGAAAGTTATTTCCAGGACCAAAAAAAAACCCCAAACAAACCCAAACCACTATCAACACCCTTTCTTTGCAATAGGTATTTCTTCAGCTCTTAAAATGAGTCAACAAGTATCGGTATTAAACAGATGCAGTTTCAATCCTCTCTGCAATGAGAAAGGAGAAAACTATGGCAGGGTATGCGTGATAAGGAAAACAGACAGCTCTTTAGCCATCTTATCGGATCAGTGGTCTGACACTTGCCCTGTCAAAAGACATCATAAATCATAAAAACAACCACTTTTTAAGATTCACTCCTCAACTCTAGTCTTGCCCAAGACATACTGCCAGACTAGAGCTTCAAAATGTCCCAGACGACCTTCTAATGTCCAGATTATTCTAGCAGTTCACCATCTTTCCTATATTCAAGTTCTCTTAGGAGTATATGAAAGACCTGTAGAAACCCACTGGTGACCTCAGGGAAAGACCTAGGCTCCACAGCAGTACATGAGAAACTATAGAAAAACATGCTAACTGAGTCCACAACTTCCAGCTGTCAGAAAGGATGACTGCAGAGTGTGTTGCTACCTGATTTTGCAGCCTGTTCTCATATTCCTTCCAAATTGTACTGTTTGTCTGAGGAACCGTGAACAACTTCCATCACTTTCACTCCTTAATATGCCCATCTGACAGACTGCAGATCAAGAAGCCAAACAAAAGTACTTAAGAATCCACTCACCCCATATTCCTCCTTATCCCTATCGGGGCACTATAAAAGTCCAGACAGTAGAGTACTAGAAATCAATAAAACAACTCCAGTGATAAATAAAAACTCATAGCAGAAAAAGGATACATGTTGCACGGCACCACTGTTTGCAATCAACAGTGGTGCTCCAGTGATATAGCCAGGGTTTCCACTTCTAGGCAACAAATGAGAAAGAGTTCTGGTCTACAAAGATGCAAAGGGAAGAAATAGAAAAAGAAGAAAATATTAGCACAAATGACATCCATTCATCTCCAAAGATCAAATTCACATTCTCAAAAATGTAAATGTAAGCTATTTTTTGAGTGACTGATTATTATACATTACTTAAACAATTTGTTTCCAAGGACTCTTTCTTACCTGTCCAATTTTATTTGCAGTCTAGGAGGTAAAAAACTAAATGTCAGTATCCCAAATTATGGATAATACCAGGAATGATCTCAATATAATGAATTGCTATTGCTCAACATTTGTCTCTGAGGAAGCGAACAAATCAGTCAGGGCAATTCTACAGAAGAACTGCCGAACAACCTTCCTGCCTTGACCCTGCTTCTTAGAGGACCGTTCCACTTCAAAATGGTTGTATGTCAAGAGCCTCTGGGCATAACTTTAACAAGGCTGTACCATACACTTACCAACCCAAGGTCAACACTTACCCGATTTTACATTGCCTCTATCGGACATGATTTATGTGAACTTAACACACATTACTATTTCCCAGATTTCTACCCCCTTCAAAATAACTTCCTTTTCCTGCTGCACTGGCAAAGTTAAGTAGGTACCTGTAATAAATTTAGTAATTTCATTCACAAACGCTAAATACGTCAGATACAGCTCTAGTTTCAACCCATTCCTTCACAAGGCCATGCTGCTGACTTACCTCATCCTCTTCCCTTCCACCCCAACAAACAAAAACAAAAAACAAAATCCCCAAACAAAACAAACTAAAAAACCCCCAACCCAAAACAAACAAACCCCCCCCGCCCAAAAAAAAAGAGCCCAAAACGAAACCAACCAACCAACCAACCCAAAAAACACACCCTCAAAAAAACCCACCAAAAGCCTCAAAACAAACACCTAAAACCAAACCACCAAACCAAGAGCAAAAATAGTCTTATAAAAATAATCAGCTTGTTGAAATTTGTGCAATGAAAGACTGCATGCTTGTGCTGAGCCTGGATTTTTCTACTAGCAGTTTACTTGAGACCAGAAATGCCTCCCCTCCTGTCCTCAGCCATCTGCACCCCAGGGTTCTGTTACTACTATACCACAGTGACACTGGTCTAACCATTTCAGGTCTCATCTGTACAAAAATGAGTCACAAGCTACAGATACAAACTTGGTAGAATTCCAGGAGGGGGATACTAACCCAGAAGTGCATGGTGAAATGCTGCTGCAGAGAGGATCTGGAGTTCCCAGAGACGTTGGTCACTTTGAACTGGACAGAAACACTCTGAATCCCACTCGTGCCACTATATTCTATCTCATAGATCACCTGAAAGTCCAGTTTAGAGAATAATAGGAGACAAAGTAAGGAAACAAGGCAATGGCTTTAAGCTTGTGTCAAGCTGCTCTAAAAGGAAAGAAGATTTACATACCTCAGAAACAATATTGGTGCATGTGTTGTCTTTCATGAGGGGAGCTCCAGGTGGTGAGACTGCAGTGACATTTACCTGGAAACAGTAAGCATATTAACAATTAGTAATTGTTTAAAAGAAGAGTGCATTTCTACTCTTTTTCACTGCTTTTCCATCCAAGTCAGATTTTCCTCCCTGCTGTGATCTGGGGGGCCACATCACACTGCTCCAGATCCCCAATCTTTTTCCAGGAAAATAAGCTACCTCCCTGACTTTAGTCCTATCTATGCCCATTCATTTAAAAATACACCCTTACTTATGTCCTTTTTTTCCTATAATGTGCTACTTTTGTCAAGAAAAATCTTGTGTCAGACACAGCACACTCCCATTTTCCCTTCAGAAGCAGAAATTCTTTTCATTGGCAACAGAGACTGACCTTCATGGACTCCATAATGGTGTCATTAATTGGGACCTGGGGAAAATAAGCAAACCGTTTTACAATACCAATAAAAAGCTGAGTATATTGCTGTGCTTGCAAGTGACTAAACCCATAAAATCATTACAAAAGAACCTGAGTATTATATTGACAAAATTACTTTTGTTTATTCCAGATGTGAAAATCTGTCATCATTCTGTAACCTGTACATCACAGACACAGTCCACAGAAGGCATTTTAAAATACCAAAAGACAAATTTAAGCTTGGCCAGCTAATATCCTGCAGAATGCAGGGAATTTGAAGTGTCACATCTCCGATCCATTCCTGAAGCCTCATCTTTTGCAATCAAGTAAGTACTTCAGCATCCAGTTAAAGAAAAATTGAATTTTGGCAACCGTGACAAAGAAAGTCCTGAAAACATCAATTAAATCTGATCAACAGAATATTCTCTACTAGTTTAGAAGACTTACATTTCCAATATAAGGGTGAACTGAGTCATCAGCCTTAATAAGTACACCTATTTACAATGTTATTTTCTCTTGGAAAAGCAGAAAAATTCTACAAGGTGAGAGGAGACATTTTCATGTAAGCATTCAGTAAGACGAGTAGGATGAACCCAGAACAGAAAATTGGTTACTTTAAATTTATTGTCAGGACAAAAAGTAGAGAAATTGATATGGATATAAATAGAGCTAATATTAATAAGGAGCCATCAGTATGATTTTAGAGATAATACCTCACGTAAAAAAACCCACCCTAGTTCTTTACTGAGAACATGTACTGCTTGGTTGATCGAGCTGATGGAACAGACAGGAATACTCAGACAAAGAATCTACTTAAAACGTGAGAGAATTTTAGATAAACATTTAGAACTATGAAGTATCAACGAAGTACCTGTTAAATACATTAAGAATTTTCTAATAACAGGAATTTATTGGAAAGTAATTTGAACTGAATGATTATCACCAGTCATGACATTCTTAACACATTTTCCAGCAAGAAGGCCTCAGCCATTGGGAGACAGGGATGACATATCAGATGACCTTCAGTTTTACAGTTTCCCAGTGGAAGGCAATGGAAAGTCAAACAAGTAAAATTTGAACAAAAGCAAGGAATATGAAATGCACCTTTAGCACAGTGAAGTCACGGTAGTAGGAAGCAGCATCTAGGGCAGGGTCAGTCATGCAGCTCTTGCTCAAGTTGGCAAAAATCCGAGTACAGCTTGTGCGTTTACTGTCCAGGAAGCCTGGGTGAGTTAAGACATGACAACAGATAAAACAGAAGCAAACCACCCTAAGATATTGTTCCCCCTTTACTAACCAGCAGGATTTCCATCAACACAAAGTCCACTGGCTCCCATTTTTACTGGCTGTTTAAGCATGCTCAATACAGATGACGAATCAAAGTAGATTAGGATTGGATCACCAGCCTGAAAAGATAAATTGGAGAAATCACAAAGTTACAGCGGAATACTAAAGGCCAGGGGCAAGAGACAAATCTGTACTTCTTCGTGTACACCCAGTTTTGTCTAAAAGGTTGTCCAACCTCTTAAATACAAGGCAACTCACTAGAAACTTTTGATGCACTGAAAGTACTGAGAGAGAAACAGATCAACAATGTGCCCTGGTAACTAGGAGTGCCATCTGTGTCCTGGGGTGCATCTGGCTCAGCATCCCAACTGCTAGGGGGAGGCAGTTGTTCCACTCTGCTCTGCATGCTGGTATGGCCACAACTTGAGCCCTGAAGGCACTTTTGGATGCCATAACATATATTGGAGAGCATCCAAAAGAGAGTTACAAAGATGGTGAAGGGTCTCCAGGGGAAGCCATACGAGAAATGGCTAAGGTCACTTGGCTTATTCAGTCTAGAGGAGACTGAGGGGAGATCTCATTGCGCTCTGCAGCTTCCTCCCGAGGGGCAAACACTGATCTCTGCTCTCTGTGGCAAGGGACAGGACCCAAGGAAATTGCTGGAAGTGTATCAGGAGAGGTTTTGGCTAGCTATCAGGAAAAGGTTCTTCCTCCAGGGTGTGGTTGGGCATGGAACAAGCTCCTCAGGGAATAGTCACAGTCCCAAGGCTGACAGAGCCCAAGAAGCTCTTGGACAACACTCTCAGGCACAGGGTGGGATTGCTGGGGCTGTCCTGTGCAGAGCCAGCAGCTGGACTTGATAATCCTTGTGGGTCCCATCCAACGCAGGATATGCTACGATCCTGCGATAATATGGCTTCTAGGTACAAAATAAGAATCTTTCAATCTGTTCTCATTAGATGACATTACAGACAGCTTTAGTAAAAGTCTATGTGCAAATTGATTGCTACTTTCTTTCAACTCACACGGTAAAAAGCAGAGAATGATGGCTGAACTTGCGATGGTGCTAAGAAAGAGTGCCTGCCATACTTCTCTAAGATCTCCACAAAATCTGATTCTTTGATATCCTGTGGCTGTTGAAAATAGTTCAGCTTTGCTAGAGTTTGAAAAGACAAAAAAAAGAAATCCACCAATATTAAGTTACTAGAAAAGACAACAGTAAATACCGTGCCAATATTTTTAAAATGAATAACTTAAGTAATTGTAAGCTAGCTGGTGCCTTATATTAATTAATCCATAGTAACACCTCTAACAGGCTAATATAATCTACAAACAGGATGGTATCATGAGTACGGTTCATGGGAAACAGATATTAATACACAAAGCAACTTTCCAAAAAGCATGAGACTCCTTGACAGCTATCTTAATACGTGCTGTTATTTCTGTGAGATGCTCAAATTAGACACACATGAAAATTTAATTACAAAGCACTAACCATTTGTGAGTTCACTAAAAGCAACATTAAATAGATTCAAAATAACTTAGTTAAACTGGTAATTGGTAAAACTCAAGACAAGTATGAATAGACAATAGGCATGCTAAAATTCCAGATTTTCTATTGGCATTCTACAGTGATACCTTCCTGACCTGGTGGTATTCAATGGTATGGTTATGATGCTATAATTTATTAATTGATTAATCATAATTTATTGTGATGCTATTATTTATTCATAATATGTACTAATTTATTACTGCTAAAGCACTGTTATAAACTGGCAAATTATTAAAGGCATGCTACATTGACTCATCCTAATATGAATAACTTTTCAATGCATTCAAATAAAGCATCTTAGAAGATTCAAGGATTACATATCCTACTGACACCACGAACAATAAATATCAATTACAGTAGTGTCAATTATCAATTACAGTAGGATCAAAAAGAATTTATGTAACCCAGTCGATTTGGGGGAAAGAAAAAGAATGGTAAAAAAAGAACCTTAAGCTCTCAATGTAATTCTGATATTCAAAGGCAGAGCAGATGCTCAAAGGTACAGCACAGCTAGCAGAAACAAAAGCTTTTTACTATCCAAATACACAATTAATTAAGCAGTCAAATCTTTCAAGGAGATAAAGATCAAGGGAATATTAAGCTCCTACAAGGTTCACAAAAATAGGTGTGCAGAGCAGCTTGCTTAATAATCACTTGAGGGTAACACCATTAGACCAAAAAAGAAAACATTTGCAGTCGTGCTACTCACAGCCATTTAACTTATTTGGGATCCAGTTCATCATATACTCTTGCATTATCAAAGCTGAATACTTGCTACCACAGGTTAACATTACAATAATGCAAAATATACCTGAAAACTGGAAGGAAATACCTTCTGCAGCAAAACTTAAGATACTCAGATGCTTAAGTTTAGATACTAAAGGCTGTTTAATCCTGTAGAAAAGGGCAAAATAAAACGTAATCTGCCAGCAATGGTTTCAACGAGGTGAAGTCAATCTGTGCATCACTTTCACCAGCCACAATAATTCATTAGGGCTCGATTATATCTCTGGCAATGGTAGTTTATCACACCATCCTGGGAAAGCTGCTGCCACAATCAGTTGAATAAAATATATGTGTTCCTATATTTCCATGGGAAATGCCACTAGGGAGAAGGCTATTTGTGGCAAGAAATGTTATGATCCTTCAGGCGATCCCAAATAAAGTCCTTCCCATACATTCTTCCAACAACAAGCACAGAAAAGGCCATGTGAACAGTGAATTCTGTTCCCAGGTGTACTACAACTAACATATGCATGCAGTCAAATGTTTAGGCCTCTTCACTGGGCCTAATCATGTGATAAGATACAGGGCCCAAATATCAAATGACTAAAAAAATCTGATGCCATCAATCTTGACACAGATGATTGTTTCTGTGCATCATATTAAAAATTCAGAATACTTTTAATCTTATTTTTAGAATATTATGAATGGTGTGGAAAAAGGGTAAAATTTAGATTCCAAGTTACAGGCTGAAAAGTCCAGGAGCCTGACAGCACTTTAAGCTATGGTTAAACCCTCATCTAAATTCACCTTTACTGTGAGACCTCCTCAAAATTGGAATGGGTAAAGTTCTAGTGCTACTACCTATCATATTATGAAGCTCTCATCATTTTTTTATACTTCCCTGTATACAAAAGAGCTGAAAGCAGGACAAGATAATGAAAAGCTACCCTTGTTTTGACTAGCTGTTGTACATGTTAATCTCCTGAGTCCCTCCCAACCTAAAATAATCAAAGATTTAGGTCAGAAACAGATAATACTGTGGGTCACAACTCCCAGACAAATAACTCAAAAGAGAAAATTGTAAGTGTTCAAATATGAGACCACAGCAATTACACTGAATGCCAGGAACTGGATATTGAATCACTCAAATGAAGTACAATGTGGAAAGCAGAAAGAGAAAAGAATGTCAATAGCATATCCTACAGGACATATGATTACCATATGAAAAAAATCATCACCAGCAGAGAAGGATGAAAATAAACATATATAATAAAGAATCCAAGACACAATAAAACAACGCTTTCTGAAAGCTATAGCAGTGGGATATTTAAAACGTCAACCCTTATCTGCTGCCCTATGTGTAGCCAATTATGTAAGGCATCTCAGATACCTAAGCAATTGACTTATTAAAAAAAGACTTATTTGTGCTCAGCCAGGAACCCCACCCTATTATTACAGGGCAATAATCTTTTTCTTTGTTTTGTCTTTGGTGACCAGACCCTGAATTACTATGGTCTCTCTGAAACTGTAACAGCCCAAAATAATTAGCAACAATTAAAGCACGTAGTTCAAAAGAGAATTCCCTAAGCAGAAGCAATGTATGAACAAAATACGTGAAAAGATTGCTTACAGTCATCCAACTGCACACAGAACAGCAGATTACGGCCAGCAGAATCAGAAATGACGTCTGTAGAGTAAGGGGTGTTACTTCTGAAAATCAGTGACTTTTCCACACACTCTTGACTCACAGACCTGCAAAGACAAGCTCCCACCCAGCAAACTGTAAAATGGACCATACTCGCATTATTTCATATTTTACATTATGTAATGCCAACAACACAACACAGTATTACTTTTCATCAGTTTAGATAAGCTGTTACACAATCTGCACTGATAATCAATTACAGAAAGCCTCTCCTGTCATTGTAGTAACTTTGGGGACGCTTGGTTAGTGTAATTAGAAATCACTCTGACATTTCCTGGAGGAAAAAGTGATTAAAAACAAAATCAGGGCCCATGTATCTACAGCTCCTCTCGGTCTTCATCTCAAGGGCAATCTCCAAAGTCAGATTTTACTCTCTCATAGCTGAGACTATCTTCCTCACTGACAGCATCTCACCGTCTGTAACTGTTTGACTGTCTCCTCATAGCACTCCAGAGCCCTTTTTTCTTAAACCCAGACTTCCCAGCTCCCATCGCCAGCTGCCTCATCACGGAGTAACCAAGCCTCGCGGGCCACCGTGCTGTCGGCCCCGGGAAGCTTTTCCCAATCTCTGGACAGCGCTAAACTGTCCCTGGGCCCGGGGGCGCGGCAACACCGCCACGAAACACAGGTGACCAAGCCACAGCTCCCGCTAGGAGCCGGGCCCGGCCTCCTAGCCCGCCGAGGCCCGCTCCGGCGCCAGCAGCGGCAGAAGCCCACCCCTACCCACCTGCTGCCGCCGGAGCGGCGGGTCGCGCCCGCCAGGCTGAGGGCGCGCAGAAGCAGCAGCAGCACGCCACGGAGGCCGCGCATGGCCGCTCCCCAGCGCGGAGAGCCCGCGGCGCCGCAGCGCCTGCGCGGCCGAGGGGCGCCGAGAGGGGCGGGGCAACGCGCTTCGAAAGGAGCGTGTTTCAAAGCGTTAATTTCAGGCAATTGTAACTACTCTATGTTGACAAGTACTAGAAATCATCTGCTATTAATGAATTCATATTATGGCATAATGATTGCGTTAAGAACAATTGTGTCTAACATTCAACATAAGCCATCCTATTCTGTTATCATTTAAATGATATAAATTGAGTGGGTCATTAAGCAATCACTGCGGTATATTATGTTAGAGTGTATAAATCGGTCTGCAGAGATGCCTGCGTAAAAAGACACTGCTTCACTAATTCTAGACCCTGTATCACAAACACTTCTACCCAATGGACCAGACAGGAGAAGATTCTTAATTTTGACGTGAAAATTTTTCCCAAACAAATGCCAGAGTTTAGCTAAACTCCCACACAGATAAGTCCTGGGAGAGTTTGGCTTTTATAGTTGTGTTATAAATAAATTCTATTCAAATAATTTATGTTTTAGTTACTTAATTGTTAAGTAATTCCATTAAGATTGTTAATGCTAGTTCTGTATAAAGAATTTGCCTTATTCCTGCTTTAATATTGATTTATCACCTTATTTACTTGTTTGTTAATTAAGAATTCACCTTATTACCTGTATCTTTGCTCCCATTCGCCGGATAGTGTCTGAACATGCAAATAAAAAGAACACTAGAATTCTGGGAACAACTCAAGAACAAGAGACTCTGAAAAGCAGAGAACCAAAGTAAAATCCAGGACTGAAGTCGCACTTTAGACTCGTACAAGGGGTAGGGGGGGTCTGCCGACGCAGCTTTATTTCGTCGCCGTGACCTAAGAAGGAGTCCCCCATCGCTGGATGACCCTGATCAGCGAAGCAAGACGAACTCCCCGGCGAGGGGAAAAAGCCCGTGAGGGGTGTGGGAGTCCCCAGCTCTGCTGTGAAGCAAAGCTGTGTATACCTCCTCCTCCGCGTTGCCAAAAGAGCAAGCAAGCTCTCCCCCGAGGACAAGCTTGATAATAAAGAAAAATACAAAAGAGCAAGTCTCTGACTCTCTCTTATTTCCAGAACAGTTGTTATCTTTTAAATAACAATGTTTTTAAGGCACTTTTTGTGAGGTTCTTTTTCATGCAATGTATATTTACATCTGCATCTGACACATCTGCATCTGACTGGAACAATATAGTGATTAAAAAATCACTATGTGTTCAAGGAATCAAATAAGACAAATTAATGAATGGAAGCATTTCAAAGGTCAATATGCAGGTACTGTAACAGAGCCTGCTCACGTTTGCTGGTTTTGAGCTGTCAGAAGCTTCAGGTACACCTTACTCTGAAAATATCGCAATACCCTGTTTGAATCTCTTCCTTAGCCTTCTACTGCTCATCTCTGTCAAAGGAAAGCTCACTGGCTAGGCCTTTGTTCTGATCCAGTTCCATTCCTGTGTTCAGAGTTCACTAGATTTTCATCAGAAGCCAAGAAGGAGAAGAGATACCTTAAACCATTATTTTTTGGAGATGAAGGACAGCAGAGAAAGCAGAGGCATTGTGTCATTGGTTATTTATCATTTGCTATCTTTCATTCTATATAAAATATGCCCATTCCTCAGTAGATTAACTGCTTCAGTGATTTGGTTATAAGTGCTTTCTAGGAACAACTAATTAAACTTAAATTATAAAACAGATTGATTTAAGCTTTTATTCAGAGAATTGACAATGGAAAATAATTTAATAATACAAGTTATGTGATCATGATCAATTTCTGAACAAAGAGAATAAGATGCACAGTGTCTATAGATAATACTTCCAGTTTGTCTAAATCTCTTTGCAGCCTAGAATTTTTTTTTTTTTTTCTCCTTCGTTGCTCTTTTTGTGCATTCATGGCTCCACATTAGTATGCAGCTTGGGAATAAACAGAATTTATGTGTCCACTCTCCTGAGGGTTACACATTAATTCCACAGTATGTAATGAGAAGGGACAACACCCAAAGTACAGATAATGCAGTTGGCCTTAAGCTGCCCTAGGACAGAACAGAAAGAAAGGAGCAACAGGTGAGAGAATGTTACGGAAAACCATTTTTGTACTCTCTTACAGGTTTAAGAAGCACACTACAACAAACCCCTCTGAGAAGGACAAACATGTAACACCTGAAATGAGATGTTTGAACCTGCAAAGTAGAGTGCAAAATAATCAGGGAGTAATTATAATAAAAAAGCATATGGAGCAATCCAATGTTTCCTTTGACATGTATATGATTCTCATTAGAGAGTATTTGTTCTGTACTATTTCTCATTCTCTCTAGACTCATCTTGCCTGTAGGAGGACTGGAATCAGGCATGTTATCTAGTACCTCATCTATTCAAGGAAAAGAAAAGAAATCCTATAGAAGGCAACTGGACTGTAAAGTAATCTCCCTGGTGCACTTTCTTTCAACCACTTACAGGAGATGTTCTATTTTAAAAGTTTTTACTGTGTAAGTTAACATGGCTACTTTAATCTCTTATTTGTACAGACAGGTGACTTTGGTGGCAGTAAAAGACACAGACCTTTTAGCAAAAGCTACAGCAACTTCATAAAGTATCAGGAGATCATAACTGTTGTTGGGTAACAACTGGGAGGACAAATACCTATTTCTTTAGTTTCCAGATTTGAATACCTGTCATTCTATATTGGGTTATGATTTTAGAAGTCAGAAAGCTTAGTGAGGTGATATATGACCATCGCCCAAATATACTTTTTTTTTTTTTTGTCATTTCCTTGATTTAATTCCTTTCAGTCAATTTAAAAAATAATTCAAATGATTGATTTTAACTTGGTCTTGTTTGTTTCCTTTCTGTGTTTTCCTAGTCATTCTACCATGACATAATTAGTAGATTTTTGACAGTCACAAATCATTTAACCACTTTTCATTATATAGCAGCCAGTAATTTTCCATTGAAATTGGAGATAATACAGCCAGATTCTTAGCACAGTGTCAGAGACTGAAATAATATAATTTATTAATTTATGACTTGAACATTTTCATGAAAGACTTTTGCCTGTTGTTGCTGAACTGTATTGCAAAAGCTGCAGGGAAACCACCACACTCTGAATGGGGTCCTGATGGAGGCTTTACATGGTTGCTGATGAAGATAAGATAAAGTAGCTACTCAGGGCTGGGGAAATACACAAAGCACAAGCTTAACACCTTCAGGGTGGAGATGACAGCCCTAGGGCTTTCAGCTGCCAGGCTTCGAACAGACCCTCGCACCAAAGGGTGGGATGAAAAAGCCTTTGGGTATCTCGGAAAATCCTCTGGCCAGAGGCGCAGTTGCCGCCCATCCTGCACTGTCCAGACGAGTCCAGCTGAGGGACGCCTTCACTCGGGGGAAAAAGCCACATCCATGTGAAGGACAGCAGAAGGGGTGTCATGGCCCATCAAAAGACCTCCAAATGGGTCCCCAGACCCTGCACCAGAGCACTGCAGCAAGATGCAACAAATGCAGAGTCTTGCAAGGGACAGTGTCAAACTGGCCCCTTGCACGGAAGGCACGTGGGTGTTCCCACCTGGCCAAAAGCGTATATTAATCCATGGGGTTCTATACTCTTCAGCATGGCATGGTGCAGCCTGGCAGTGACAGGGGATCCTCACCACCAAGAAGACCAGACGGAAGGGAGCAACAAGATGTCGTTAGGACTCTCAGATAGGTGACATGCTTCCACCTAACCCCTGTCAGTCCCCTCCAGCCTCCCAACCCCCCATGCACCTTCCTTCCTTCCTTCCTTCCTTCCTTCCTTGCCTCTTACTCTTAAATAAAAGTTATCACTTTTTTTGGCAACAGCATTTGACCTCGTTTGTTTTTAGTCACGTTTTTTGGGTATATTTTGAACCTTCAAAGTTCTTTCCATTTTATACACAGACACTTAATTTTTTCTGCTCTTCTGAGTTCAAATTGGATCATATCACCCAGGTATTTCATGAGGATGAATGATAAATAGAAAAATTTTAGATGTTTATATTATGGTTGAGAGGAATGACAAGATTTGTCTTTACAAACAAGCCCTGGGTCTGCTGGTACATAAAACTAGCACTGAGAGATAAGACAAACAACTGGAAGGATTCTTCTGATTGGTGAATGGAAACGAAGATATTTGCCTATACAAACAAACCATAGGTTTGTTTATAAATGAAATTGGATATTGAAAGATGAAAGTAACAATGGGGAAAACCCATAAATCCCATAAGAATTAAAAATTAGGGGGGTTATACATTAAAAGGGGAATCTTACGTTTTAGGCATTTCGGGAAGCCTGTACCTCTCAAGTACCTCAGCCAATAGAGAAATAGAGAGGGAAATAGAGAGGGAAATGTGGCCAGGAAATTAGGATAAAAAGGAGGGGCTGTCCTCCAAAAATTTGAGAGACCCCAGGGGAAATGCCCCATGGCCTCTCCCTTTATTTGAAAAAGTAAAAGAACTCCTGACTCCTTTTTGGACATAATCTTCTGGTGTTTGTGGATTAATTTTCCTAAGATGGTGGTGCCATTTTGACTACAATCTATATTACAGAAGTCAGTTGAGTCAGTTGAGCTTTCACATGCTCATTTGTGTATGAGGAGACACTAGTTTTACTTGAGTCTTGGATGCTGCAAACAGACATCCAGAAGTGTCTGGGCTGTAGCTAAGTAAGAGTTAGAAAGTTTGGGTATAAACATCATATATATGTATCATGGTAAACCAGAGTAAGTCATTGTTATTATTATCTAACATGATTACACAAGACCGATATATTGCTTTCTGCTTCAGAAATTGACACAGGTTTGTGATAGGGGTTTATTCCTTGCCCACTTGATTTCAGATTTATCTTATTTATGTTCCTCAATATTCATAGAAGCAAGACAGTTACTTGATTTAAATGGGCACTGTGGCCAGGGAGTGGTTATGTATTACAGGTAGGAACTGAGTCTAGTCCTGAATTCTTTACAGACCCTTATACTGGAACGGTCTACTGGTACAGAGTTGCAGTCTAGTTTGAAGTGCAAAGGGATTAGGTTTAAAATTGAATTCGTGTATGTAAGCCTTTAAATTGTCTTCATGACCACAATCATTTCCCTCACAGAATCTGGTATGACTCAGTAGTTCAGGGACAATTGTGACTAAACACTTCATTTGGTATGTGTTGATGTCAGTGCAGTCAGGCAGCATCTTTTTCTTTTCTTTTCTTTTCTTTTCTTTTCTTTTCTTTTCTTTTCTTTTCTTTTCTTTTCTTTTCTTTTCTTTTCTTTCTTTCTCACCTTCCCTCACCTATGACGTCACCTATGACGTCTTCCTGCACCGGCAGGTATGACCCCAATGTTCTTGGGCATTTTGTTCTGCTTTAGTACAAAGGCTCAGCCACTGGGTGGTGTATGCTTTATTTCAAAAGGTTTCACGTTAGAAGCTCTCAACGCGGGGACAAAAATTACTGGTGACGGCATTTCTTAGCACTACTTTCATCTGCAGGAAGGTACCAGTCGTTGCCTAGGTCCGGCTCGGAGCCCGCGCCCGCTCCGCTGCCGCCCGTTACCGCGGCGGTTTCCTGACAGTTCCCCGGCCGCCACCGCAGCCGGGGCCGCGGGGGGAGCTCCCTCCAGGCTCGCTCGACCCCTCGAGGGCGGGTCCGCATATGTTGTGGGAACGCTGCCGGGATACGCGCCTGTGTTGTGGGAACCGCGAGCGGCCGACAGGCAGCCTGCGGATGTCGGGCGGACACCTGTGGCAGCCGTGTCCCTCGGCTGTCCGGACAAGCGTTCGGGACCTTTGCAAAGGGGTTGAGCTCGCGGCTTAGAGCTGCCCCACGCCACTCGCGGTGAAGCCTTGTCCAGTCGCGGTATGGAGCTGGCGGTGAGGGAGCGGCTGCTCGCCGCAGAGAGAGCAGGAGGTGAGCGGGGGGCCGGCGGCTGCGACCTCGTGACTGTGTTTAAAAAGAATTGAAATTAAAACCCGACTTCGGACGGGAAAACAGCTTGACCTTAATCTGTTTTCTAAATTCACTTTCTAGTGCGCTAACGTTAGTGATTTTAAATAGCAAGAGAATTGTTAATGCTTCATCTTAAAATTATGCCTAACTTCGAACAATATGTGTGCGACATTACTTTCCTTTAAAAAATTCTTAATTTATTTCTGCAGATGAGAGACTGGATATCATGTAGCTCATTTGAATGCAATCATGTCAGTACACCTGGAAGCAATTTTTTTTTTTTTTTTTTTAAATTTCAGATGTTCAGGCTTTGAAGAATGCTTACGAGTTAATCAAATCAGCCAGTGAAGGACAGTCTGCACTTGATTCATCAGAAAACATCAGCACCGATTTATATGTTTTATGTGCCGAGCAAGCACTTCAGGTTTGTAATTTAGGTCTTTTATCTGTGTTAAATAAAAACATGTATATGATGCATTGTATTCACAGCTGTTACAGTTGCTACTACTCCACTTTAAAAATCTCAGAAGTACCTGAGGAAAGTATTACACCATTCTGGTTTTGGAGAGCAATTGTTTAAACATGCATTTTCCGTTAAAACTCCACCCCTAAATCCTCATATTTTCATCAGCAAAGTGTGGTTTGTGAAGTTTGTAATCGTATCCAAATTAGCAAAGTGTACAATAATGTATACAAAAATATTTGCTGTGCCTGTTTTGTCTTGTTATGAAAAACTTAGCATTAAGCAATTTGTTTATGCCTGAACAAAATACGTTTGTGAACATCCTTACCAGGCAAAAAACCCTAATAAAAATAATAACCCTGGTCCATTCTAATGATAAAAGGGTGTTGCTAATTGAAACTACTTCTATAAATTGTGTTAGAGATTTTTAATTTTGAAGTATTTGTTAATATTCAGTTTACGATCATAAGTGATTGGGTTTTAAGCAGACAGAGTTTGTTGTAAAATATATATATATATATATATAATTTTTTTTTTCCCCTCTCCCGAGCTGCAATCCAGTCATAATCTGTTTGTGGTCTGAAAATAGAGATGTAGCACTGACAAATCCTGCCAGCTAATACCCTTCCTTAAAAAAACCTGCAAAATTCTGTTGAGAATTTTGTCTTTATGTTAACAATTGTGTTTAAAAAGGAAACTTTTTTTTTGATATTGTAAGCAGTTCTATGACTAAGGAGTTTTGTTAAATAAAGAAGCTTTTTGTTTGCATATATTTGGAATGACAAAACTATGCCTTTAATAAATTGTAGTGGGCTTTTACCACAACTGGTATGGAGTTAGATGTTACCCTTGATTAGGCATGCATTTTAAAAAGCTAACAATTCCTAATCATCCGTTGCATTTTTTTTAAACATTGAAATGCTTTTTTTGTGTTTTAGCTGGGTTATCGGGAAATTAGCAGTGATTGTCTACAGATGTATTTTAAAAGAAGACTTCCTGTGAACCAGTTTCTTGGCAGAGCATATTTGTGTCAAGGCCAGTTGCATGCTCCACACTCTACAGATAATTTGGTGAGAAATTATGAAGGTTGCTTTATATTAAGCTTGGTTTTACAATTATTTATTCCTAGGTTTTTATGTGTTGCTTTCTGTCATTTAAAATACACAAGGATAACCAGGACTGTGGGAAAACTCAAAGGAAATATATTAACAAGTATGTGAGTAAACAAAACTTACTATCTGAATCAGACTAATATTTCCAATATTTTGGAGAAGACAATAAAAAGGAATACTTGTAAAAAATTTCAGATGATTGACTGTTTTAAGTCACCTTCTTAACTTTTTACTTAAATATGATGCTTTCAGACCAAGTTAGCTGTAACTGTTAAAATAATTACAAAATCTATTTGGGAAGCATTTTGTAGGCTTATGGGAAGTGGAGGACTGAAGAGGCCCTCAGAGGGGTGGTACAGTTCATTTCCGTAGCGGTGTACTTGCAGCACTCATCAATAACATTTCCATGTAGTTCTTGGATGTGCCTTTTTGTAATGAAAGGTGGAAGCAACTCAGCAGGATACTTCTGTTTCTGTGTGTTGCTTTGAGGTGTTACAATTTCCTATATATGAGAAGTAGTTTTTATCTCCTGCTGATTTTAAAATGGAGTGGGATCTGTTTTCTGTCTTCAGTATTTCACTTGTCCTTGTACTGTGGTCAGTCAGCTTTGATCATCTGTTTATGGTATCTAGCCCCCCAAAATAGCCTTAACATATGTTTAAAATCGTAGAATATTATGAGTTGGAGGGGACCCACAAGGATCATCAAAGTCCAACTCCAGGCTCTGCACAGGACAACCCCAAAAATCCCACCCTGTACCTGAGAGAGTTGTCCAAATGCTCCTTGAGGTGAGCCTTGGGGCCATGACCACTGCTCTGGGGAGCCTGTTCAGTGCCTAAACACCCTCTGGGAGAAGAATCTTTTCATAATGTCCAGCCTAAACTTTTCCCTGACACAGCTGAGCAGTTCCCTTGGATCCTGTCCATTGTAACAGAGAGCGGAGTTCGGTGCTGCCCCTCCACTGGCTCTGAGGAGGAAGCTGCGGAGTGCAGTGAGGTCTCCCCTCAGACTCCTCCAGGCTGAACAAACCAAGGCACCTCAGCCAGTCCTTATATGGCTTCCTCACTAGGCCTTCACCATCTTTGTAACTCATAGTTCGTGTTGTGTTCAGAAATATACCTGGGAGATGTTTTAGTAGTTCCTTTGAATAATGTGTTTGAAATAACTTTCAAGCTAGAATATTTTTTCCTGTGACATTTTCTGTACTTTCTTTCTTCTATGAGCACACATGCAGAATAACTGGTCAATGGTCACTTAAAAACTTCATGCATGTTTGAAATGTCCAGTTATGTTTCTATATTAACAAACTATTCTGTTATTTTTGTGAATCTTAATCAAAATTTGCTGTTTTCTTCTTGGCTCTTGCTAACCTCTTAGGAGTTAGAAACGGTCCCAAATTGTACAGTCGTGGCTTGGTTCCTTGTGTCATGTGTTGTAATGGCCTTTTAAAATACACTTCACATCAGTTGTAAAGTTTTTTCACTGCTGTGTTCCTAGATAATTTATGAAAGCACGAGTGGTGCAATATCTCATGCTGTGTGACTTAGTAATCATCATTCACTTAGAAAAAATAAATTTCTCCTTATCTTGGTTTCCATCCTTCTTAATTGATTAAGATGCTTGTGTTCTTAAAGGCCAAGTGCAACTTCTCTACTTTAGCACATATTTCATCTCTGGTTTTCTCTTTATCTAGGCAGTTCCCATTTACTGCTCAGTACACTTCTCTTGCCATCCCAGAGCTCAGTGAGTCCATCCCACTACTCTTGGAGATTTTAGTTTCTCTTTTATAGCATACTGTAGAGACCCCCTCTGGTGTCACCCCATTCCTACTCATCCAACTCCACCTTGGCATTGCTATTTGCACTTCATCCTTTCAAAAATCCCTTTTATAGTATCTCACCCATCTTCTTTACACCCTGCCTTCAGGAATTTGTACATACTGGTGAGAGTCTCAGCTCTCTGTCTTTCCCCATAGGAGAGATACTTCAGACCTTTCTCGACCTTTGCAGCCCCCTCTTGGACTCTCCACAGCATCGGCGTCTCTCTCATACTAGAGGAGCCCAGAACTGGGAACAGTGTTCTTGTGTGGCCTCACCAATGCTGAGTAGAAGGGAAGGATCACATCCCTCAGCCTGCTGGCTACATACCTCCTAAAGCATCCCTGGACACTGTCAACCACCTTTGCAGCAAGGGAATGATGCTGGCTGGCATTCTTTGACTTTGTGTCCACTGGGATGCTCTGAAGAGCTGGTTCCCAGTTCCTTTTGTGACAAAAAGGGCATGCCTGCCACATTGTGCTGTTGATGTATTTCTGTTGCAGCCTTTTTGAAGAAAATAAGTCCTTGAGATTTTTAATGAGAGAAACTAATATAACCTTTTTTCCTGCTGGATTTGCTCTTGGATATTTCAGAACTTTTTTTGCTGAAAGCTTGAAAAGTATGTGGCTTTGTGTTTTTGGAAAATCTCAGTCGCAATAATTAATATTTGGCAGAAATGAAGTTGAAAATACAGTCTTAAAATTTGAAATCAGGAAAACATATGAATAGGCTATCTACCAGTTTTTAGTTATTTTGTTTCTATAGGAACAACTTACTCTGGCAGTATGTGTTAGTCGGGATTGGTCTGAAAATAAAATTTATAAAATATGAATGTATTGAAATAGGAAAAGAATCTACTAATTTATAAAAAACTATATGCAAATTCCACTAGCTTTTTTTGTTGTTGTTGTTCTATTCTAGGAAGAGTTTGAAAAGTTTGTGCTGTTTTTTATGAAGGCAATAGATTTTGCAACCCATGACAGAAGGTAGGCCCTACTGACAGGGTTAACTCTAAATCCCAGGAAATGCTACTGATCTGTCTTTTCAGTTGTTTGCCTGATTTTCATTAGGTAGCATGGAGTTGTGTTGTTTGGGTTTTTTCTTTAGGTTTTTCCTTCCATTTTGTGACTCCTGTTACTGCTGTGTGTGCTGTAACAACATAAGGATACTGCAATCTTACATTGACAGGATGAACAATCCTGTTTAAAGCTGGTAGATATCTCAGCATTTCTTACCCTGTTATAGTTTTGATCTATAGAATGAGAGAAATACGTTAGCTTATTTTTAAGTAGTTAATTTTTGGGTAGAGTATAGTTGCAAGAGTTACCATATTCTTCTTGTGCTGTACTGGTCTTTTCAGTTCATAGTCAGGATTGCTTCCAATGAAAAGTAAAAGTCGTACTTTTTAATTTCTTAGAAGTGTCTTACAGTACTCAAGCTGTAATTTTATGTTTATTCAAGTTCATGAAATACTAATTTTTTTTTTTTTAATTCTTATTTTTCAGGTATTTTTTTTTGATATATAATGCTTCAGTTCTTTATTGGCAACTTGTGAGGCCATTTCTTAAGCCTGGATTCCGATATTGCCTTATTCCCAGCCTTTCACAGATTGTTACAGCATTAAACCAAATTGAAGAGCAAGACAATGAATGGCGAGCAGAACTCATGATGTAAGTTTAATTATATTTTTTCATATGGGCATTCTGTAGTCCTTTTGGGACTGCTGCCTGAGATAGTCTATAATAAGGTATATTTCACTGGTAATGTTGTAGATGTATTTATTGTGAAAACCTTAATTAATCATTTTGAAGAGACATAAAAGTACTGAACATAAAAGGTGCTTCATTTCAATATTTTCTTTAAGCTTGAAGTTTCAGTGACAGAGATAGCTGTGCCCTAGGTCAGATCTGAAGTTTCACAGTCATTTTGGATGTTGTGTTTAAGTAGTTGATAGTAATTGGAAATATATGGTGTATAAATATCAATGTATTACTGTTCTTGCATTTCCTTAGCAAAGTTGGAGCATAAACCTTGAGATAACTGTCCTGAGAAAAAGTTTTATGTGCAAAAGGAGGAGTGTCCATATAATTTTTCAAGGTCCCACAACCTTTTCACAGAGATGTTTTGATCCCCTATTCAACAGTCTGATTCCAGTTTCTCTTGCACTCCTACCATAGTTTTTTTCCCTTTCTGTTTTTGAAATTTCCGGTTTCTTCGGTCTGTGACTGTGGTTTATTGCTATGTAGCATTTTCTTAATAAACTGAAACTGGGGGGGAAGTAACAAAACATTCCAAGGGGTGTGTTAAGGACTATCTGGAATACTATACATGCAGCTTCTTGGTACCAAAATCTTGTTGGGGTATTGATGAGAACAAGCAAATGCATACAGTGTGTTTGTGTTATAAAACTAATGGTTGTGTTTATTTTTCTAAAGTTGTATTTATTTCTAAATTTTTTTTTTAATTATGGTTATTGTTGTTAGTTTATGTCATGGAGTCACAGGCTATTTTTCAGTCAAATCAGAAAAAGTATAGAAAATCCAGTAGATATATTGCATTTTCCAATATGAATTGTTTTCTTTCACTGAATGGCTTTGTAGTACTAGCCTTTCTAGTAGTTAAGGGAGAATCTTCGAATACGTCTCACAGAAATGTTTTTCTCATAGACTTTTAAATAATTAATCTTTTTAATTCCAGATGTCTTGTTGAGAAAATTTTTCACAAAAACCCTCAAATTTTCCCAAGATTCTTATTGTGATCTGCGCTAAATATGTGTTAGCAGCTGTATATATATGGAAGAAGCAAAAATGATATTAGAGATAATGATATTAGAGGATTTCTTCTGTGTTGAGTCAATGCTTTATAGCACTAATCACTTGTACTGCATTTGGAAGTATCCACGGTGCCTTGGATACAAGGATTGTTAAAAAATATAACTAAGAATTATTTTGGAAAGTGTTAATAAATATTTAATGCAAACATCTGTTTGATCTACAGAAATTTACTTGAGTGCTTCCTTGATGCTTCAAAACTGGAAGAAGCAAAAGAGTTTTCATCTACCGCAGCAGTCTTTATTAAAGAAAATGTTCCAGATAAATACTCTCAAATATTTTCTTTAATGGTAATGCTGAAAAATATTTTAAATTCCCATTAAAACAGGAGCTCTGCCTACATTTTATAAGATCATAGTTATAATTGTTATATAAATTTTGTGATCTACCAAAAAATTCATATGCAGAATTGATGTAGATATGCAGAGATCTTCACAAACTGTGTCTTTTTGATACTATAAGCTAAAGAGCTCCCTACTGCCCCATGTTTTTTTAACACATGGTAATATAATGGGGATAACTGTGGCTAACCCTAAAAATTTTGTTTGGGATTAATTACTATTGAAAGAGAAGGTGCAATGAGAGCAATTTAACCTGACTTATGCCACTGAGGGCACATTTAGTATCGGTTGACTTTTCTCCTGCTGATAAATACTTAAGTGATTCAGCTTGAACCCTGTAAATAAATTTCTGGAAACTGGAGGATAAGACAATAGTTCACATTTCTTGCAGGCCCTTAATTTGAGAAATAAGAGAGAGAAGACAAATGTGGCAAAAACAGAAAGAGGCAAATAAAATTGAAGTTGTGTGCAGGCATATTTTCTTTCATTCCACTACACTATCTGTTGTCTTTTTCTGTCTACCCTCCAGTAACTGCAGTCCAAAAGTGTATGTTTGTATCACAAATTTCTCTAACATCTGAATTAAGAGAACCAGTATGCAACATTCCAGAGGTGTGATAATAATGAAGTAATCGCCCTGGGGCAAGCTTGAAATTGCTTTTGTATTTTTTAGAAGAATTATTGGGCAAAGCTGTTTGACAATGTTCTTAAAGAGAAGAATGAAGCAGTTCTAAAACGGTGCTTGGGCTACAGAAATATGATCCAAATATTGAATGCTTTAGTAGCAGCATGCTGGAGTCCTGCAAAACTTAGTGTTCCAGTACAGCTTAAGTAGTCAGTGTTGATAGTTGTGCACAGTCAGTGTGAGAGCCAGAAGGAATGATCTGCACACTATTAATGTGTAATTCTACAGTTAAATTGAAGTAACTGCAGTTTATTGTAATGTCTTAATATTTTTTTTCCCTGTGTATAATTTATATGTACAGATAAAATTTAATTGGGCTGGTTTCTCTCAGCTGGGTAAGATGATTTCAGAATGAGTTCTATCAAAAGGTGTTAAAATGCATTAATTAGGATTCTAACTCAAAGGTAGTTCCACATTTGTGTTTCTGCTAATAGTTCTGATCCTTACTATCAGAAGGTCAGTATAGCTCTGCTGGGTGATCCTCGTATTATCTGTGCAGAGCAATGTAGATTATCATAGTAGCCACACTGCCCTTAAAGTCCATGAAAACGGTCAACATACCTGCTTTGTTTTAGCCCTGTTGAGTGTTGGTCCTTTGCTTATTTAATAAAATAATAATTAAATGTTATTTTATAGGTGTATCACAAATTAATGGATATTTCCCAGGTAGAGAAGGAAATACAAAATTCCATCCATCTTTCAATCATTTATAAAATGCAGGTGTTAAAGTTGTAAGTATAAAAATGTATCTTTCCACTTGTACTTTGATGCTGCGTATTACAGAGGTAGAATCAGGTTCAGGGATCCCATATGCTTGTAGTAAAATCTACTGCAGAGTTTAATTCCTCAAAAGGAAAATTATAATGACAGTTTGGGTAGTAACAGTCAGGTCTCTCTAGATAACAGCTTCATCTAAAAAGTGAGCTAGCTCTTTGGGTATGTAGGGATCAGTGTGTTGTGCAGATATTGCCAGGAGAAAGAATTTGAGTCTGAAAGACATTTTAATATCAAATGGACTCCAGTTACATCCCCAAGCTGTGTGCGAGAAAGTAAAGATGAAGTGGGGAAATCACCTAAAATACAATGTACAAATCATGGAGCATAATGCTTTTTAAACTCTTTAAATTTTAAAGGCATAAGAAAAATTTGAAAATTAGACTTCATAGCAAAATCTTATGTAATTTTTTTCAGTGTCTAAAGATTTCCTCATTTTAAAAATATTAATTTTTTTCTTAGTAACAGTGGATTAATTTATACTGACATTATGGGAAAGGAGTCTTGCACACTTTTTTTGTTGTTGTTCTGGAATAAAATTTTCTGTCTAAAATATTAATTCACATACTGAAGTTAGATTTTATTGATTTTTTTTCCTTGATATTTCAATATCCAAGTAGCCCATGGATGCCTTGGAATAAGCCATGCATTCTGAAGTTAGGAAAGTTATGTCAAATTTTTAATGCAATAACATTTCTCCCGAAAAATTGTGACCCAATTCCTCATATGTTGCAGGCAGTGGGACACAAATGTATTTCCAAGTGATGCCACCGTAAATCTGAATTCTTTATATGTACTTTTGAAACAATATGACGTACCTCCAGCATCTCTTCTCAATGTGAAGTGAGTTTTCTTTGTCATAGCCCCCTGGAAGCTGATGATGAAGCTGATCCTGCTTCCATTGAAGTCTGTCAAAATTCCTGATGACCTTGCAGAGATTACTATTACTTAGTTGTTTGTGTTGTGTTAACACATAGGTCATCTAAAAAAAAGGACAAAATCTTATTAGGCTTTATGACAGAACCCAAGATTAAATATCTTCTTCCATACAGCTCTTTGTATGGCATAATCAAATCTTTCCATTAAAATTTCTTACTGATAAAATGAGATTTTTAAACGTCCTTAAAATTGACATGTACTTTTCAGACCGTAGTTAAATTTTAACTTTTCCTGGGGCCCCTCCCAATGCTTCAGTAGTTACATCACAGCTGTTACATATGGAAGTAATACTACATTTTTATTTGTTATGGTAAACCCTCTTTGACAATCCTCAGGTATCTCTTCACTTCTCCTGTTCCAAACAGTACACTAAGCTCATTTGGTTATTTACAGACATCCAAACAGGTAGAACATAGTCTCCGGCTCTGTGTCCGTGTTCTTAGTTCCTAGACTTAATTCAGCAGACTAATGGATTTAACTGCTTTATGTCCAGTTCATTGAGTTGTATTTCCAAATTTTCTGCAATCTAAAGTTTCTTACTTCGCCATGTCTGTCCTTCATGCATTTCATTCTGTATTTTTGTCTTCTTCAGGGACTGCTTGTGCAGACTGCCTAGGAGTATTCTAATTATTTTCCATAAACAGATTAACTTTTGTATTTTTCATGTGGCCAACTTTGAACTCTTTCTTTTTTCCTTGTTAATTGTGAGCATGACTAGTATAACAGTAATAAACATAATAATAATAATAATAATAATAAACGTAATAATAATAATTCCTTTAATATCCATATGACTTTAAGGTTTTCAGATACATCACACAGTTACTTTTAAATAGTGTTTTTTTAATTCCATGGAAGAGCAATATCAAATTCTCTGAGTGATGTTTTTGTATTTTCGAAGGATTCCTTTGATTCTGGAATTAGCTCATTTTTCTCTGAAAGTAAACTTCTCTGAACTCGCAGCTCATTGTATACTTGATTTGAAGAGTGCTGCAATTGCTGTAAGTTCTAATTATGTGGGTTTGAATTTTTTTACACACCCCCACGCTCCCACATCCCTTTTGTATTTACATTTAAAAAATAGTACTAATGGTTCTATGGTATTCTGTCTGTGTATTGTTTATATATTCATTGATATAAATAACTATTTGGATACTTGTTCTATTCCTAAACTAGAGAAATAGATGCAAAGTCAGAAAGTAGGGTGTGGGTAGACTAGGGTGATTAGCACTGCAGTTTGCTTTGTCAAAACTGTAAATTTTTGCTAATGTTTTTAAAATGTTACCTTATACAAGAGTTTGATTAGAAGTTAAATTCCAATTTCTATTATAATGAGCCCACTTAGAATTACTCATAAAATTTAGCTTTTCCTTACAGATTTTTTATTTTTTATTCTGTGTGTCTGATTCAGGCCCATTATTCTGAACATTTCCTGGAAGTCTAAAATCAATTACAAATCCATAGCATTCAACTGGAAGTTGTGTTTAAATCCCCTAGATCAAACATTCACAAAGATTTAGTCTAAGTATTTGTGTAGAGAGTAGTAGAAAATAGCTGTTGTGTAGCAGTAATAGAGAAACTTGGCTTCCATTTCAACCTTCTCTGTTGAAGTAAATATGATTTCAAGTGACCACCTTCTGATTGCCCAGCATCATTTGACAGTGATTTCTTGTTATAGTAGAGTAAGAGAAATCTATGTCAAAACTTCAGTTCCTTGGCTTTTGCCAAGTACTGACAAATTTCTCAAATACAAGATGAATTTCATCTCTGTGTGTATTTGTCATTACGTTTTTCACAATCTCTTCTCTTTTCCAGTCATGGGGTTGTTAAATTACCAAAGGTCATGCTGAGTAATTTGACAATAGCTCATAATGAATTAGGAAAGGAGAGGCTATCTGAATTTTCCTTACTACACCAATTTAACCAAAATACAGTGTACCTTCGGTGTTTCTATGATCCATAGATACAATTTATACAATTTAATAGCTCTTTACTAAGCTGTTTAAAGTCTAACCTCATTTTTCACTTAGAAGTTTCACTGCCCATCAAGCTGAATCCTTTCTGTCTTGACTAGCACCAGTTTATTCCAAGCATGTACCTTTTTAATAACATTAAATTTGTAAATGGAAGAGGACAGATTTAAATCAGATATTGTGAAAATATTCTTCCTTGTGAGACTGATGAGGCCCTGACACAGGTTGCCCAGAAATGCTGTGGCTGCTCCATTCCTGGAAGCGTTCAAGGCCAGGTTGGACGGGGTTTTGGGCATATTAGGGTAGTGGAAGATGTCCCTACCCATGGCAGGGCATTGGAACTGGATGGGGTTTAATGCCCCTTCCAACCCAAACTGTTCTATTCCCTTTGTACCATTTCAGTTAACTGGCTAGAATTGTGGGATTTTCAGTGGGAAAGTACAGTGCTGTGTTATCGTAATTGCATGGGTTTAATCTTTATTGTATTTCTTTTTAGTAATTGAAATTAGCATTTTGTGTATTAATACTTCATAGGAGCAAGGGAAACTTATTGAGATAGAATGTCTGGAATGTGAATATGAAATGAAGAAAAATGACACTGAAATTGTGACTTATACCAAAGGAGTTGTTGAGGTATGTTCTTTGACTCAGAGAGAAAAGTAAAAGTTTTAATTTGTTAAATGTGGAAAATTGCATTTGACTGTCTGTCTTAATTACATTGTGCTGACAAGGAATTCTTTTAACCTCCATATTCTTTTAAATTGGACTTCCAAGAAGGAAACGGAGAAAAATAAACTACAGTTGTGTGTTGCTCCCTTAAGTCTTCTGTCTGACTGTAAAGGTTCATAATATATCACTTTTCAAGAGCAAAGATGGTTTGACTGAGGCATGGAAGGGCAGCACTCTCATGCTTCCACATTTTGCCTTTATGGGATTCTTTTCATGAAATATGTTAGGTTGGAAAGGACCACAACGGATCATTGAGTCCATCTCAACTGTGATTGCATGTTATGGTCAATCTCATACAAATTCTTATGTCAGAGAAATAGAGATTGTTCCTGATTATTTGTCACACTAGGGAGGATTTTCTTGAATTTCTATGGTCAGTTGGCTCAGCTGTAATTCAGACCATCAAAGTTAGAAGACTAAATATCAATATTTTCAATGGGATTAGAGAGATGCCTACGATGAGCAGTTTAGACCAGCTGTTAGAGTCACCTAAAGTTCCTACAGTGGGAAGTAGGAATATGTTTAATGGAAATTACTCCTGTCTAGGGCTGTTATCATTTTGGAGTTCAGAAATTCCACTCACCTTTTGAAAGAAAACCTTTTGTTAATGAACTCTTCATAATATGAAACAGTACTAATACTAAAACATAAAACAGGATACTTAGGTGTTTCTAAACTTTAAGTCTACAGTCTATGCAGCTGAAGAGGGATATTTGCATGTGGTGTGTTGTTTTTGTTGGTTTTTTTCGGTGAGTTGTTTTTTGTTTGTTATTGTTTTGTGAGGTTTTTTTGGTGTGTGTGTGTATGTTTCGTATGCATAACCTCTAAAAATAATGTAATGAATTATATCTGTGACTGTAAGTAACATTGGCTTTTAGATTTAATTAGAACCAAGTTTAATTGACAGTAGGGCAAATTCCATTCTTAATATTTCTTGTTTCCTTCTTTTGTACTGCATCTGTAGCTGCATGTGAAAAACCCCAAAATAACTACACCTTCTGAATTCACAAGTATTCAAAATTATCAATTTTAGTTTATCATAAGAATAGGGACTAGATGACAGACTTTTGCCAGAAATATATGATAGCAGCCTGGAGCACTTAAAATAAATACTCCTTAGTTATTGATGCATGTTTATTTAAAAAAAAAAAAAATTACTAAGAAAAAGGTTTCCAAAGTCTGCTGGCTAAGGGACTGCTTTCTACTGAAAACAGCTGTAAGATTAAAATTTGGAGGAACATGTAAGAAATTCCATTTATTAGCAGTAGTGCTAATTATTTCTTCCTGCATGTAGGCTCAACTGAAATTGATAAAAAATCTTGAGTTAACATTAAAACGTGCGGTTCAGTTGGGAAATCCTGATGTGATTCAGGTTGTTTGTGCAACCCAGTGGAATCTGTGTTTACCACTACTACAACACAATTTGCATCAACTTGTGCGAAAGCCATTGATCTCAGTTGCTGATGTCCTTGAAGAGATTGACAGGTAATTTTCCATGCTGTGTAGTTTTTTGAGAGGTCTCAAATCATCAAACTAATTTAAAAGTTCTGTGATATTAAATGTCTTACAGAATTTTCCACTAGCTTGTAATAAATGCATGTCTGCATGTTGCATACATTTCCCTATTAATCATTTAAATATAGGTTCCTTTCAGGCACAGTCTTGCACTGTTTAATGATGTATAACAAATATTGAAATATTTTAGGAATTTAAAAATACTCTAGTTAGTCAAAATTATGTGAGAAAATTCCAAAGCTGCAGTATATGTGTTAGACTGTGGTCTAGATTCCTGTGTTGACGTCGCTTTTGTTGGTTTAAAAAATAAAATTCAAAAAATTACTTTTGAAAAAACGTCATGGCTTCTAAATTATATGTCAAATAAGACATTTCTTGCAAGATACTATTTTTATATCTTTGGTGATACTTAGTTTAATTGAAAAACCTACTGTATTAAGAAAATTTATTATTTTTTGAGGTATATTCTTCTATTTGCTATTAGGCTGTACTTAACCTTAAGCACCTAATTATTTTCACCTTTTCCCTTAATTTGAGTGGACAAGTAAACATTATTATTTGGTACTTAGTTAACCGAGTTTGGACCAATGCATCATCTGACATCATTAAGAATAGAAATCAGAACTTTTGCAGTAGAGTGAGTTGCAATTGACACTATCTGCCACTTGAGCAGGACAGTAGGTGGCTTCTGCTGCAAGTATTGCAGAGGAAAGTGAGGAATCTAGTTTCACTGTATTTAAATTAATTTTTTTAGTTACATAGAGAGTAGATACACACATGCATGAAAGCACTGTATTGAATTACTGTACTGTTATTCAAGCATTTCTGATGCTTTCCATATAGAGAATGCAAGATCAGCACAGGCAACTTTGAAATTTGTACTAAATGTTAGTAATGACAGTTTTTCTCTAAAAGCTTGCAGGGAGATTTTGGAGAGATTAGGGCTTCAGGGTTTGCCATGTATATTCTTAACAATCCAGTAGATTCAGCCTCAACTCTGATGTGGTCCTGTCTCTAGAAATTGAATGAAGTAATTTATCTTGATTAATTTGCCTGTCTTAATTTTTGTTTTTTGATTGCAGCATTAATTGTGGCTACTTTGGTCCACAGGAAAAGGGTGGTACTTGCACAATCAGGCTGGCTCTGATGTGGACAGATATTGGTTCTACGGCATGATGTTTGATAGGCTTGAAAACCTTTCTTCTCTCTCTTTTTCATAGCATTGCTTAAATTTATCTGATCTTTTTTGTTTTTCTTCCTGAAAATAACCAGCAGTACCATGTAGAGCTCTGAGCTGTCATGAACAGCTGCATGGGGCAGATGATGGATAGGGAGCTGAGCGTACCTGAGACTGCAGTTTTTTCACCTGCAGTTTTTGGTGAAAATTTGCTGGCTCTATGGAGTGGTGCTAACAACACCTGGGTAGGTACTTAGAGTGAATGTGTATGCCTGAGGTGAGCCACTTCTTTAAAAGACCTGAGCAAGTATGACCAAGGCTAGACTTTCAAGAGTATTAGCTTATACTTAAAGTTATGAACAGAGAGTGAACTTCATTCAAAAGTCCTTATTCAGCACATTGTGGTTTCTCTGGCAGTTAAGTACATTTGAAAACTTCTTCACTTGAGTTGCAGACATAAGCAATGCTGAAAAAGAGTTCTACAGATATATAAAGATCAGTTAGTCCGCCAGATGTGTTGCTTTCTCCTGCAGGGTCAGTGAGAGTAATACACAGTTAAATTTTCCTATTCAGTTAAAAAGGCATAATAGTAAAAATTAAAGAAACAAGTCAGTTAAAAAGGGAATATAAATTTTCATACTAGAGTCACTTTTAATTATTGAGTTTCATTTTGGGTGAGTTTTAGGTCTAAGAATTTTAGTGTGCCTTATTTTAACAGTTTGCACTTAAATTTGTAATCCTTAGCATGTTGATTTTGTTGCGTTGCCAAGTTCATATGGAAATAGCTCGTATTGAAGAAGATGAGGATAGTCTAGAGGCAGCTCTGGAACATTTGCAAAAAGCTATGCACCTGAACAACAGTGGGCAGTATCAAGAATATCTGAGTTTTAACTGCCTTCGTTTGAGTGCAATGCTGTACGAGTCACGTGGGCATCTGGAGGATCAGGCGGTAATGTTGATTGAACAGGTAAGCATGAAGAATAAGGTCTGTAGCTGGAATAGGCTTGCTTATTAGATTCCAGCAGAGGAGAGACAGTTGTTTAGTAGAGGCAGCGTCAGCTTGTTTTCAGTAAGCTGTCTTTGCCTCGAAGTGGTTGTGCTGCTTCACAGTCTGAAGATTGCAATAGAGGACTCTTTTCCCAATTCTTTCAAGCTTATTTCTTGGGGGAAGGCGGGGAGTTGTAAATTAGCAGAAATATCAGCAAAAAAAAGGAGAGCAGTTGTTAATTATTAGGATTTCATTGCATGAGACAGTGTTTTATTTAATTAGAAGCACACTGTGCAAATTGGTAAACATCCTAGCTGGCTGTGAGATAAATCAATATTATGTGACACTTAAAATGCCACTAAATAATATAAATAATATACAGTCACAATATAGGCACCGTCAAGCGTTACTGCATCTAATTCTGTTGTGCTGCCTTAGCACCTGAACAAAAATAATACTGGCAACTTACTGTTTTCCTGGTCTAAATGCTTTTGCATTCAAGCTTACTCTGCTTAAATGTTGCTTTATAAATCCCCACACCTTTGACTAGTTCTTAGCAGACCAGGCTTTTTTAATATATTTTATAGCAATTCCTAGTTACTGCACACTGTTGGTAGAAAATATTATTTATTTAAGAAGGTATAATGTAATGTCAGGTTATATACTGAGGAATATACTGTAAAGATTCGTGAGAAGCAGGAACAGTACTTAGTATTAAATTATCTATGGTAGTTATGTGAATATCAACAGAAGTTCCGCAGTCGCTTTCAATGACAGTAATACTGTACGATGATGTGTAAGATACCTAAAGATACACAATTCATACGGGTATTTTTTTGGTAGTAGCAAGTTATATGATGTGCATTCTGTTAGGTTTAGTAAATAAGATCTAGTTGGAATATAAAATGAACCTTGTAACAATGAGTTCTTTTCTTTCTCTAGGCAAAAAGGGGAAAACAAACAGATAATGTGAGGAAAAAAGCGATCCCTTCTGGTAAAGGCAGGTCTTGCATTAGCCCCTGACACATTTCAAATAGTTCTTGACAGTGAAAATGAAGCTAAAGGTAAAGTATGTGCATGTGACTAAAAGTTACTACACTTTGCTTTACACACTCTTAAAGGCTGGATATAGCATCTAGTGGCAACATACAGGGAATATTGCAATACAGATGGAGTGATAGTTTTGCTGAATTCTGTGGCAGGCTTCCTATCATTTTCATTAGGGATCTAAAAGTTGTGTGGTAATACTGGAAAAAGTGTTGATTTCCCCTCCAAATTCCTTGTGCATCTTACTATTGTGCTGTAGTGTGCTGTAAGTAGTTCTATTTTCACTATGTGCAACTCCTGAATGCTTTTAACCAAGGTCATTTTTAAGTGGTGTTTTCAGAAATTTCACCCAATAATATCCTGTGTTAATTACATTGGGTATTCTTTCTACATTGTTGTTGTCTTTCTCTTCTAAGGTCTTGCTTTTGAGAGCTCTAGTTTTGCACAGAGATTTAGGTGTGAATTCATTATTTACTTGCTAAAACATGGAACATAAATAGACACATTCCTTATGCCCCAAACAGCTTGTTTGTGATTATACAGCCTCTGGTTGAAGAAAAGTGGACAGGGAACAGACCTTCCAGATTGCTTAAACTGTTTTGTACTATCTTGGCAATAAAACATTTTACTAACTTTGAATAGAGCCAGTGTACTCCGGCAGTAAAGATTATGCTGGAGGAAGGGAATGCTACAGAAAAAGTCTCATTGCTTCCAGAGCAGCCTGCGTGTGCTGTGGAAAACCATGCTGTTCTCTCATGCCATCTGTTCAGCTAGGTCACAAAGTTCACTTTGCATATTCCCATTTCAAACTTGATCAACTAATCACTCACTAGCCAGAGTCTTATTTACAGATCAACTATTCCACTCTGTGCAATCCTTTTAAGAATGTGAAAACCATGTTGTTGGAAAACATTTTCTTGCATTATTTAATAAGCAATAAAATTTATTGTGTTTGTGAAATTAAGAGAATTAAAATCATGGACATCTCCTTGCTTTTAATTTTTGACAACTGTACAATTGCTTTTGAAGTTCCTCAGAATAAATCTCAGCACACCTTAGCCTTCCAGGCTGAGTTTTTAGAATGAGTGAGATTATTACAACGTGGAAACTATTACAAGATTTCTTTTGACACAATATTTTATAAAATTTTGTTCTGAAAAATTTCAGTTGTTTCTTAGGCTGTCATCCAAGCAGTGAGGTTTTGCTTTTTCTATGGCTTAAGTTTCCACAAGCTCACACATGTGTATTGAAGGAGTAAAAAAATATACATGCAATTTTAATATATTCAATTATAGGGTTATTTTTTCTTTTCAGTTGCATGAAAGACTTTCATTCTGTTTTGGAATACATGCTTGCCTTATTTAGTGAGAGCCATACCCAGAGGTCCAAATAACAATGTCCTCCTTTAATCCACGATTCTTTTCATTCTTACATGATACAATTGTCATTGTGCATTATGCTGGACAAGTTCTGTCAGTTGCTCTATGTGTATAGTTACACAGAGGTATCATATGCTGGACAATGCATTACAAAATATATTTAGCAAGAGTGGTAAGATGTTGTGCCTTCTGTTTGTTGTAAGTGAACCACTTAGGTGTATATTTTAAAGTCAGAAGTACTTTATAAACATTTGCTGGTATTGTTTGGCAGTTTTTTTGAGGATTGAGTTAAATCCTGTTCTGTTTGCATTATGTTAGAACTCTTGCTTAGATTCTAGTGAATGTATAAACTCAGTGGACTTTTCCAATCATGTAAAATTATTTGTATTCTAATGCAAAGCACATATTTTTTGTCATTAGACTACCGGGAAAAAAAAAAAAATCTTTTTGATCTATTTGTACTGCTGGAGTAATTTTTTCCTCAGGGAGCAAGCTTCTTTCTCACTTGCATAATTTCTGTGCTTGTTATTTCTTTAGTAATATTTCTGCCTAATACTTTGTTGACTAAGTAAAATGAAAGTTAGTATTTTCAAAACAAAACAATTGAAAATGTATTGTATTAGATAAACACTCTTAAAATTCATCATGAATGTGTACTTTACATATTACATGGTTCACTTGCTCTTGAATGAACCTAACTAGAGCACTACATGTCCTGTCAGAAAAGAGGTGTAATTTGAGGATATTTGGGTACGTGGAACAAGCACAGATCAGTTTTGGATGGGACACCTGTATCTCAAGATGCAGGAAAAAAACAAAATAGATGCTGGTGGAGTACGTTTTTTTTTCATGTTGGTTGGTTTGGAAGCAGCTTGAAGAAATGAGAAGAGGGCTGGATTTTGAGTGTTTCAGCAAGGAGTTGATCTAATTGCTTGCTGTTCATCTGGATTTTTAAATTTCATATATATAAAACCTATCTTTAATTTTTATTTCTTTACCAAGTTTCCTCAGGTAAAAGTAATAGTCAAATAAGCTACCTCTCTGCAAAAGCCCAACATCATACTAGAAGTGTGGAGAAAGTTGATGAACATTTGAAACACTTAAGAAATGGAAATGGCGGAGGAAGGTAAGTGCTACAGACAAGAAGTGTCTCTTTCATCTTTTGTAGAAGCCTCTAGGAGGAAAGGTTCTGTCTCAGAGATTTTTGGTGCATGGTACCTTGTAAGAGGCTGAATATTTCAGCCTCTGGCAATGTATTGTAGTGTGTATATAATTTCTTGTCTGAAAAGCTCTGTTACATTTCCGTGCTCTGCAGAATTTTGTTCTTTCCCTGTTTCTAATCTGCTCTCTCACATGCATACTCAAACTCACGTGTTCTATTGATACGAACCCAACATACAGAGTGATATGTGGATTGAGGCTCCATCTTGACGTAGAATCAAATTTGCAAGTGTCTTTTTAGGTCCTTGGACCCCATCATGTGTTACAACTCTTTTGGTAAAAAAACTAAGTAGTTCATTCTGAGAGTTGGAAAGATTACTTTGTAGAAAAATGACAGGTTTAATTTTGACTATTTACATATAATTTTGTAATTCTTTATTTAAAAGGATGTGTCTACTTTTTTGCTGCACTAAAAATTCCTGTGCTGAAATTTAAAGACATCTAAAAGATTCTAAATCCAGACTTGTTTTCAAGGCTTATTTTTAAACTCTCTACATTAGTTTTGAAACATTTAGTTTGCTTTATGAGATAGAAAATGCTGAGATTACTTTTAATTGATCAAGTGATAGTGTTACCTTTGCTGCTGACAAGAAGTCTTCCATTTATTAATTTTGATTAGATGTAACTTTTTTTACTGATGGCCATCATTATTGACATGATTATTTTTGTAGATTCTGAACTGTGGAACCTAATCCTACTATTAACTATTTTTATTTATGCTTTTTCTTTGATAGAATTATACTTTGGGCAGATTTGGCAAAAGTTGCATGTAAACAGGAAGTGTGGGATGTCTGTCGTGCAGCGTGTAGATTTTGCCTCTTGTATGACGATATTTTGTTTAGGGAGGCAACAAAGCATAAAAAAGGTAAGTGACAAATTATTTTCAATGTTGTAAGGAACTTATTCATCATTTATTTAAGTTACTAAAAGGAGTCAGACAATATTGTTTTCTTTCCCCCCATTCACAAAGTTCCCAGAGTTTCTTTTTTGGCACTGCATGTTGGCATACATGAAATATTCTTTCTACTTCCGAATCTAGAAATGAGCCATTACGTTTTTTTGTAGAAGCCATACTCTGCCATCAGAAGTGTTTCACCTCTGCTATAGAGAAGCATTTCTGCGAAATGCATCTACTTGTCTTAAGAACACAGGCAAATTCCATAAAGGTCATCTAGGTCCGAATCATTCATGCCCGATGGAGCTGTAGAAAAAATGGGTTGCTAGTCACTTTGTATTGGGCTTACATTAACATTTTTTACCTGTTAATCCCCTATTAGTGAGTGGTTCTTCTGAGGTATCCAGCATTGTACATTGTTCCTTGAAGGTCTACTGGAAACCTAGCACACTTTAAGAGTTTTTAACTTGAGGTGAAAAGCACTTTCAAATCAATCTCTGCTTAGTGGCTTAAACATGTGGTTTTGTCAAGGAGTTTATAAAACTCACTTTTAAGAGTAGATTAAATGGTTTTTCTTTTCACTAGCCAAGGTTAATTGAACCTATTCTATGTTGTTTCCAAGGTCCACTTAAAACAGGACATCAGTTTGTGGGTTTTCTTTCAAGTTTTGCATCTTCAGATTAGCAAATGTTTAGTCTTTTGTCTTCTTTCCAAAAAAAGGGAAAAATAAGTACACTCACCAGAAACTGAAGGCAACCATGTGCCAAAAGCGTCATGAATAGAAACAGCTGTGTTCTTACAAACTTTGTGTTTATATTAAAATAATCTTAGTCCTTTCTCTTCATTATTAAACCAAATAAAAAGAATTTGTTTTTTCTCTTTACCGATGTGTGCATTACCAGAAAGTCAACCCAGTCCATGATTCAAATGCATAAAGACTTTAGCCCTCTGCATAATTCAGTTCTATACTCCACTTCCATTAAGGCAATAAAATTGAACTAGATGCCATGGAGTCTATTCACACTGAAATTTCCATATGCATATTATGACTGGAGCTAGTTGTTTGCTGCAAATATTGAAGATTATGCACAAATGCAGTAAAATCACAGGTAACAAATGCCTCAGCAGTGCTTGAGAACACGTCTTGAATAAATGGTGCAATAAATGGTACTAATGAAAAAGTTAGTTGCTTGAAATAATTAAAAATCTTTTCTTGCCAACTATTCCTTGTGAATTTAAGAATAAGGAGGGATTTGTATATTTAAAAATGAAGATGATGATTTGCATGGAAATAATAATGGGTTTATTTATTTTTAGCACAGAAAAACAAAGCTAATGCAACTATGATGGCTGATGGTCAAGGTGACAGCTCATCAGAAGCATCATTGCTGCCTGCTAAATCCTTCTCTTTTGAAGCATATTTACTCAGAATACTAGCAGAAATAAGATTTATTAATGCAGAGGTAGATAAATTACACAACTCTCATTCATATTTTTTTGTTTGTTTATATACAAATCTTGAAGCACTGAAATTTTGAATTTAGTTATTTCCTGTTATCCTAGGACGTAAGGAAGAAGCGGTTTCATGAAGCAACCCTTATCAAAATACTGTGTGAAAGTAACTATAGCATAGTTTTACTACAGGTGCTGATAAGACTTATTTACAAGAGATTCTACTGTAAATTTTTGACATCTGACATTACATTTCTGGATCCTTGAAGTACCAGCATGATTCAAAAACTTACATATATAAATTACTTTTTTTTTCTCCATGTAATTATTTTGTAAAATTAGCTGTAGACATTTTTAAGCTCATGAAGTACTAACCATTGTATTTCATATACTTGTACATGCCTGTACAACATTTGAAAAAGCGTTTTGTGTTTTTTAATTTTTGAAGCTATAACAGCACTAATATAAAGTCATAGTCTGTTTTTAAAAAGACAACCTGGGTAGACAGTTTATTTCTCTGTGTCTTTCCAGGCAACTGTTCATTTATTAAGATTGCAGGGAATCAAACTGAATGATCATGCTGTACCTCCAGAAGCTACCTACCAGTGTCATCCAGGATGTGTTTCATATCTTCCTGAAAGTGATCCAGAATGGAAGACCTACAGGTGCTTTTTTTAATACATATCAAGAACAAGACACTGATGATAATTGCAAAAGATATTTCTCCTTAGTAAAATTGTCACCAGATTCTTCATTTTTGTAGGTAGTCATGGGAAATGGGAAAAGGATCTAAAAAATAGCTTGAAATATTTTTTCTTAGGTTTCCTTTCATTCTGGAGTGTGGATTTTATTTTTCATTTAACATTTATTTATCTGAAACTAGAAGCTAGTATTCCAAGTTGAAAAATTATTAAATCATTGTATATTGACACTTAGATCATTAAATTCTGTCTTTAAAAATAAAAATAAAAACCCTCTTTTTGTCTTGCTTTAAAGCTCCTATACGTATAATGATTTCATAGTATTGAATACATAAAATGAATTATTCCAGTTTGCAAATCTAGTGTGTTTCATCCCATCAACTGATACGAATTTGGGAGAGTGGAATATAACAAGTACTGTTTTTTATTGGTCTGACATGATTATTTCTTGCAAAGGCGAAGAAGGGGGAGAGAGATTTCTGAAGATGATGCTTAGACTCTCCGCTGTTCACATAGTAATACCAGTTTTACTGTTGCAGTGGTCATGTCCTGAGAAAGTAGGATGGCAGAGTTGAGTCCCTGTTTGTTCATTAAGTCTGAAAATTAAGTAGAGTTTCTCACACTGCTTGCAGATGTTCAGTAGAACGGGAAAAATTATGAACTGATCAGAGCCAATGGGCAGAGAAGATGAGAATTCTGTTCCAAATTTGCTACTAGCTATTTTTTAAGTTTACCCAATTAAATTAAAAAACCCATAGGAAAAAAGGACTTTGATCTGGTACTGTGTCCTGTACCATTGTATACATAGTAGTACCCAGTGTCGGTTTGTGCTTTTGCCTTTATGTCTTCGTAACTATGGCAATTCTGTATAATCATTCAAGAATATGTTTTAGTTTTGTTTTTTTTCTAAGTAGTAGTACATTTTGATAATTAAGAAAGAAAATAATTTATTTAAAGAAAGTTACCGCATATGACTGTAAAAAAAAAGTTATTCTATTTAAAAATAATTGCAGCATTTCAGAGCACCTGGAAATGTCTTTGAGTGCAAGAACACATGCAGTTTGGGGTAAAAAAGACACGTCCTTAACTCTCAGATTGCATGCCTCACTTATCTCTATATTAAGTAGAGCAATTGACATGGTTATTTAATGATTTTGGCACAAATGATGGGTGGATTCACACATGCATTTAAAAAACCTGAACATATGGATAAAACATGAACCATAGACCCTGTTTTTTTAAGCAAATAGCATTTGAATGTCAGAGGCTACTCATTTTATGTTGAAACTATTTCCTTTTCTGAGCCATCTTCTCATCAAATAAAATAGAGGTCAGTGGGTGAGAAACTTAATAAATGTAAATGAAAGTATTACATTTTTGTTCTTGTTGATTGCAATGTAGTGCTGCGTATTTAACCCTACAACAGAATTCTTTCTGGTGTTGAAGCTTTGGAATAACAGCTTCTTTATACTAATTTTATAGCTTATGGATAGACAGCTTATCTCGGTATGCTATGGAAAACTTCCAACGTGCAGCTGAAATAGGAGAAGAACTGAATGAAGCCTGGATTGTTCACAATGCTGTGGTGTATGTCTTAAATTATAACAGACATATGATTTCTTCAGGAAGACAGAGGGAAATTGTTGAGTATCTGCAGACTCTTCTTGGAGCCATCAAGACTGTTGGGCATAACGGGTAAGTTTAGATGTTTGGATATGAACATGTTTCTATGGATATGAATATGTTTCTATGTTTTTTTCTAAAACATAGAAAATATTATTGCAAATATTGAAAGTCACTTTGTGCTGTGAAATATTTGTTGCTGGCTTTCATTGGTACTGAAAGAGCCTTGGTATATATAGAGTAGCTCAGGAGGTAAATTATGAACATTAAATGTTAATCCTATCTGTTTGTTCTTTGTTACTATACACTGTAATCCGTGCTAAATTTAGACCAATAAATATTACTTTCTCCTGAGTGTGGAATAGCAACATGTGCATGCAAAATAACATTTTGTTAAGTTTGTGGAAAACTGGGGAAATTCTCTTGGACTCTGAATTTGCATAACAGCATCCATTTGCTTGCTGTCAGTTCTTTGAACTTGAATTATTTTGTAATATAGTTCATTGCAAATATTTGAACCAGTGTAAGGTGATTACTACTGGTTCTGAATACGAGAAAATAGAAAACCAAATAAATGAAGGGAATGTGCTCAATCAGTAAACCATGAAAATGGGGAACATAGATTCCACAGTGGTTATAGAGAAATCCTGTTCTGCCATAAATGCAATGAGAGCACTATTGACCATTGTGGAGTAGATACTCTAGTCGAAGGCTGACTGTGGGACAAATTTCTAGATATTTTGGCATTTTGTTGACAGTAACCTCATCACTAGGTAGAGTAAGGACCAGCAGCAAGGAAGTCCCTTTGGCTGGGGAGTAAAATCCAAATTTCAGTTTGTGCAGAGATGAAGACTGGTAATACCAGCTTGTAAATTTTGATACTTACTAGTATCAAAATTGATATGTACTAGCAATAATCTCTTAAATGTAATTAGGTTTGTGTTTTCTCAAAAAAAAAAAAAAAAGAAAAAAGAAAGAAAAGAAAAGAAAAAAAAATCACAGCTTGATAGTGGATTGGCATGATAAACATAAAGAATGTGAAGGGCTTGGTTTAGGATAATTTATTAGAAAATAGTTGCTCTTTTCATATATACCCATCAATAAAAAGTTGTTTTAAATGTTGGTCTGTCATATAAGTTTTTTTATCTGTGATGAAAGGGAAACTTCAGTTATAGAAAGAGTGAGAAAAATTGATGTTAACTGAAAATTGATTCTGGGTTTTGTAGTTTTAATCATTAAACTGCTTTACCAATGGGCAGATTTTTTTTTTTTGTAACACCCATATTTTTGCTTTCTAAGAAAAAACCTAGATTTTCAAGTGGTGCTTACTTCTTGAAATCAGGAACTTTATTCCTGCTTTTTTTTGTTTGTTTGTTTTGTTTTTAATATCTGATGCAGTATGCACTCCTGATTTTTGTTTTTCTTCTACAGAAGTATTGAAATTTTTACTGATGTTATGCAATGCTTGGCCCGTGGCCTAATTATTTCTTGGATTCCAAAGCCAAAACCTGATGAGAAGAAAGAAGATACAGCAATAGAGAGTAGCAGAAAAGCTGCAGCAAAGAAACAGGAAAAAGCAAATATCACCCAGTCTTTTTCAGTAGATCCTGGTGGACTTCCTGGCATCAAAGCTGCCTTAGAGGTACAAACCCCTGATTTTTTGTAGTCCCTTTTATCCTGCTCTCATATGTTACAATTCCTATATAATTCAATAGAAGAATTTTTTGGGGAGGAAAAAAAAAAACCAACCAACCAACCACCCCCCGCCCGAGGGGGGCCAAACCAATAAACCCAAAATAAACCCCCAAAACCCCAAAAAAACCCACAAAAAACCTACTTTCTTTTACAGTTTCTGCCACCACAGATCCTCCCCAAATGCACACTGGAGCTCCTTGCCAACTTGGGGCTGAGAACTGTAATTTCTGTTTGCCTTGGGCTGACTTAAAGGCGATATTGTTAGTCTTAGCGATGCATGTGCAATAATTCAAAAATAACTGATAGATAGCATGTTCCATACAAGAAACTTTCCACATTCTCCTGTGCTTCACATTTATTTTTTTTCTCCTCTTGGTGTTTAGATTTGTGAATTTGCCCTAAATGCAATGACTGGAACTGTACCTAAGGAAAAAATCTCTCTTCCTGCACAGCAACAGATCATTGCTACCTGGGTGAAAGCAAAGCAGTTAAATCAGCAGCAGATCAGACATGAACTTGGGACTCAGGAGGAGGTATGATTTCCCTGAAATCCTGCATAATGTTGAAACTTTACAAAGAAAAGTTAAATTCATAAATTCATTTAATAATGACTGAAATTATCAAGGCATATTTTCTTCTGTATATTTGATCAGAATATAAAAACAAATTTCAGCTGTAGTACCTTATGGACATAGCAAAGTTTTCACCTTGGATATAGCAGTGAGTCCACATTTCATAACTCTTCCTTCTCTTGTTAGCTGCCATGGTGATGTTTGTCATATGATGACTGTTGAGCAAAATTGATTTTGAATTTACAAATGTAAGACAATAAAATGGCCGCATTAAAAGTGTTAAGAAAAATCAGCTATATTTATGTCAACATTTACTATGGCCTCTTTATATATAAAGACTATAGACCTGGTAAGCTGGAAAGAAATATGTAATTCTTATATTTTTATTTTATAGTGTCGATAAAACTGGAAGCCCTCATTAGCACATGAAATTTGCCTCTATTGTATTGTTGATATGGGCTTTTGGTGTTGAAACTGTAGGAGTTTAGCATTCACAATGTTAATTAAAAATATATAAATACAAAAACCTGACCATTTTAAGGACACAGTAGAGAGCAGGAATTACTTAAAGCAAATTGAGGTTTTCAAAAATTATTATTATTATAGCTTATCATGATATTTTATTAATATTTATTATTAATAATAAATATTAATAGTTATTAATATTATTATTAATAATATATTGTCATCTCAATTAATGTTCTTAATAATACTAACTTGTAAAAAAAATCTCTGAATATAAATTTTTTACTTCTGCTTAGAATAAAGATGAAACACAAAATCCTCTGGCAAAAATTCTTATTGGTCTGGAAATGTATTCATGTAATGGCTTGGGTCTCATGGATTTCACTGCTCCTAGCTTATCTCAGGTATTTTTTTTTTTTTTTAAATAAGCTCTTCAGTTTTAAGAAATTGCGTACTATGAATTTGATTTTAGATTCAATTTTAAATGGAATTTAAATTATTTTTGAAACTTTTATTGTACCATTATTTTCTTTAACCAAGAGAATAAATATTTATGACAGGAAGGAGATTATTGTGACAACATAATTCTATTTATCCAAAGACCAGGTAGCATTAGAGTATAAATATTAGGTTTATGCTTGTCTTGCTCTAGCAGATTGTTTCGGTAACCATCAGATGAGCATAGTGGGTTCAGGTGAATTCTGTACAGAACCATACTTTTAACCCTTCATTTTTCTTCTGGAGAAGAAACTTAATAGAAGCAAGAAGTTGTTTAGGTTAGAAAAGCTCCCTGAGATTGTGGAGTCCAACCATTCTCCCAAGACCACCAAGTGCCACATCCACACAACTTCTAAATTCATCCAGGGATGGGGACTGCACCACTGTCCTGGGCAGCTGTACCAGGGCTGGACAGCCCTTGCAGGGAAGGAATTTTCCCGAAATCCAACCTAAACCTCCCCAGGTGCGACTTGAGGCTGTTTCCTCTTGTCCAGTTGCTTGTTACCTGGGAGAAGACACTGAACCTTCCCTGGCTCCAGCATCATTTCAGGTCATTATAGGAAGGTTTGGGTTTGTATTAGAAGCATTCAACATTTCAACAGAAAACTTCACATTATAGTGAATTTACTTTTGACAGTTGCAAGGTAGACTGCAACTGCACTTGGTTACTATAGACCGACTGTGTGAAATGAAACAAACAGGTTGCCAGGACAACCACGAAACTACTACTGACAGCTAGGATCTGGGTCCTTATAAATATAGAGGTATCTAATTCTAGTTGGTCTACAGATTTATGACAAATATTATGAGTTAACTTTAGCTGTAACTTCACTGGCATAGTTTCGTATAGCAGTTTTGTAGCATCTTCATCTGGACCAATCCATTAACAATTACCACTATCCTAAAAAGGTGGAACTTCGACATATGCAAGAGAAATGAAAACATTTAGATCCTATAATGACACTATATATGAAACTATCTGTACTATCTATCTATCTATCTAGGTATATATGTTTAGGTTGGAAAAGACCTCTAAGATTATGGAACCCAAGCTCTCCCAAGCTGCCCTATATATAACAGCATACATATCAATTATGTGTTACAATTGTAATGGTCGTTGCAAAACCACTTCTATGGCCCTTAAAGTATTCTTATTTTGGCTAACTAAAATGGGCTCTGAATTTTGAAAATCCTATTCCACTGAGTTTTCAAAGATGACTAAGGACATAGAACAAGTCCTGGCAGATAACTTCTGGCCAAAAAGCATGCACAGTTACAGCTGGATTTGCACACATTGTGTTAATGCTTACTGCATGGTGAATGAGGTGTAGTTGTTCCATGCCCAGGTGGGTTGTAAGGAAGATACAGTTGTAAGCATGTAATTGCTGTAGAAGAAAACATATAAAAACTCGGGGTTTGTTTGTTTGTTTGTTTGTTTGTCTGTTTGTTTTTTTAAATCCTAGTTAGTGAATTTGGCTTTAGAATGCAGTTGGTCAGATCCCTTAGTGAAGTTGCAGACACTGGCACGACTTACATATTTTGCGTATGTATCACAAGACTATGAAAGAGTGATGACATGTTCCAAAAGGATCTTGGAATCAGATGAGAATTCTGTCCACAATAGAAATTTTAAGAAATATGGCATGTAAGTACATAGAATTTTGTATGATATGGTAATGTACTTGAACTAAGTTTTGAAGAAAGTAAAGAAGGTAATTGTGTCCGGTCACATAAAAAATGGAAGAATCTTTTTTCAAAAAAATGTGCAGTTAGAGATGAAAATAAAAGTAGAAGGTAGTGGGAGATCCAGATTGTGGCTCTGGACCCCATTCAGAGAGATAGATGAAGCTTGCAATCCAAGTGAGCCAGAAGTGTGCACATCTCTGTGTTTGGGTGTCTTCCCAGGAACACTGCTGCTCTGAAATTATCTCCTGCAGTCATAGTATTTTCACAGTTTTATAATCCCTAAGCAGAAAATAGCTGATTCTACTTCTTTTGCTGGTGCAAATTGCTTTCACTGCTCATCTAGCTCTAACACACTGAAGGGCTACATGGTTCATGGAACAAGTTGGAGCTGGGGGTAATGAAAGATAGGGAGCAGTTCCTGTATTCCAGGCTCTCCTGTCAAATAATCTGACAGCACTATATTGCCACCTATGCATATGGGTGCAATAGGAAATTAACTAATTCCTTTAAAAGCCCAGTCTCTTACTTAACTGAGATTTTGAAACTTGGCAAAAAAAAACAAAAAAAAACAAAACACACACACACACACACACACACACACACACACACACACACACACAAAAAAAAAAAAAAAAAAAGAAAGAAAGAAAGAAAAAAAGGAGCATATATAAATGGATCTATTGATAGAGTACTTTATTATAAAAAGGTGATACTATTTGAGCCCTCTATTTTTAAAAATAATTTCCTCCAAAAGCAGAATTTAATTTTATCTGAAAAGGAAAGAATCAACTCTATGTAATAGCAATTTTTTAAAATGTAGGAAGTTTGAAATAAACATGAAAGATTTCAGATACAATATAGTGTAAAATTTTTTTTCTCTGCAAAATAATTGAATTTATAAGTTTTTATAAGTTCAAATAATTGAACTTATAAAAAAAGTATTCTGTTCCTTGAAAGTCATAGTTGTTTTCTACATGGGTTTAAAAACATGTAAAACCAAGTAAGTTATCTTAATATTAAATAGATAGTTTCAGAACTGCACAGAAATTCAGAGACTGCTGCGCATCTAGCAATCTGCAAACTAATGAAAGAGAGGCTGCCTGGCTGTGTAGTCACGAGCTGCCAGTGCTGTTTCCCGGGAATGGAGCGCGCTCTTTCCGCGGCGGAGCGCGGCTCGGGGACGGGCGCGTTAAAGGCGCGAGTCATGCTGTGGGCAGTGGTGCCCTCTTGTGGACACCAGCCGTGCCTGCACGCGGCTCTCGCCGCGGAGCCCGCGCCGCTGTCGGGGTCACTTGGTGACAAAGACGCTGGAAACTCCTGCAAATTGGATTTATACTTTTCTTACTAAGTTGCTGTTAGTCAACGGTGTTAACCAATGGTATAAATTTATTTGTGTATTATTTTTTAACTGATTATCTCTGGGACTGAAATCTACATTGTTTTCTTCTACATGTAGTAGAGTAGGATCCGTATCAATTTCTCCAGAGCCCTGGGCATACTTTACCAGACACAAGCATGACAAATCCCCAAAGAAAGTATCAGAATTTGTCTAATTTTCGTGATTTGTGTTTTTAATTGCTTGGTGTATAAGTTTGACTTTGGCCAAATATATATATTTTAAATGTACAATAGTGAAAAATAGGGAGAAAATTACAAATCTATATTGTTTCCTTGCTAGAAATAGGTAACAGCTTTTTAAAGTCTGATTTCACAGCTCTTTTCATTAGTAAAAAAGACATTTTAGTCTACCTTTTCACAAAATATTCAGGTTTTGAAAAGTTTTCTAATTTTAGAAGAGAACTCAATAGAAGGATTTGTAACTTACAAAGCAAGGGATATCTATATAGTAGCGACTTGAATACATCATTAATAGGAATTGGTATGACTTTAGCCTGTAAGACTTAGCACTCCTTGAAGTATTTGCCTTTACACAGGCTCGGTAACAGGGTGAGACAAGAAATGTTAAGCGCTACAGCCTGTATACGAGGAAAGAGCATAATGGAAAATTTGTCTGGAAGAAAATATCTCCGTGTAACAGCATCAAAAACCTTTGTTCAGAGTGCCAGGTATGTTTTAATGTTGAGAGAATACTAGTATAACACAAATCTAAAATTTAATTACAGTTTTGGGGATCATCATATTTTTCCCCAAGACTGATAAAAATCAACATAGTTGTGAGTTGAAATGTTTAACAAAGGATTTGACAGATTTTTGCACTTCAGGAAATTTATCAACTACTTTCCACATAGCTGATCTTGTAGTGTCAGAGGATCATTCCATCCTCAGAAGGGATCTAGTTTAGACTCCTGCTCAAAGCACGGCCTGCCCAGGGCTTTATCCAGTCTGGCTGTGAAAACCTCAAGGAATGGAGACACACAGCCTCTGTGAGTGACCTGCTCCTCTGCATGGGTGTACCCATGGGTAATGAGCTTTCTTTTAACTTATGCCTTGTTCTTGCTTGTCCTGCCATTTACTGGGGAGAGCCTGACGGTTGCTTCTCAATAACTTTGTTAGGTTATTGAGAAACTCCTTGTTAGGTCTCCCAAAGCCAGCTCTTCAACTAGCCCTATTCTCAAGGCAAGTGCAGTCCAGTCCCTGGATCATCTCAGTGGCCCTTCACTGAGCTCCTTGTGGTTTCTCCATGTCTGGATGTATTGAGTGATCTAGAACTGGATGTTGCAGTCTAAACGTGATCTAAAGAGCGTTGTCTTGAGAGTGATCAGATTGACAGTTTCAAAAAACTGCTTTTTTAAAAACAGTAATACTATTCAATTGGTGATTACATTACACCAATCTATAATTTTTCACTAAAGTGCCAAGCTTTTTCTCACTCAGAAGAGTACTGTGTTGTGTCACAGTCTGGAGGTTTATTAACATTTATTAATTCAAAGTATTGTTTGCATGAAATATGCTCAAAGCAATTTGAATGCAGCTAGAGGCATTTGAAGCATATTCTTGTGTTACAGTGGTACTGTACTAAGCAAAATCCACAGCAGGGTAATAATTATTGCGTTTTATTTTTTAATGTTTTATAGAATGAGAAATTAACGTAATAGGAAGCCAAAAAATGTATATTATTCCAATGAGAACATCTTGAGGAAGTTTCTGCTATTTTTTTAATGAATGCTCCTAAGCTAAGATTATGCAGAAATACAGTAAAATCATTAATATGCTACTTATTTATTCCTAGTTCTGCTGGGTGCGTGAAGTTGTTTGGTATATAAAAATGGAAAATAGCTTTTCTACGAAGCTCTTACGCTAAGTCCTCATTGCTGAGGTGATCCATACGTCAGCTAAACTCAAATGTTCCTAGAAGTAATATTCTTTATTATGGACAAAGTGTGGTTGTTTTTCCTTATTATGTTCTCCTTTCCTTTCTTCAGGTATGCAGGTGAAGCTGGAAATTACTCCCTTGTAATGTTTGCAGCTAGGCACTTTTGGAATGCATGTTTACCTTTGCTGGGCTCACCACATGACAGAGAACAGTTTAAAGAACCTACCAAAATAATTCTTAAGAGTATAATTAAAGCAGAATCTAAAAACAAACAGGTAAGAATTTCTAATAGGTATTGCTTGTTTTTAGTGATTGGTGCTGATGGTAAAGAAATTTCAAGAGGCAAAAGTGACTTCTTTGTCATAAACACATTTCTGATTTCTTACCTGCAGTCACATACTCTTATATTCTATTTAGTGATTCTTTTGGTTTGGGGCAGTTGTCAAACTCACAAACAGTTTTCTGCAAAGTAATTTGCTGTCTGATTTTCACTGTAGTCTTTCACTCCGTGAAGCTTACAAAAAAGAATTTTTAGAAAATATTCAAAATCCAGGAAAAAACCCACTTCTGGCAAGTATTATAATAGAACTGGAAAATATGATAATAGACATTAAAACACTAACTCAGAAATAATAATAAAAAAATGTTACTAAGTTAAGGTTTCTGCCACCTGCAGACTCAAATTTCTTCTATCTGCAGAAGGAAAGTTCTACTTTGCATATCTTCAGGTTTTTAACTGTTTAGGACTTTGGAAGTAGGAAGGAGTTAAAATTTAGACTGTGCTGGGAGTTTGTGATAAAATTAAATACAAAAAAGTAATTCCCTTAAAACAGTAAGCAGGTGATGTGTGTCATATAACACATCTCACCAGGTGTAATTTCTTCTGCACGCTGGAACTTCCATTCACATTTTCAACTTTTCTTACTTCAAAACTCCATGGAGCCTGTCCTTTTCTCTTTCTAAATTTGATTTACATGTCAGTGAAACTGCTGTGAGTTTTCCTGTACATTTCCATGGGCACTTGAAGCGATTGTTGTTGACCTTTGCATCCAAGCTTAGTGGTACAAATATGAGTCTGCATCTCGGATCATCAAGCAGGGTTGTACAAGAGTAGAAACCTTTATTTCAATTTCTTGTCAAGCCATGCATAAATCACAAATAATCAGAGATGGTGACTGGCCTGCTTATTCTGGATGTGTAGGAACTGATGAGTACAATGTGTACTTGGAAGCACAATGATAATTGTAAGTTTAATGGAACTTTGACAGTGTTTAGATACATAACAGTAATTGCCCATAGACACAGTCCTAAAGTTTGTTACTTGTAGAGATATATTTAAAACCAATAAAAAGGAATACTTCATTATGTGTGTGTAGTTAACTCTCCACTACAGCATAATTTCAGAGTGAATCCTTAATAATTGGTATTAAAAAGCAATTATATGTAGATAATGAAAATTTACACTTATAGATAGCATAGGTATTTTTATGTCTGCAAATGTTAGTAATTATTATGAATTAGAAGTGGGTAAACTTCTGATAGCAGTTAGGAGAATAATTTCTTGTTACTTCTCTGTATTTGATTCTTTCTGGAGTTACTGAATTCTTAAGATAGATATACCCTGTAAGAGGTACACAGTGTAAGAGGCAGGAACTGGTCTCCCGTGATTGTTGACCAGGATAACTAGTCAATTTTTAGCGCAGTCACGTCTGGAGAAGGATCTACCAGCAGATGTCCAGATTTTCATCTAACAGTACTCCCAAATCCTTCTCCAAAGGACTGCTCCTGTTTCATCCCCCGGGCTGCACTGATTCTGGGGTTTGCCCTGACACTGGTGGCGGGCCTTGCACTTGATCTAGTTGAACTTCTCAAGGTTGCCTTGGGCCCACTCCTTGAGCCTATCATTCCTTCTAGGTGACATCTCTTCCTTCTTGTCAAATCAACCACACCACTCACCTTGGTGTCATCGGCAGATTTGCTGGGAGTGCACTCAATCCCCTTAACTATGTCAGCAATGAAGATACTGAACAATACTGGCTCCAGTATCCCTGGTATTGGTATCCCTTGAGGTATACCACTTGTTACTGGTTTCCACTGGATATTGAGCCCTTTTGGACATTTAGCCGGTGACTCTTATCCATCTGACAGTCCATCCATCAAACTTCTATCTGTCCAGCTCAGCAACAAGCTTCCAGGCCACCATATCAAAGGCCTTACAGAAATCCAGTGGATGACATCTATAGCTCTTGTCCATCGATGCAGCCACTTGGTTGTAGGCGGCCACTAAATTAGACAAACCTTGTGCCTTTGTGGAAGTAGATGCTGATTAGACCAAATCTGATAACTCTTTAATGATGTTAATGTAATACTTACCCAAAAGTTGTGGCTGTAGCTTAACTTCTTAGCATCATCCTACATGTATTTAATGGTTAATGTTCATATATGGATCTTTTTGAAGAGCAAGACAGTGAATTTATCTTTGAAGATGCAGAACTATGCTGTAAAAGAGAGGGAAACAGCAAGTCTCTGACCTTTGGGTGAGAGTTGTGATAGTCAGATTTTCACAGGTAAAGAGTGGAGTGTGCTTTAGGCAGGGGTGTAGGCTGTAGGCAGAGAGCTCTGTAGGGTCTCTGCCCACCTCAGCTTCTCTGTGACTCTCTGAGAGTACTTCAGGATCTCATGTTATTTATTGAATGTAAGCAATTGAATATTACTAAGTGTGGTTATTTTTGTATTGGGTTTGTATTATAGGACTCATTCTGGAGAAATGCCTGTGGCTTTTATCTGGTCAAGAAGCTCTTTAGGGTTCAGGTTACTATTCATATTAATGATTGGTTCACCGACAAAAGTTCAATGATACTTAGAGATATATGTTGACTGAAAGATAAAGGGGTGTTTTGGGTTTTTTTTGGTGTGTGTTTATTTATGTATTTATGTATTTATTTATGTATTTTTAGGAAAAGAAAGATACATGTCCTTTGCATCAGTGGATTACAAAGGATTTTCAAAATATTGGGTTATCAGTTGGATGCTTTCTCCCAGGCATGTTCTTCTTTCTGTTGATCTGGTAATAAAAGAAATGCCAGTATTTTGTAATCAGTATTCTAATTCTGCAGTATATTAATAAATAATTTAAATATGTTTCAAAGGTGCTGAGGAAGATCTGACATTAAGAACCTCCTTATATGGCCTATTATTCCACATCTATGCTGATAAAGCTGACTGGGAGACAGCATTAAAACTCGTGGATGAAGCTATTCAAGTTTTACCCCAGGCAAGACACAAACTGTAAGTTGCTTGACTTATTTTTATTAAAAAAACCATTTTGCTTCTTGAGAAGTATAAAACTTGGGTATTTTTTTATTTTGCATTGGGAGAGTATTATGATTACTTTTTAGCAGCCTATCCTTACAACACAAAACATTCTTGTGTCTTTTCCATAAAAAAGACACACATAGGCAGTGTTTTCTGTTATTAATCTGCTAATAATATTTGTAAATTTAATTTTTAAAAAACATGTATACAAGTAGTATCTTACTTCTCAAGCAAATAGAGACATGAAAAGTGTGTATATAGCAGAAGCTTTTGTTTTCCTAACTGCAATTCCCTCATCATTAAGTGGAAACTAAATTATCTAGGGTACTGTTTACATAATCTTAGCCAAGTTGGTTTTGTGCCCTTTTATGCCAGTTTATAAGCTTTGCATCTTTGTACTATATGGATATGAACCAGTATGTGTGTCTTACTCACAGTTACCTTACAGGTACAGATACAAGTAGTTTGTAATTTGTTTGATCTTTTTTCTAGCCTGATTTTCAAACTTATGGCTACAGTGAGGGCAGGATCAGGATCCAATTCTATGATGGACATTCAGAGAGTCAGTCATGAAAGTGAAGATTGTTTGTCACATATGTGGCGACATTTGGTAACAGTCTCTGGAAGTGCTGTTGGACAGTTAAGGTGTTTTCAAAATGCGATCATTGCGTTACAGGTTTGTCAGTTCTTACTCTTTGTTCCCATGCTGATAGAATGATGTTTCTCAAGTGATTCATAGGACTGCAAGTTCCTGAATGGGTAGGAAGGCCATGTACTTGACCATTACTTTTTATAGCTTTGAGAATACTCTTCAGTAGGAAAACTCTCTATGATAAATCTTTATATCCAGTATAATTTTATCTGAGTCCTGCCAAAGAAAAATGTCTAAGAGTAGCAAGCGGTTTTAATCAAACAAAGACTGAACTGGTGGTGGAGTTTTCTGTTATGTTCCGTTTATCACAATTCTGATTATGTGATGCCAGTAAAATTGCTCAATGTCAAATTACTATTTTTTGCTTCCATTAAGACTACATGAAACTTCAGCATATAATTTTGATGGTTACATAAACAAATACAAATTAACACCTCCTTTATTACTTTTATAGAAAAAAGAAGATGAGTGGCAGAGAGTTGATTACCTGATGGAATTTGCTGAATGCTTATATTGTAACCAGTTTCCCCTCAACGATGCTATTAAACCTCTGGAGTGGGCAGTAGATCTCCTGCTTCGTATGAAATTCCCTGTGCAGTCCACACAAGAGGAAGGTATGTAATGGGTGTTTCTCTTTCAGACGAATTTCTCAGCAGGAAACACAAGTGAGATTTTAAATTTACAGCTTAGTTATCAAAAAAAAAAAAAAAAAAAAAAAAAGGAGGCACAAGCTTGCCCATATTTTCTTGTGCATTTACTGTCATTTTTTCAGTTTATCTGTGAATTCTGTGTTATGGTGTGGAGACTTACCCTTGGAATTTTTTGGTATAGTAAGATACTGCTCCCTTCTGACATAGGGATTCCTGAAATGTGAGGTGCTACCAAAAAGCAGTGCTGGACAGTTTGTTTCAAGTGAGTTCTCATGAAGGGACAGATAAAACTGAATTACATAGTTCTTGTGCCAAGATTTGAGTACCTAAGTCCATTACTCTTTCCTTGGCTTTATCTTAGCCTTAATTTTTCCAAAATGACTTTCAAAGGGATGCATGCTTTCGACTACTGTAACTGTAAAAATTCTTTGCTCCTTTTACACAAATATCCCCTTGGTCTGGTATGACTTTAGTGACCTATTCTGATACGGTACTCCAGTATTCATTTGGGAAAAAGGATATTTGATTTCTGGAATGATACTGTCCTTTGTGACATTAATGAACATCTGCTCTGCAGTTCTTTTTTTCTGTGGATAGATGACAGGGATCAGACAAGTACTTCTGGTGTTTTCATTGAGAAAGAGAAATACACAGTGTTTCTACTATCACACAGTTGATTAGTAACAGTAGCAGTATTCTGGTCATACTTTTCTGTTAGTGGTTTTGTTGGGGTTTTTTTTGTTTTGTTTTGTTTTTCCTAACAGTCCCGTGGTGTTTTAAGTATTACTTCTGTAATGATCCTCCCCCCAGTTTCACCAGTTTGTTTATGTTTACTATCCTTACACCACTTAAGTCTGAAGAAAATTTTTACAAAGATCTTAATGGAGACTCAAAATATATAATAAGGGAAATTAGATTCAAATATAAAACAGCCCAGGTTGGAAGGAACCTCAAAAGATCATCTTGTCCAGTCTTTTTTGGATTTCATTCCTCTGTCAGGCTTACATAATTTATTATACAGGACTGTTACACTGTTGATTAAAAACATGGTACAAGTAGCATAACATCATTTGAACAGGAACATCTTTAACATATAGTTTTCCATTTTTCTTTTTTTCTTCTATATATTTTCATTTTCAATTCAGAAATTTTAACTTTTAAATACATTTTTACAATGCTGTCACTGTGCGCATGTGTTTATTTTTGTTTTTTTTTTTTTTTACAGAAAACAATGCTACACCAAAATTGTTGCCTGCAGAAAATGCTAAGATGGACAGTGGAGCAAATGGTACCATGCCCCAAATTAATTTGGAAGATTTGAGTAATATTAAACAACTGGAAGCTTTGTTTAGAGTACAGACATTAATGGCTTTATTTTCTGGTCATAGTTCTTCCCTTTATCAGCAGCACTGTTTGATGGCATATGCCTGCATTGTCCGTATCTGGCAGGTGAGATCATATGAGATTATGTGTTGTATTGTGTTACTAGGATGTGGACAGTATATTTCACATTTTCTTGTGTAATTATGGTAGCAGCTATTCATTTGGTGTTTAACTTTGTCCTTAGAGTTTCCTGTTTTATGGTGCAGTTCATGTATTTTCTCAGGTTTAAGGATTAAACAAGAAAATTGTTTCTCTCAGGAAAATAGAGAAGAGACACTACGGATAAAAGCAGTGGGCCATTGTTTCTCTGGAGTCCATTCATATGTTTTGAGCAATAGGTTCTCAAATTTTGTATTTTGAGTTTGTTAAGGAATCTCAGTAGTGGCAGAATGCATACTGAAGATATTTTTGGCAGGTCTGAAGAATGGTGATTTCAGGTGGACCTTCATGAAGTTGAATCAAAAGGGCTGTAATTGGACTGAAAGAAATTGTGGAGGCTGGCAGTGTTCACTGATTGATTTCTCTAATTACTTTTTCCATAGTTTGAGCATTTCAAATCAATCAAGTCTTCATTTCTCATAGAAACGCCCAACAGAAATAGCTATTGCGAATCACAGCAATGATCATAGGAAAACAATTATGTGTATAAGTAAAGTAAATATTTGAAGGGACTAAATATGTAGTTGATAATAGTAATGCAACAAATCATTATAGGAGCAGTCTCAATTGGGACCTACCAAGTAGATTTATAAGCTATAGCTTGTGTAGAATTTTATTCCAATTACAAGTAAAAGCCTGCAATTTGTTACCACTTAATTGTGGTAATTATGAGCAAGAATTAATTGTGAAATCAGTTTAACATGTGATTTGAGACAGGAATTATCAATATAAAAATTGAATATTGTTATTTTCAGATTTACACAAGCAAAACTTTTAATATCCAGCACTGGACTGTGTCTCTTACTAGGGAAAAACCTACCTGAAGAGAGTACTACTGTTTGAATAAGCTATTAAAACTCAAACTTAGAGTTGATGCTACTGTCAGTGCCAGTTGGAGGATAAAGACAGTAATTCTAAGAATAATATTTACAGCTGAAAAATATTGTGAGAGAAAGAATAAACGTATGGTATTAAAGGAATTAAGGAACTACAGGGCACTTTGTTTTGGCTTACAAAGTAAAGCAGATCTGACTGCTGACATCCACTTCAAAGCAGGCTCTTTATGTCTGGACTCCATAAATAACTCAGTAGAAGATCTTAAAACATTCTCAGAAAAAACCAGCTGCCTCTGACTTTTTACAAGATGTATTACCTTTCATTTGAAATTTGCATTTGTTGTGTACTTGCTTGTACAGAGAAAGTTTCAATTAATTCTTTTGTACACTTAAATATTTAGAAATTTCTTTTGTATAATATTCGGCAGTAACATTGTAAAAGAATGACCCAGAAAGAGGACTGAATGACTCTGCTGTCTTGCAGATTACTTCCTTATAAAAGTCATCCCTTGTAGAAAATGAAGCGAGTTAGATTAGTGGTTTGAAAGAAAAAGGTTGCATTTGCAACCATATAGGTTAAAAAAAGGCAGCAGTAGTATTTATCGCAGGGATGATCTTGTCTTTTGACAGTTCTGCTGCTTAATTGCAGTACCATGATCATCCTAAATACTTGTACTAAAACACAAGCATCCAGGAGTCTCTGAAATTTATTTTTTCTGAAGAAAACTATTACACAAGCAGAATATATGTGACAATTGTTTGCTAATAGCTTTAGATAGTGACTTGCAGTGGATAATAATTATTACTGGAAACTGAGATTATCATTATTGTTGCAAATTGAAAATAATTAGCTATAATAATTTGATTGTCTAGGTGTCATTATCGGCATCAGGAATTGTTACAAAAGCATTCTCAAAGACTTCACAACCTACAATTCCTCAGAAAGTGCAGTCAAAACCTCCTAAAACAGACAAGGACAAAAAGAAAGAGAAGCAAGTAAGACCCCCTTTTCTGTGGAATTAAAACAACCCTCTCTTTCTAAGAAATGTTTCCTTGGGCTCATTTGCTAAATCGTTCAGATGCTTCCCTGTTCCAACTGTCATAACCTGGGAAGAACTTCTCAGTGAATCTGTGGGTCATACCTTCGGTCTTGATCACACAGTCTTGACAGATCATGGATTTACAAATACTTTTTCTTTTGTTTGCTGCTTTGGTCAAGATACTGCTGTTTAGTAAAACCCACAGTCTAGAGATCCAAACACCACTCCAAATCCGAGAAAACTTCAAAGGATATTAAGCAAATGTGTTCATTTTTTAAGCTGAATATTTAATACCAATAGGATTGGTAATTTGATCTCGTAAATGTTCTTGGTTTTATTATAGGTTGAAGTTTCTGTTGCAGAGGAGGAGCCTAAAGGGAAAGAATCAGCTGATACCTTACCAGCAAGTGTGGAAGAATGGGCCCAATATGATTGTCCCAATGAAATCAGAGATACTTTTAAACAGAAAACAAATAGTTATGGTATTAACTGGGATAATTTCCCCAAACCTGTAAGTATACTCCTCAGAATTTTAGAGCATTTACTATTTAGGAGAAAGTCAGTACCAGAAAATGGTTGTATTTTAGTTTTACTGTCTGTATATTTTCAGACAACTGTCCCAAATACTTTCATATTGTAGTATTCATTCATACTTCAAAGGTGTTGGCCTGTCCTCTGCATGCTGAAATGAAGTTAACTTAGAGAAGACATTTACCAGCTTTCGGTGTATCCTGTTGATCTTTCAGCTAGAAAGTTTCTTTGTGTCTTTTTTTGAGGTTTATTTTGGAGCTGAAGATGTAATTAATTAATTTAAAATTTATTTTCTACAAAATTATGTTTATACTGACTGAATTTTAAAAAAATTCTTTTCAGACTTGCACTTTGTATTTTATGGACCTTTTATCTAAAGAACTACAGAAAATTTTTTGCCCCCACTTGATTCTTCCAATCTTTCAGCTAGCTGAAGTTATTGCTAGTGAAGTTCTGGAATGTAGAAGTCTGTCTGATCTCTATCACCTTAGGTTTGTATCCTTTATTTATTTTAAATAAAAGAGAAACTGAACGGGGTGGACCATCCATTAATATTTCACCAAGTAGTAGCAAGAATTTTTGTGACTGACTGTTTTATATTTGTACTGGCTTTTTATTTATTTTCCTTTTTTTTTTTTTAATGCATTTTAATAGAATTTTGATGAATAGTTTTGTGGAATAAAAGCCACTAAGTTTATTTGTTACTAAGCATGGTCTTCCATGTGGAAAGCATGTGAGATTATGAGCTCAGGTCACTTTCATGTGAAAAGTTTTTGAAATGCCTTATGGTCATCCAACTGAAAATAAACAAAGTCAAAAAAATTTTCCATTAAAATCTTAGCTATTAAGTATTCAAAAGGCAGACTCTCTATTTGCATCAAAAATATGTTCTCCACCTTAAGGGCACAAAGAAGTTGCCCTGGTTAAGTGCATTTGTGACCAAACTTATGTTATTTTTTATGGCTGATACCCCTAAAAGTTTTGATTTAAAAGTATTTATTATGCATGCCGCTGAAAATTCTTGCTGCTTTAGTTAAAGCATTTTATCATGCTTTTTTGATCGGTATTAAGTAATGTTTGCTTAATAAGTACAGTCATAAGCAATAATCGTTTGCTTATTCTCTGACAGTTTGTGAAATTCCACATAACGAATCTTTAAAATGCCTGAAACTGATCCCACTGAGCAGAATAGATATTGATGTATACAAATATATGTGTTCCTCTGCCATTTGGTTATTGAGTTGTTTTCTTACAAGACTAAAATGGACTTTTCTGGTAGGAAATTATTTTCAGTCAGGATGTGCCAGAAATTTCTTTTTGTTAATTCCTCAGGACTTGTGTTTATTTCATGGTATTTTATATATATCTATGGCCAGATGTCTATATATGATTAGACAGATGTGTAGGAATATATTTCTCTTTTTCTCAGGACAGAATAATAGGTTAGCATATATGCATTGAGGGGCAGGAGGGTGGTGGTTGCATGCTATAGTGAGACCATATAAATATTTTCATGCCTTTCGTGCATAATTTTTGCCATTAAGTTGGAGTGATAAAGGTTTGATGGACAAGACTGGGGCTACTGGTGGATGTCCCATCTCTGGAATTGTTCAAGGTCGGATTGGATGGAGTTTGGAGCATTCTGGCCTTGTGAAAGATGCCCTTGCTCATACCTTTAGATATCTTTAGAAGTTCCTTCCAGCCCAAACCATTCTTTTTGTCTGTGAACTCCAGAATTACTGGGTAATTTCCCCTGTTTTTGTTTACAATCTTTGTTATTGCCAGTATTAAACAAGACACGAGAAGGTAGGATCAACAAAAATGGAATATGTGCTATGTATGTATAACGTGCTTATATGAAGCAACATATGAAGGATTCGGATTGTTTCTTAAACATTTTTTTTCTTTTTATTTGTAGAATTGCCCTGATATGCTCAGATTTAAAACTGAGTCAGGCGTCTGTGTATCATGAGAAAGCTGCCGGAGATGTGTACATTAGTGAATTAGAACAAGCAATGTATGTGTTTTCACTGCTGAGGCGGTATTTATTTGGGACTGCTTTCCCTATAGTTGATAAGTGTTTCTGGGGGAAAATAGTAAAAAACATGATCTTGGAACACACCTTTGGTATATTAGCCATGCCCTAAAATTCTGTGCGTGTTTGGTTAATGTCTATCTACAGAATAGAGTATGGTAAAGATTCCTGACGCACTAATACTTTGTTATGAAATGCTTTTTGAAATATACTTGAGTTTACTTTTTCTTTCTTGTGATTCAGGTGCAGGCAAGAGATTGCACGGAAAAAGGAAAAAACTGTATGCGTGAAGACAGAAGAAAGAAAAATATCTTTTGAAAATTTGCAGCTTAATGGTAGTAGGAATGAGAATATCCTTACTTCAAGTGAAAAGGTTTTTATTTCTACTTCAGTTTCTGTACTAAATTACTCCTCCCTTTTCTTTTAATACACTTGCTAGTTTGTTTTTAGATAATACGTGAGAAATACATGAACACAAAAATCGCTAAAATTGCATGCTACTAAATTCTGCGAGCAATCATGTGAAGCTGAGCTGGGTTTGCCTGGCATATTATTTACATCAAGGAAAAACAAGACTGGAATCTTTATTCCTACAAAATAAAACTACTTTCCTACTAATGGATTTGGGGACTAATGCAAATAGATTAAAAAGACTGAGAAGCAAAAAATACTGTATTCACTTTTGGTCTCATTTTTTTCTCTTCTTTCTCCATTATATTAGCATGCACTGTTTTGCTTCCTCTTACATATTGTTTTAATGGCATACAAATATTTCAGTTCTGTCTTTACTGTCTCTTCTTTAGGAATTGCCTTCCTGATTTCTTTAACACTTACTTCCACTTTGCTCTTTATTGTGGCAATGCTGTCTGGATATTCATCACACCAGTTTGCTCTCTTTGTATATTTTTTCCATACTTGTCCATATAACATACCTTGTTTTTCTAATTACTAGTCCCTCTCAAGTCACCTCTTTTAGCTCTTGTAAATAGTATTCCTCTTTTGAGTTTTAGTTATTATGAAAAATCAACTTTGTGACAGCAGCATATCTGAAGTAATTAATCTGTCATACAGTTAGTTTAAATAGCATATACTTCCTAGTTCAATGTCTTTTGATGATTGTAAAATCCAAATCTCATAAACTACTTTTTCTTGAAATATAATGTTAAATTTTGGAGTTAGAAAATACAGTTGAGGTGTGGGATATCATAGTTAATAACAACTTGTATTCTGTCTAGTTTATTTAGAAATTTATGAAGATGTAATACTTCTTTAATTTTTTTCAGGATTTTAAGGTAAATGCAGTAACAGGAAAAGGACTGGATGCACTTTCTTTCCCTCACTTGTGGATTGAAAAAGCTGAAGTACTAATTCAGCTAGGCTTGTATCAGCCAGCAAGGCTTCTGCTTTCAGAGGCCCATGCTGCAACTCAGGTACAACACAAATTAAACAGATAAAGAAACACTAATAATATGTATAGGGAAAGTGTTTATTTTGATGCAGTTATTCCTCAGAATAATAATGATCAAACTCCGAAGCCAAGCCTTCTCCCACCACCCCAAACCAATTTCTTATTAAGTTTCAGCATATTATATATGTACATTTAAGTATATGGCATTTCAGTCCAACTTTATGGGAGTTCTCTGAAGGTTATATAAATTCCTGAGGCAGTTTCAGCATCTCTGGCTACTTTGCAATGGACTTGGAAGATATAGGTATATTTCAACCTTGTTTGTTTAAATGGGTGGGAAACATTCAAGGTTTGTTCAGAAGAGAGAAAGCATTTAGCTCCATCCTCTCAATATTTTGCTCATTTTAAAGTCTGGTTATTTCATTTTTAGCTTCATTATGGATTTACTGCAGTGTTTTGATAAAACTGAAAGTATTTCCTAGAATTCTGGCAGATCTGAAATGAGCGTCCATATGTTCCACCAAACAGATCCACATAATCTCATTTTGATGAAGGATTATACATTACAGATATTTTCCCTATATCTAACATTTTTCACTGGAGACCTGTGCTTCATTATAAAAGTTACTGAAATATAATTACTGCAGTAAAACCTTTACTTAAAAAAAAAAAAAGGTAATTGATATCCTGTTATTTTGAGTAATCATTTTTCTCATGTAGGGAAAATTTGCCTATGTAAATTTAGTATAATCATGAATACTTTGAATAATAATATATGAATGACATTCATGAATAATACATGCCCCTTTATAAAGTATTTATTAGGCATTGTATATTGAGGAAAGTTCAAAATACATTAGAGAGGACAGTAATTTCAATTATGTGATTCGTCAGTAGTATGCTGTATGTCTGTATGATAGTATGCAAATATCACACAATAATTGTCTGTTATACAGGACTACTTATATAGCTTATAACTAGTATAAAGCAGCATGGTGAGTTCACTGGACTTCTAGTGTATCTGTACAATTCACACACACAAAAAAATCTTTTGTTACCACATTTCTTCACCAGATGCTGACAAACACTAGCAGATGTATATATAGTAAATAATAGCAGAAAAATAGCTTATTTGACTGGTGAGATAGAAGGTAGAGGAATGGAAAGAAATATAAAGTAGACATACTAAAAAGAATAACTAAGAAATTCAGCAGATACTTGGGGGAATAGTATTCTCTTTATATCTGTAAGGTTAATCTGAAATATGGGCAGACAAATATGAGCAGCAGCAGTGGATTTTTGGTATATCGGTCCTGTCTCGTTCCTTCTAGGAATTGAGGGCCCTATCTGATATGTCAAGGTGCTTGTACTTACTTGCTGTGTTGGCTAACCTGGAAAGAAACCACAGACAAGCTAAAGTACTCCTTGAGAAAGCACAGCTTCTGGGAGGAAACGAGCAGTTTTGGTACAACAGTACTCTTAGTCTAACGGAAGCAATCCTAGAGGAAGAGGGGGAAGGAAAACTGAGCATGGTAAGAAAATTTTTTGGGGCTTGGAGGTTGTGGTTTGGGGTTTCTTTCAGAAGTCGTCTCTCTCAGTGAAATACTATAGCCTTTACATTTCAATAAAAGCAAAATTGGGTGTTAAATGCAGTTAATGTTGTCTTCTCTGAGAGTTTAACAGACATTAATTACAAATTCCAAACAGATGCAGGCCACTAGGAATGAGATTATACCCACAGAAATTTAGGATGTTTTTATGATAAGCTGTATATTCTTCTATTGGGTTAAAACCACTTATAATCTAAGTGGATGTGTGACTAAATCCCAGAGTTCTGATTCTCTTGATTAGAATTCTTTAGCATTCAGATAGTTCTGTTAACACTGGTGTGTCTGTTTTTCATCTTCAATAAAAATCATACCTTTCAGTATTATTTTCCATTATGCTTTTCCTTCCCAAGTATTTAAAATAGTTTTACAAATATTTTTTCTAGATGCTAGAAGATACTTCTGTAACACTTTTTGTTTGTTTTTACTAAAACCCTATAACATCAAAATATCCATTTACTGTTAAACCCTTAACTTTCATGAGTTTCAGAATAAATAAAGTCTTATGTCTGTGATGGTCTGACCTGTCTCAATAAGCTGTGCAAGGTTGTGTCATGTTGAGGGATGATTTAGAATTTGATGAAACTCCTATTTCCTGTCTTCTGCTATGTACCTCCAGGATGAATCTGGCTCCATCTTCTCTCCTTGTATGTATGTGCACTATTTATGTAATCATCAGAGTATCTAAGTGGGATCATAATAAAACTTTCTAGACTTATTTACAGTTATCAAGAGCCAGCCATCTTGGGGATAATTACTACAGGTTCTGTACAAAGTTTAAGTTTTCTAAATGAATGTTTATTATTACCCATAGGCATAGAATTATTCAAATTCTGGTGTTACCTGCAGGCTTGTGAGATACTGGAGCGTACTGTAAACGTGTTTCGATCGACGTTACTGAAGAGACCTCCTGGCAGGCAGTCGGAACTGGGCTTTATGATTGCATCCCTTGAAGCCAGGTAAGCTGTCTTTTCTCTAAATTATGCCCGGCTTCTAATATGCAGCTACATTGCGCATATATATGTAGTTTTTACCATACTGTCTTATTTTAGTATGGCAAATTCTGTGGATTCTCAAATATTTTTGTTCTAAGTCATTTATGTGGTGGTTAGATTTTTAAAAATTGAAATTTCTTTCCAAATTTCTGTATTTCCTTCCCAAATGCTTGCATGTAGCCCTACTACCTGTTATGTTGGTAAACAAGATACCACGATCTATTGTGCAGAGCTTGCAGTGTAGGTTACCTAAAGGTGCAATATATATTTGCCTATGCAGAGGTGTCTGAACACTTCCACAGCACGACTGCAGTCTACAGTATTGACTTCTGATCTCACCCTGAACCAAGAAGCCCATTCATGGTGAAACTAAACAATGATTTTGGTTCCACTGAAATCCAAGTTCAGAGACCTTAAAAGGTGTCGGTAAAGGGAGAGAAGTATACAACACTTGCACTCCTGCCTCTTTCCATAAATGGGAAGCTTTTCAATTAGAAAAGGAGGAGTATTATCAGTCTTCTCAGTTCATCTGTATTTAGAAGACTGATTAGGCCTATTGAGATGGAATGATTAGATATATGGAACAAGTGACACTTCTTCTCTAATCTCAACATATAATATTTGGATTTTTTCAGAATTACTATAATTTGTAAAACAGACATTTATGATGTTTTTTGTAGATTTCTTAGAATTTAAAGGGAAGCAGAGAGAAATGTGTCTGCCCTCAAGAATAAGCCTGTGCTTTCTGACTGCTGTCTTGTATTTAATTTTTATTTCTAGAAAAACACTTATTCAGATACATTTCACCCAGGATCATATGACGGTTAATGCCAATTCTGCTCAGTTGCCACACATTCTACAAGAATCCTACAATAAATTAGTTCAAGTTGAGAAGGACTTTTTTCATCATGGGCATAAAAAGTACAGTGCTGAAATACTGCTGGAATGTGCAAATATTCATAGGTAATACTATACCTCTATATGTCCATTGATTTTTTTTCTTTTTAGGTTGAACTAGTCCATGAAGTGTATTGCTCACTTATTATGGTCTAATTAAGATGGAAAAGAGCAGATAACATTGTTAGGTTTTATATATTGGTATTAGATGTCTGTTTGCATTCTTCATGTGTTCTGTGTTCAAAAAAGTACTGTAAGAATCAAGAATTGTTTTCATTGAAAGCGTAATTCTCTTTTGTTCTCTCTTGAGGTCGAAACCTAGTGTCAGGGTCTCTTAAGTCAGCTTTTTGACTTCCCATTTGTAGATGTACCATTCTCTAGTATTTACAGGCTTTTTTTACTGTTCTTATTGTTGAAATGTTTCTCTAGAAACTGCTGCAACAGTAAAAGTGCAATAACATGGTATACTTGGAATCCCAGCTGTTTGCATGATACCCCTTAAAACAACTGAGATATGTTTTGTACCTGGCACACTGCCATTGTGTTCCTGCTGAATACGTGCTCTAGAATATCATCTGCTTTCTTCTCTTTGAGTCCTGGCATCTTCTTGCATTGCAGCAGTACAGTTCTAAGAATAAGACCTTGGAAAAATAACTTGTAAGAGTTCACTTCTCCTATTTGTGCATTTCAAAAACACATGTACAAAGGTATATTTTATCTATAATTAATCTATTTAATAAATTATATATGTTGTTATTATATATGTTCAACAGTGTTGATACCACAAAAATAAGCACTTTCTTATGTAGGTTCTTTTGAGTTCATGGTGTTGTTTTTTGGTTTTTTTTTTTTTTCAGGGTGATTGCCAAGCAGGAAAGGAACAAAAAAGACAAACACAGTCACTACCTAGATGCCTTTAACTTAGCTCAGAGAGCAATATCCAAAACAGAGGAAGTACTTAATAGCATTTGTAGTTTATTTGCATTTAATGAGGTATTGACTTTTTTTCCCCCTTTATTGTGGAAAGGAAACCTAGTTCAGTTGTAATATTCACTCATTCTTGGATTATCTCATTTGGGGCTTCCAGGAATTATCTTCTTGTAATGATAAACATCCTTTGTATATAAAAGGAAAAACAGCATGCCAGAAGAATTTGCAATTGAGAAAGGGATGAAGAAAGGATATGTTTCATCTTTGTCAAGTTTATTTAATTCTGACATTTATCTGATAGCTACAAAAGAAAAATCTGTAAACTTGGAGATATTTTTGATTCGTTAAATACCTTGAAAGTTTAAAATTATTCAAAATGTGTTTCTTCTCAGGAGAAGCAAAAAACATTATTATAAATAAAGAATGTCTGTCTTCAAAATACTGTATTTTGGGTAATGAACGCCTGCAGCCTACTTCACTAGTGTGTATGTAGCATTATTAGATATTATATTTGTACCAGGTACCTAAAACCTGAAAAGCAGAGACCCAGCTGCTCTTTTTCTATGGAATTACTTTGATTGCCTTGTAATATACTTGACATTGAAGTTTTTCTTTTAAATTGCTTAAATATCTTCATTGTAATATTTCTGCTCTATCAAGGTGGTAATGCTAAAATGTTTGTTTCTTTGGTTAAAGGAAATACAACATTCTAACTTCTTATAATGTAAATTTGCAAAAATACTTGAAATTAAAATTCTGTTTTCTTTGGCATTTCAGAGTAAAAATGCTAGTATCCCATTAATGAGACAACTAGCTCTTAGAAAAATAAATCTTGTAGAAATTCTTCTGGATATTTTTCATCTTGTCATTAGTGAGAAAAAGCCTAAAAATGTGGGAGAAGCATCATTTCATGAATTTGTGGAAGAATTCATCATTGAAGATGATGCAATAGAGCAGGTAATAAAAAATATTTAGTCCTGTGATTTGCATAAAGGTATAACAAGGTTTTCCATTGCACAGTTTCTTCCACCACTGAGGAAATGGGTTTGTAGCATGGAGGTTTGTAGCAATGGAGGTTGAAGTGCCTGGTTTTAACCGGCCACCCTCCCCTTATCCCGTGTTTTCCTTGGCACTGGTTGAACTTTGCTTGTGGATTACATTGAATATGGATTACGCAGAATTTTTCTCTAAATCAGTTATTAATGATGTTGTATATCTATTAAAGACAACTCATTTGTAGTTGAAAGTATAATCACATTTAACATATGTTTTTGTATGTGAATATACATGTGTTGTATTTTTTAAAACGTATTTGTCTGTCTGTATGGGGATATATGAGCAAATAAATATAAATATGTGTTTTACCAGGATTGGAAGTATATGAAACGCACCGCAGCTCATATTGCACTGGCTCAGTTAGCAAACATTCAGAATCTTTGTAAAGGCTGTCCTGACATCAAATCCAAATGCCTGTATCTAACTGGGAAAACCCTTCATTTACTGGCCATTAATGTAGATCCTGTATGTTCAGAGATTTACTGGAAGCCAAATATTATGGTATGCGTTCTTTCCTTCAGTGAAATTTATTCTTCTGTGTGAAGTTTATCTGCTATAATATTTTTTCTATATACATTAGTATAAAAGCTGCTCTTTATATAGAGCTAGGCTTTATATACTGCATGCAAGCCGTAATAAAAATGTATGTCCAAATGAGTAATTTCAAAAACATGCTTCTGCCTACATGCTATTCTCATATAGCTAATTTTTAATTTGTTTGTGAGCTATACTAATTACAATATTTTCAAAAGACAGAGAGGAAAATTCTTTGAATGCCTTAAAGGGTGAGTGAGGTATGGTCTCTGAATCCGTGCAATCAAGAAGTATTTATTTGTAGGTTAAAAAGCTTGGGCTTGTAAGTCCCTTTTGTGTTGTAGTAAGAACCCCATGTAAAAAAAGGAGAGTTGGTGGAGACATTAAAAAGTCAGTGATGAATTAAAGTTTTCAGAAGAAATGAGTGGAGGACAAATATGAGAAAGTCAAACTCTTAGAGGTTGTATAGGGGTTCTTTTTTTGTTTATATTGGTCATATTGCCTTCAAAACATACTAAGAAGTTTTCATGGTTGATAGTATTGCTAAATCTCTCACCATGAAGGAATTAAAGTAGTGATTTCTTTTAAGAAGAATTCTGTTTTCACATAAACTTTTATAAAAGAAATGAAGCCTGCCTTACTTAATGAAGTGATTAATTGTTCCTCCTTTTCATACTGTGATGGGTAGGAAGATGCTAAATCAGACATCAGAAAATCTTCCCTGACTTCAGCAGAATGCAGTGAACAGGACACGACAGAGAGATGTTTATCAACTAATACATGGCATAACGATAAGTGTAGGAGGAAAATACAGGAATTAAAGGTATATTTCTTTATGAGCTCGCATTAGAATTTGAGTGCTTTCTTTTTAAGGAATAATAGTCAATTTAGCTTATCAGTTCCGTTTAAACTGATAATGGAAATGTTGTCACAAAAACTTGATCTTAAAAAAGATAAAAATCTACAAAACACCTTACCACAAACAGCTTTCCATCACTCTCTGCTGTGTAGCCTGCTCCTCAGTAGATTGTGTGGGAACTCCTGAATGAGCATACCCAGTTGCTCCTAGAAAGAAATAATTTCTCCTCCAGTGGTTTCCCACTGATAGAGCATGTAGCAACCAGGACTAGATGAGCAGGCAGCTTCTTTCTGCCTCACAGACCTTTTAAGGGAGCATAACATTTTGCAGACTGGGAACAAATAAAGAAATTACTTCTATCACAAAACATTTGTGAAATTCGGTGAGCTGATCTCTGTTAATTAGTACAGTTGAAAGCACACTAGGAATTGGGAACGTACAGTTTGTGTTGCTAGTAAAATCAATACCTGAGATAAGAGATTTGTGGGTAAATTTGGACTAAGTATGGTTAACTGTCCACAGAAACAATTGTATTGATCCTTGGTTCTGAACTGCTCATATTGCCTGGAATTTAAAATCTGTTCTGCTGAGTACACATTTTATAGTAAAAGAAATTTCTGTGTTAAGCCAAATATTTTTTAATGTTTTATAATAAGTGCTGGTGTCTGCTAAAAAATTAATCAGTATTTGCATATTTTGATCACACATTAAGTGCCTTAAAAAGAAAATGCATTAAAATTACTCATTAAAAAACAATATTTATCTTCCCTAACCTGCTATAATTGATGTATGTATCATAAATACTTAATATTAGCCAGTTTTAATATAAAGCTTTCTATTTTTATCATCTAGACACAACAAAGGATGGCTCAGAAGTATCTTTCTCAGTCCAGTGAGGCTTTGCTACAGTCTATGGCTATTGCATTCACTCATAATGTTACTGATATACTGGCTCTTTCTAGTTTGGAAATGGCTGAATGCTTTCGACAGTTGGATCCAATTTCAACTAGCCAGTTTTTGGCACTTCATCAGGTAAGGCAACTAATGTTTATGCTGCTTTTCACTGGGGGGATGTTTGAAGTTGCACAAACTAAACTGTATTTGCATAGTCTGAAAACTGGTCATATAGAACACATGTAGGGTTCTGTGTAAGAGGCAGTGTGTAATATAGGTCAGAAAATATATGATATATTTGCTAAGTTCAGAACATTTGATCAGTGCTCTTTTAACAATTCTGTTGTCTGTTGTATTTCGCCCGAGATTTTTACTGATGATTGCATACATGAAAAAATGTTAATAAATAAATTATTATATTGTCACTAGCAAAGATAAGACATTGCCACAAAATAGAGTTTCATCCCTCCCTAACAAATAATTTTGAAAATGTTTCTCTGGATTTATTCAATCATTACTTTTTCAGTTTACATTCAGTTGGTTGGATTGATACCTGCACAGCCTGGTCCCATAGATGGCTTGAGGGTGTATGTATGTGAATATGTGCCTCCATCAAAGACAAGATGCAGAATGGCTGTTGGGCTTATATTGCTTGCATCAGGAACAAACAACCTATAGTTCTTAGTTCAAAGGACAGGATTAGTGTGTTTGCTGAAAGAAAAGTTTATACACTCTTACTCATTATTTTGCTCTTCATAGAAGTCTGTTGTGTGATACGATGGGTGTCCATTATAACACAGAAACAGAAAAGACAGCTTGCGTGAAAGGCTAAGCTAAAAACACAGTATTTACCATTCCTTGTGGACCTTAGATGATTAAATGCAGGAACCTTGATGATAGATATAGGCAAAGAAATCAATTCCTTCCTTAGTTATTGCCAAAATGTTTACATCAACCTGTAAGAACAAACAGCAGTCTTCAGCTAGTTCATCGCACCTTTCAAGTAAGAGAACTTCTCTTCAGCATAGATATATGTTATAAAAAACATAGTGTATGTATTTATTAATTTTATTTTTGTGAAGGAAAATAAATAGATGTAACAATTTCACAGAGTTGTTCGGTGTCTATGATGCTGAAGAGTATCCTTCTAACTGCTACATCCAACACCAGCAGCTCTCAGCTGGCAGCGTTGCTGCACCTTCAGAATCACTTAAAACAAAACAGAAACACCAGTGATCTTCTAAAATGTGTGGAACAGCAACTGACTGCTAATTCAATGGTAACTTTCTGAGCTACTTATTAGGGGTTTATTTGTATGTTACATAAATGCATACAGAGTGTGCTTGTGTGTGTGCAGGGCATGGGTTGGTGGTTGGTTGGCAGTGCTGAGAGAGCAGTTGGAACTCGTTGGTCTCCAAGGGCTTTTCCAACCTGAACAATTCTGAGATTCCGAGAGCCACCCCCCACATCTTCCACTGCTACCAAAATCTTGCCACGTAAACCAAATACCATTTTATATAGCACTTGTTGGTGAAATGTCTCTAGTAAATATTTTTCAAATATTTGTTTGAAATAATGTTTCTATTAATGTTACTTATAAATGTAATAAATGTTACTATGAATTATTCTACTAATTTCCTTTGCTAATACTTTGCTAGTATTTGATAGCGTTTTAACTTCAGAAATTAAGTAGTGGCCATAAAAGTCGTGTTTTGATGGAGAGTGGACTAAGATACAGTATTTGCAATTTGTTTTAAATAATATTTATATGTTCTGCACTGCACAAAAACTACATGATCATAGAATGGTTGAGATTAAGAAAAAATCTCTGAAGGTCATCTTGTAAACCCCACTGCTCAAGCAAGGGCCATCTAGAGCTTGTTGTCCATGACCATGTTTAGATGGCTTCTGAATTATCTCCAAGAATGGAGGTTCCACAGCCTCCTTGGATAACTTGTGCCAGTGCTTGCTTCCTTCACAGGGAAGCAGTATTTCCTGTTTTTTGGACAGAGCCTACTGTCCTGGCACACCTGCTGAGTGTTTGGGCCTTTAAAGAATTACTATCAATTTTCTAATGAAAGAACTGAGAATGGGGTTTATAAAGTCTGTGAAAATAATAGTATGTTTGAACTATTGACAGGCATGGAGAAACCTCTGTATTCCTGTTGAACATTTTAATATAGTGGATGAATTGCCATCCCTTTTCTACATAGTTATTCTCCAGCATTCAGAAGACAGGTATAAAATTTCATCATTTTGATTTAGCACTGTTTGTTACAAATATAATATTTTTTTTTACCTGGATGAATATTGCCTTTCACTTCTAATTTTGATGGACTTGAATTTTAGGATAATGAACTAATTAATATATAAATAAAACTGCCTGCAGCTCAGTTGTATGTTTTCTGTTCTTTCAATTTCCCTAATTATCTCTTAGATTTCCAGAGGTCACTTAAAAGATTTCAGGCCATTCTTGATATCTTTCACAAATTCTTTTAAGAGTTTCCTGCTTTTATTGCTTATGCTCTTGGAAATGTTAGAAGGGGTCATATTTAGCTTCATAAAGCCACCAATTACTTGATTATTGCAGCCTAATTAGCTGCAATAAACTCATAAATTGAGCTATAGCAACTGACTATGGGAGCATTCACCAATTTTAAAAGTGTTTAACACTTATCATGGAACAAATAGAAATCTACCTTACTGGTTATATAGTAATAGAATTTACCCTACCACTCTCAGTTTGTTCCAGCTAGAATTTGCAGGTTTTTGCACCCAAGGTGGAGATAGTTACTGCATCATGAGAATATTTGTGAGCACATTAAGTTAGAGGGCAGTAATTACTCATCTAATAAATTTGAGTCATATAAACAAGGTTAGGCAGTCAAATAATCTATTCTGCACTTTTCTACTTTCCACAGATCACAGTTGTACAGTTCATTGATTGAGATGCCCGAAGTAAGTACTGCACAACAGAAAGGAAAACTCTCTCAGAGGATGGGTAAGTACCTCTTACTTTTAAGAGACAAAAATCATTGCACTGATGTTATGAGAAGGCTCATATCTTTCACTGTTGCAGTTAGTAAAATTTTAAAATTCTTTTCCAAGTAATTTTAACTCTTCTTAATTATCAAGGAACATAAATTCATGAATATATGTTTCATTATCAGATGTCATGTATCTAGTCAAAATTTATGTAATTTTTGCTTATATTTGAAGGCTGAAGTTGTTACAAATAATAATAGAGTTTTTTCATTGTAAATTTCTGTATATATTTTGTGTTTATTTCTATCTATTAATCTAGATTTTATTTTCAAAGAACATCATGGCTAGAAACTGATGATGTTTGTACAATCATTTGTTCAAGTACAAATATGTCTCAAAAAGACTCTTAAGAGGGTGTTATCCTTCTTTTAATAGTGCAGGCAAAAGTTTCTCGATTTCCTGTGGATCCTGATGTGTTTCGTGTTTTGCTGGAAAAAATGAGTCTTTATAAGCAGCAAAAGATGAAGAATCATCTTAAACAAACTGTTATTCAGAACTTGCAAGACTCTGTCTCCAAAACAGACGTGGTAATATGTTTTATTACTCTATAATTTAAATTGGGTGAAAAACGTGTACTAAAAATACGATAGACATTCTTTATGCGGAATTTTTCAGTTCATTCCAAGTGTGGCATCCCCAATCTTCACAATGACTATATGCTTTGTACTCTGCTTCAAAATTTAGTCTTACTGTGCTATTGTTGCTGTATTAGTCATTCAGGAGCTTTGAAATGTTCAATAGTTTATCAGAATTGAAATTATGCAGTTGAGATCAGTTTACTTGAAAATGTGCCATATTTCAGAGGTCTGCATTTGCATATGTACACTGTCTTTCATATTACATGAAAGTCTCTGCTGTTCCAAGGGGAAAACCAAGATCATAGATTGTAATGATTTAATCTAAATAAAACTACCTTAGCCAAAGATTTATTATTGATTTCCAACACAGAAAAGTTTTCTGTCAGAGCATGCAGTACCTTCTGCAGTGTAGCTCTTTATCTGGGTGCGGTTGATCCAAGTTAGTTAGTCACAAAATTTTGCTTCAAGGACATGTTTTGTTGGAGTCTTAAGTTTGTAGCACAGTCTTAAATTCTAGATGATAAAAGTTTTCTGTAACTGTAACTGTGGGAAGGCTTGGTTCTATAACAACATTATCCGAGTCAGTGAGCACAAGTTGTATAACATGTAGATATTGGAAAAACCTACAACTTTCACACTGTTTATCTCCAAGGTGACAGAAGGTTTTCTACACATGAAATGTACAAGTCTAAATTCTAGCATTTTACTTTTAATTTTGGCTTCATTACAAAAAACTTTGGTTTTTCAACTCTGAAGAAAATTCACTGTTAAATATAGCATTAGCAAAAGCTGGTACAGGCTTATTTTCATTATTAATATAAAGGTAAAAAATACAGATAATATTGAATTTTCTGCACAAGTTTTCATTGTTTTAATTACACTAATTTGGTTTAAGACAATTTGAAGAGATGTACACTCTAAGAGATGTATTTTAAGACAATTTTAAGAGATGCTACACTCCCCTTATAGCTTTAACCAATCCCTTTCCACCAGTAAGGAGAAACAAGTATGAGCAGATATACATGAAAAAATAACAGTTTAAAAAATGGAAGAGCTATAGGCAGAAATAACAGTAATACTCGTTAGTTGCTGAAATCTCATGGACTCCCTGGGAGCAAAGAGGAGCTCACAGTGGTGGAGTGACCCCTTCCCCAGCGTGGGTGTGGAGGGAGGCGAAGGTAAAACGGCATCAACACCCCAGCGTCTCTGCCAGCGGCCGCTGTGCCAGCAAAGGCGGCTGGCACGCTCCGGCGACTGGCACGTGCTCAAGGACTGGAACCTGTCACTTGCCCTTCCTCTCAAGAGGAGATGGCAGGGCAGCTGCCTGGGGAGGCTTGGTGCCTTCCCACCCCGGCGGGCACTGCTGGCAGGCTGGGGTGACCACCCTGAGCCGGGCCACTCTGCTCCTCTTGCTTTGATGCTGGCTGCAGACAGGCACGCATGGAATTTGCCCTGAGGATGTCCAGGACTGTGAAATGTAGCCTCTCAGGAAAAAAACCCCACTCATAGCAATCGTCCAAAAAAACCACAAAAGAAAACCCAAAAGGGGGGAGCCTCCAATTGCACCGCCTCAGCTCTATGGCAAAAGCCAAGAGGCGAGAGAGCTTTGCTTGGGTGACTGACTTTTAGGAGGGACTGTCACTCCCCTGCCCTGTGGTTCTTGTTCCGGGTGCAGGGCCTGAAAGAAACAGTGACAATTTTAGGTACAGATAGATAAAGGATACAATACCTTTAGTTTGGGTTACCCTGGACATTGACAGATTTGGTTCTTGAATTTTAATTCTGTTTTATTCATCATGTTAGCATCTTTCTGTTAAAATACTGAGTATTGCAGATGATTGAAATGTTGATGATCACTTTCTCTTGCCCATGGCCAGCCTTTGTTGTATTGGCAAGTTTGTAAAGATTGCTGTAGTTGGGTAATTAAAAAAAAAAGGTGCTAAGATAGTGTCAGGTTGAACAGGTGAAAAAAACAAGTGGCATAGGTTTTAGAAAAGCATACGCATTAAACTCCCAGACCTTAGGGATGCACCCCATACTGAGCCTTGGATGAGGAGGTCATTCATTAATACCAACACTCTTCACCGTTTAGTTGAGCTTGTTTGTCCAGTTCGGGGATTTGTGTCCAACTACGTTGGATTTTACAATCCTCAGTTTTCAGTGTCTTTCTCTCCTACGTGATTTTATTTTCTCCTTATCTATTTTCTTCATTCTGATTAGTTTTTTCACTAAATTGGCTCCACTGATCTCTCCATATGCTTTCATTTGCTTCTTCCATATTCGTCATGCAGCTTCTGCTCACTTCTCAAAGTTGTCCTTAGGCAATTTCTTCTCATTATTTGGAGAAACACATTAAAATTTCTTTTTGCTGTAGTTTCCTGCCATTCTCCATTGAAATGAAGTATTTTAAATGTCAATAATTAATAATTAATTTTGCTGAAGTATATTAATTGTTTAATAAGTACTAACACCTTCTAGAAATTGTTATGTTAGAGTATTTTGCAAAATGCTGGTACAAAATTGAAATAAAGTAGTTCTGAAACCAACTTCTTATATTTATTTATTCCATTTTATGCTCTTTTGCATTATTTTATTTGGTCTCTGATTTAACGTATTACAGAATTTATATATATAATGGTATTTAACAAGGATGGAGATCGAAAGTATTCTAATTTTTGTTTCTACGTGTGTAATAGATTCCAACAGAGAAAATAGATGATAGTGAGCTTGATTTGACATCAGATTTCTCTGAAATAATAGAAATTATGGAAGACTATCTGAAACCAACACTGTCACAGTTTGGTTTTTCTGCTGTCAGGTAAGATATATTGACTTTGATTATCATTTGTGAAAACACAACTGTGACTCAGGTCCCTCAAATAAAAGAATAGTTTTAGCAAGGATGCCCTCTTGGGTGACTGTTTCATGTCTTGAAAGTGAGTATATTCAGGATATGTCAGACTAAGGGACTGAGCAATATGATAGACTAATGGCCATTTCTGACAAGCACTGTTCTCCAGCTGAAGTTATACTCAAGTTGAAGCTCAGGACGCATCATTATAATTAAACTGTTTAAAGATGGAATTTCTAAAGGACAAGAGGGAGCGTGTCCTTTGTGTAAAATTTCACTGAAACTGAAGCAGAAATTGAGGCTGGTAACATTTTCCACAAATTTCCTTTTCTCAGAGAATCTCAGTGTTCAGCAGCTGAAACAGGAAAAAAGAAAGTGAAAGATAAGGACACCAAACAAGTTGGAATGCAGGGTATGTGCTTCCTTGAGTAGTGTGTGTGTGCATGTATGGACAGATCCTAAGACCCAGTAATTTTAATTTTATTTTAAGCAAGGAGGGGACAAAGGCTTTAGCATTGTTTTTCTTGGTTTTATTTTCTATATCAAGTCAAATATTTCAATATACATTCAAAGACAAATTTAGATGCTGGAGCAATGCTTCTGCATTTATTTAGGGTCTTCCAAACCATACCGTCTGTAGATACCTAAATGAAATGTTTTTATTACAAACCAGTTTTTCAGGAGAAAAGCTAGAATAAAGAACTTCCTTAAGTCAGTAGATCTCTTTGTTTTGTCTTTTCTTTTGCTTTTAGCTTTATGGACCGTCACAGGTTGTTAGCCTGCATACAAGCCTAATGCTACAGTATGTCTCTAAACACATCTGAAGAGTAGTTCTGCAAAAACTGGAGAAATTGTCTCCCATGCATCTGCTCTTTCTCTGTAGAACAGAAATATTGCCATAATAATATTTAGTACTTTTTTCCTAAATAACAGAAACGAATTTTTTGTACAGAACAACGCAGTATTGGATAAGAGTTCCTTTAGAACTCTATTCTGTATAGCCAATCACTGCTGCAGCGATTTTGCATTTGCAAACATTGCTTTCCTGAATGTTTTGCATATACCTGGTCTTGGACCTGGGTTGGTTGGTTATTAATATGGGGATATTTTTCCCTCTAAAGAGTTGGTGCTAACAATTTGAGAACATCTTAAGAGTAATGATAAAAAAAGAAATATTTTTTGTTAATGGACTTAATCCACAGTACAGTGAGGTTCATGTGTCATACAATGGATAAAACTTAGGTTTTTACATCTAATTGCAATTGTTTATATACAGACTGAGAACTAAATCTCAATCATGTTCTGTTCCATCACTTTAGATACACCTGTGGATTTAGGAGTGTGTGTGGTATTACTAGGGGATACATTATTTATGGAATTGCCTTTGGAAGCTCTGAGTGTATTTAAAGAGGAAGGGATAAGTTCTGTTTCCAGAGATTTTTCTCTACAGTTTCTCTACAATCGACTACATTGGACTGAGTCAGGTACTATTAGATACACTTTTTTTTTTCTTTTAGCATAATGATGCATAAGAAAGATACTTAAAAATTTAAATATGAACCGTGGTGTGTATTTTACTGGAAGACAAGCACATGCAGTAGGTTTCCTTCCAGTATTTTAGGTGGACTAGATAGTGCAGTAGGCTTATTTCAGTAATGTACAGGCTGATTTTAGGTGCAGTGGTAGCTAATTTAAAATAACCTTGACACATTAAAGAATTATGTAAAACTCAGTGGAATCTAAAATTTTAAACAAATTTACAAGCATTTTGTTAAAACTTCAAAGCTATTTTCAGCTGCAATGAAAAAAACACAAAGTAGGAATTTACACTTCTGTAATTTTTCTTTATCATTACTATAAGACTTTACTTAAAATACCAAATGTAAAATCTTACTCTGAAATACTTCCCTCTGTAGTTCTTGTGCTACACCTGGGCAAAATCAAATCCCCACAGGCTTTATGAACTTTCCCTACTGCTGACACTTATACCCTACATAAACTCTTCAGCAAAATGAGGTTAAGTAAGGTAGTTGGACAGTTGGTAAACTTCTCCTTATGGCATCTCACAACTCATTTCTTAGATCTAGAAGTGAGGGATAAATGCAGGTGTTAAGCCATTCCTGTATGAATCAAAGACACCTTCTATTAATGAAGTTTGAAGTTTAAAATTTTAAGCTGCATTTTTCTCACATGTAGAGAAAACTACATAAAATTATTAAAACTAGCTTGTCCAAGATAAAAAATAGACCAAGTATAGAAAATCTCACTCTGTACCATGAAAGTATGCTGTTCTGGAGAGGTTCTTGTATTGTGTCCATAGCTGTAATATTTAGCCTCCAGTACAACCTGTTCTCTGTTTTTCCATTTCACTTCTTTCGAAAGGAAAAGAATTGTAAGCAATCTGAGATTAAAATATTTTCAGTTTACATACTGTTACAGGCCTTTCATAAATACAAGTTTTAGAACATGTAGGGGTTTTTGTATTTCTTTTTTTTTCCACTTTTTTCTGAGTGGAACTTCGTCTCTGTTCTTGTAATTATGACAGAGGCCACTGAGTGAGGGAACATGAGCAATATTATATTAATGCGTATGTCAAGATTCCATGAACTCCCAGGGCACTCAGTGATGACTGGCTGAGATGAATTCTGGGTGATATTCATATATGCAGTGAGAATCATAAGACAGTTTCCTGTGCTTTTTAAAATGCCCTTCAAGAAATAAAAAATCTAATTCAAATATGAAACTTCCTTTTTCCTTTAGACCTCTGTGTATCCCAGAGAAACTTCAGTTATTATATTAACATCAGCCATTAATAGATACGGTAAATGACTTAAAAATGATCACTGTTCTACTCTATCCAATATTGGCGGTATAATGAAGCATTTTCACATCTAAGGGAACTCCTCCTCGTTTTCCACTTTAAAGCCTTTATTTTTAGGCAAGAGGGTTTGGGTAATGTCCTTACCTTGCTGCAAGGAAGTTTTGAGATGGATTTTTATTTTTTTATTTCAATCTGTTGTTATTATTTTTATTATTACTACTAGTAGTACTATTACTACTACTACTTCATCATATTAAATACATACAGTCAGTCCTTCAAGGACACTTATTTGCTAAAACTGCCTGTATATTAATATTTTTTTCTTTTCTTTTTCACAGAAACTGAATTTAAAAAAAAAATTGAAGTATCTAAAGAAAAAAAACCAAAAGCTCAACAGAAAAAGAATGTCCAAATGGTGAACTTTCCACATTTTTGTAAATAACCAGAGAACTTGCATAGAAAAGTGTGGAAGTGGATTTCATAGAAGTTCCTTATGTGTGCTAGAATTCTGAAATGGAATGAATGTCACATAAGTCCATAAGAATCTTGCTTCCTGTTGATTTTGCAAGGAGTTTTTCTTTGTAAAATAATGCTTTATAAATGGGACATATTTAATAACCCACAAAGGAAGTTGCTTAAAGTTACTGAAAATAATTTCTGGAACAAAATACTGTATTTTATATAGAGAATAGATATGTTTTTATAAATCTATATTTATATTTGCATATATATCTATATATGTGCACACGTGTATATATGTGTAATATATGTATATGCATTGTAGATAATGCAGAATAGTTTATTAATTTCCACTGACAGTTGAGTACCATGGTGCTTTTAAACCCAGATTCAAAAGTTCATTAGTGGTTTAACGTGTCTTTCTCTTAGTTGTTTGACACAAAGAATGCAATGCTGTTAGTATTTAATTGAAACTTTACCACATAAGAGAATATGTATTCTTTTTAATTGTAGGCACCAATTAATCGGGATCTGCATTCTAATTTCTTGCCTGTTGATACACGTAATTTAAAATGTATCCTTTCACAACCTATTGGCTAAGTGCATTAGCTAAATTTCCATCTTTTGTTGTTTGAATAACGTTGTTTGTGATTAACTGTTTGTCAGATATTGTGGACCCCTATAATGAAGGAAGAGAAGCAGGTAATATATATTAAAGGATATTTTATTCATGTTCTACCCATGGAATTTAGAATTGTTTTGTACCAAAAATTGAAGTCATGACATCAAGGTGTTGGCAAAAAAGCATTCTTTTTCATCAGGAGTGCTTTCATCATTCAGCACAGCTTATCACCTGTAAATGGTGCATCTGTAAGACAGTATAACATTTCATGGAGGTTTTTAGTTAAATCACAGAAAGACAAACTGGTTTGGGTTGGAAGAGACCTGTAGGCTCATCTCATTTCCCCCCCACCGCAGGTAGGGACACCTCCCACTGTCCCAGGCTGCTCCAGCCCCAGTGTCCATCCTGGCCTTGGGCACTGCCAGGGATCCAGGGGCAGCCACAGCTGCTCTGGGCACCCTGTGCCAGGGCCTCAACACCCTCCAGGGAAGAATTTCTTCCTGATACCTAACCTAAACCAACTATGTTTCAGTGTGAAGCCATTCACCCTTGTCCTGTCACTCCATGCTCTTGTAAGTAGTCTCTCTCCACCTGTCTTGTTGGCTCCCTTCAGGCGTTGCAATACTTTTTAAGTCTAAACACAATGGAAAAGAAGCTACAGAACAATCAGTAGCATAACAGAATGTGTCTCTATGTGTTAGCAGTTGTCCTTCACAGCAGATCAATATAAAACAGTTTATGTGCTCAATGTCTTGACTCTGGAGTGTATTTTTAACTTAGACTAATAGAAAAATGTTGTCAAAAGGAGAAAATTTTTTATCATTCAATGTTTATCATTAAATCTCTTGGAGAAAAGAGGTGGTTTTAGAGTCTTGTTTTCTGAAATTAGGGCTCTGGAAACTCAGTTTATCAGCCCACTTAAGTCCTCTCTGAGCCTCTGCAACAGAACCGTATGAGCAGTACTGGTTTTCAATGCTTTTTTCAGGGTATTTAATTTTTTTTCTTTGTGTCCTTAACCTGCCTACCAAATATTCCTTGTTCATTATAAAAGACATCTTTCAAATGGGCATCCCAATTTTACTCTGAAAATGCCACAATTGTTTTAATTTTAAAAGCCAGACTTAGGTTTCAAAAAAATGTGAAATCTATTGATGACCTAAACCACCCTAAATATGATAGTGTCATTTTAAAGTTATTGAAATTGAGATTGTCCAATGTACTTTGTAGTATATTACAATCATAATGATGAAATTCTGTTTTTACAGAAACTTCAAGTCCTTCCCAAAAAATACAGAAAATACTAGAAAAATACCATGACCTATTTAAACTGCAGTGGGAAGGTGTCATTGGCAATATATGTTCTCCAAGGTATGTAATATTCTATCAGCTTTCCTGTTTAATCCGTATTTCTTGTTTAAAATTATGCCTATTTCCAGAGACTTTGTTAATAAAATATGGTCACATTTTGCTGAGCTGATAAACACAGAGCAAACCATTGTTGTTGTATCGAACACAGATCTAGGTTTGTAGACAGAATCTTTTAGAGATCTGAAATAAAGTGCCACAAAGTGATTTAGCCAGGTTGGTTTTGTCAGAGTTGCTGTATATGTAAATAATCTAATTTTGATAGTCTTCTGGTTCAGTCTTTGATGAATACACATCTGTGAGCATAAGTGTAGTTTCTGGCTTTGCTCATAATTGTTTGTAAATCCAAGTGGTAAAACCACAGCATCTCCATGCACCTTCAGTCAACTGTAAGTGAGAGCACAGATTTCAGGAGCAGGGTAGTGAAGGTACATCACACAGTTTCCAATTTGAAACATTGATCATGAAGCTAATACCGTTTTATGGAGTCTACTCATTAACACACTTCATTCTTTATAAAAATGCTTTACTTTTAAAATCATGGCCATAAAGGAATAAAAGGGATCTCAAGAGGTCAATCAGTGACAAACCTTGTGAGACAACATGGCCATCACTGGACCTTCCTTCTTGTCTGCTAGTTTAGCAGTCAGTCCATTGGGTTTTTCTCTGCTTAGTTAATACCACTGAGCAGGTACTGTAGTATTTTTTCATAACAATTGCAAAGATTGGTATTACCAATTTGCCATTTTTGCTGCCAGATAGCCTGATTATGCACATCTCTTTTCAAAAACTAATTGCTCATGTCCTGGTGGGTATATACACAACTACTCCCTTTGACTGTTAGACAAATACTGTATTTTAAAGCTGTACAATACATACAGCAATGATTTTTTGTTTTGGTTTGGTTTTTTTTGATTGTGAGGCTGGTATTTATCTAAAAATGCACTATGTCTTTTGCTCACTATGAGATGTTACTGAGTAATCATTTTAATACAAGAGCATAGTATTAATAATCCATATGAGTTATTAGACTTCTCACACAATTCTGTCGCCATGTTTGTCTCCTTGCTTTGCATGCTGGCTTCTGTTATAATTATTCCTGGAGTAAATAGCGCTGAAGTATTTGCTATGGATAATTTCTGAAAAGTATTCTTGTCAAACAGTAACATGAAAGTAACTTCCTTTCTTTTTTCTTCCTTCCTTCCAGCCAAGCTAAATGGGAGCAGCTGCTGACAAACTGTAGTGCATTTCTGTTCTGTGGGATGGAGAGATTCATGTCTCATGTGTTGCTTGATTGTTTGGTTGCTATGAACATCCCAAGTAAGATAAGCAAATTGAGAAGTATTTTTAATTACTCCAACTTTTATTTCTAGATGTGTCATACTGTATCATTATTGCAATATTAATGTTGCCAGTTAAGGGCTTTTTTCTAGAACCAGGGTTTTCTAGTCAGAAAACCTTTGTATTAAGTAGGTTTTATTCTGTTGCACAGTTTTCTTGTTAATCCTCACAAATAAGCTTAGTCCTTCTTTGCTTCCACGTCTTGGAATTTCTTAGGTTTCAAAAGTTAAATCATCATCTAATGGTTTTCTTTGGAATTTAGTACTTGATTGCAAGATATATTTTAATGGTAAGAACAACCTCTGCAGTGCCACTTCAAAATTCATAAGTCTCTGCTGAGGCAAGCAAGAATTGTCCATCAAGGCTGAGTTAATGCTGAAGGATTACTCTGGTATTACAGAGCATTTGTAGGCTCTGAGAAGGTATTTTTTTCTGTTTCTTCACAACTAATTAGTCTTCCTGTTGTAGTATAATGCTCAGATTCAGGACTGGTTTTTCAGATCCACAATCTTCCTTTCTCCTCCTTTTTTCCTTGTACATCTGGAAGGGGCTTGATTTCAGAATTGTGCTGAATTTGGCAGGGTAGCTATATTGTGTTGAGATATGAAAGTGAGAAAGAGAGTACACATCAGATTGTGAAGCCCTGAAGAGCAACAGGAAGCTTCTTCATGAAGCTTTGATTTTAAAAGTGATTTTAAAAGCTATATGTAAATACTACAAGAAATAAGAAAATGTATTTTCTATATACATGGATCATGTCTGAGGAGGATGTTCCAGATATCCATTAACCAGATATTTACAGGTCTGGCAGCTTTTGGAAAGTTGTTAAACCTCGCCCTTTGTCCTACTCTTAAAATATACCAGGATTAAGTCTGTCTGACACTTCTGAAAGCTCTAACCTAGACCAAATATTAAGTATTCAGTTTGGCCATTTACATGGTAAAATAAAAATATGTAATTGGTAAATCTGAGCATGAGACCAGTCTGACAAAGAGAATGCAGTGGTTTAGCAAATCGTGAAATGCAAGATTATGATACAAATTAACCTTGCTTTATGTGGGATGTAATTTGGGAAAATCTAGTGGAAGATACATTTCAGGGAAAATAATTAATCATTGATAAGTTAAGTTATGACTGCTTAAGGGACAGAGTTACAGAGCAGACTCAAGAGATGGATCACAATTTAGAAAACGTACCCTTGCTAGTGTTAAAACGCCCCAAGGTCTGTATAGGGGTAGCTATACAGGAGTGTCACGTGAAAGTTGTGTGAAATAATTTTCCACTCTATGTAGTATTCCAAGGGGCTCAACTGGAGAAGAATATCAACCACATTGAGTAAGTTACTGGTGGAGAACATTAGGAGTGGTCAGAAGGCTGTACCACAGCTTGCGTGCTTAGTTTTATGAATAAATATATATGTGCATTGATATGTTTATATGCATTTTAAACATACTTTCAGAGGAAAGATTGACATATTGAGAGGAGACATGATAAAAGTTTTAAGTGTGTTAAAGACTTTCTAGTCAGAAAAGTAATTTACTTCTCATCTGCTTGGCTTAGGAGGATAAGTAACAGATTTAAGCTACAGCAAACCAAACAATAGGGAAAACCTTTTAATTCTGAGATTATTCTGAGTTATTTCACTGGAGACCTTTAAGGAAAATCGGCATGTTAGGGATGTAACTTGGTTGTGAGTTGTGGAGAGGAGCTGTTGTTCAAAAAAATGTCAATACCTGCATACCATAAACTCCTCCAAGAGTTCATAACTACTAAGTTGGGTGACACACGTCATTGGCTGTAATAAGATGACATTGTGGACTTCATTCCCAATTGACACAGGAAAAAAAAAAAAACAACTGCAAAACACTATGGAAAAGTGTAGCAAAATTACATGAAATAATGCTAGGATGATTTTATTAGAGTGCATTTACATAATATTTGACAATTGCTGCTGAAATACGTAGATTTTGTGGTTTAGACTATGTTCAAGAAAGTAAGTAACTTACAAAAGACCTAATTTACTTTTAATTAATTATTATACTGGGCGCTGTTATTAGTGCAAATACTATATTTTTTTTAGTGCAAATTTTTATTTTTTTTTAGTGCAAATTGCTGTATTTTTTTCCAGAATGCCGTTTGGTGATTCTTCTGGATCTGGTACGATCACAGCAAAGTTACCAAAGAATTACAAACTCTGATATCCACAAAAGGTAGATGAATTAAATTTCAGACAAGTCCATGATAAGGCAGATTATTTCAAAGCCAAGTTAAAATTTTGAGTTATGAATATTATCCTTTACTTCTGCAAGTAAAAGAGCTTCTTTATAGGATTAAATAGGATGAAAGCTCTATTAGAAGGCAGTGATAAGAAAGTATGATACAGAAACATTACACATACCTCACAAGTCTGAGAGCAAGATTCTCAAAGTGTTCTAGTTGAATGTTTGAAATTTTCCTTTAACAGATAAACTGCTAAGCGTCCCTCTGAGGGGTCATACATGGAAAAGTTTAATAATCCAACAGATTTGTATTTAAATAATTTTTATGGCATATTAAATAACCTGTTCAGAATTTTTAATGTTAATGGCAGCTTTTTTAATCTTTAAAGGCAGTTCAGTATTTTCGTTGTTTTTAAGTTGACAGCTGGTAGAGTTTACATTCTTTTATTGCATGTGTATTATGAATTCTAGACAGATGCCACAGTGTCCTAATTTCATTCATTATTTAGTCCATGTTGAATTTTCGGATAAGTTGATCATCCTCTTGATGGATGGGATGCCTTGCAGAGGGATGTAGACAGATTGGAGCATTGGGCAATCTCCAGTGACATGAAATTTAACAAGAGCAAATGACAGCCTCTTCACTGGTGACAAAGTAATGCAGGACGCAAGTGTCAGCTTGGGGAGGGGTGGCTGGACAGCAGCCCTGCAGAAAGGCACTTCAGGCTGAGCCAACACTGTGCCTGGGCAACAAGTGGGCAAAGCACGTCCTGAGGACATAAATACCTCTTGACTTTTCTAATTATTCATTCCATGAAGAAGAAATAGAAAAAAAATTCTAAAAATACTGGTTAATTGGTGCAACAATGCATAAGTTAAATCCGGTTGTGTGTAAGATAGGTTATACACACATCTACATATGTAAATATGCAGGTGTCTGAGTATATAAACGAACACCTGGGGTTTTTTTGATACCCTTTTTGATCCCAAACAACCATTTCCTAAAGTAAACCAAAACACAATTCCTTTAACTAGTTTTTCAAACTCAAAAATTTTGAAGTCTCAGTTTAATAGTTTGGTGGATTTATCAATAAGATAAATTTTTGTTTAAGTCCAAAAGCTTCCTGAAAATTTAACATAACATTCATTTAAAAATGAGTCACATAAACTCCATAGACAATCTGACAGCATCTCCCCAAAAGATTGCAGAAAACTTTAATTATCATCTTTTGATAAAGTTACTATGAAAAGCAGATCTGAATAAAACCAAAATGCAACCTTCTGTTTACTGCAGTTTCAACCTTAGAGTATCACTCCCCTCTTATTACTAAAATAAATATGCCAAAGATACTTAGTGAAATATTCAGCAGTAAAAACTCAAATCCCACATTGCACGTGATTTGCTTTCACGCCTCCAAATCAACACCATACTTAGGACAAAGAACAAGGTTTCAGTTCCTGCAGTATTTTATGTCTAAACGTGTTTTTTCACACCTGATTCCCAATATTTTGACTGTCTTATAAAAGGTATTCTGCAGTGTTTTGTAAAAGTTAGCTCCTTTCAGATTTCCAGAGACATCCAGAATTGTGGTAATGACAGAGAGTAAAACCCATGGCAGAACTGTATCATGAGAAAATGGAGAGAGAAGGTTACCTGAATTCATTGTGTTAAATCCAAAGTGCTGTATGAATGTTAGAAAACACTTGATGCTCAGCATACAAGAAAATGCACTCTGACATTCTTTCTCCTTCTATTAAAAAGTGTTGCATATTGGCTATATTTTTTATATATTATGTACATTTTTCTTCTATTGATCTCATAATTATGATCTTTTTTAGCTGTCTACGTATTGCTCTAGAAAGACCAACAGAGACAGCAATGCTTCTAAGCCTGACAGGTGTTGGCTGTATAATAGCCACCCAGTGGTACACGAGCTTGGAGGAGAATGCAGAAAGGCTGGAGACCTTGTTTGAGAGTAAGTGTTTGTGTTTTGTGTTTGTGATTTGTGTTTGTCCCGGCCTGCGTGCGCATTGCTACAGACACTCGTGGTGCGCATTGCTACAGACACTCGTGTGTGTGCACTCAGGGACTGTGTGTATCCGACTGTCTCCTGTCTCTTCTTTCTTGGCTTCTTACCAAATTCTGCCAGGAGTTTCCATAGGAGGTGAACTGCATGTGGGAGCCACTGTGTGCTTGACAGGTTGATCTTTCATACAGAACAGTAACCTACTTAAAACACACTTGGTGGGGTGTTTGTTTGTGGTCCTATGGTAAGAAGAGTATTTGTGTGCTGAGAGGCAGTGCCCTAGGACATGGCCATCTGCAATGACATCAACTACGGGGAAAAAAAATCCCCTGGATTTAACTTACATTTGCACAGATACATTGTTTAAATCTGTAAATATACTGTTTTTCATTAAGTTTTAAATATGAAAGCACCAGGCTCTATGATTGATATTTTCTTATTTTTCAAGACTTTCGTGAAAAACTCACAGAAACTAATATTTCTTTCCAGATCTGCTGAGCTTTGGTAAAATGACTGGGCAGACAGTTCATGTTCTTCAGAAAAGCAGAAATCACAGGAAAAGGGATTCCATTAAAAGTAAGAATTAAAAGGCTTAGTATGAAAGACTGGCCATAAAAACTAACTAGAACCTTTAGCTAGGTAGTTCACGGGTATAAGTGAAACCTTACAGATGAGCTAATAAAATTTTCTCTGAAACCTCCTAAAAGAGCTGAGAGTTGGAAGACCACTGATACAATATCATACTTCGAGTAGCTATAGTTTATATAAATAAAATTTTGGGGAGGCTTTGATATAGCTGTCCAGAAGCTAAAATTTCTTCTCCACCAAACAAATAAAATAGTGTTTTATGTCGTGCTCCTGATGTACCTCAGGTGCACAACATAAACAGAATAAGTGGTATGGGATTATAAACTGCAAAAGATCAGTAGGATCTGCAGTGGTTTTAGACAGTCTGCATTGTACAAGGCATTCTAGACATAAGAAATATCTGGCATCCTGTTGGAGAGGGGGTAGAACTTCTGAGTAAAACAATTTCTAATATACTGTCTGTAAAATTATACTGCTATTTTTCAGTGTACGGGACTTACCTTTTAAAATAAGTTTTGATAAAATAAATTTTACTTATAGCTTGCACTGTAATAGAATTGAAGAGAGAAAGAACTCAGATCAGAAATATTCCCTAGTTTTTTGTTTTTCTTTTTCAGAAAATGCTTCTTCAACATAGTGACAGTTGTTAATATTTTTAAAAGAATTTAAAAGAACTACAAGTATTAATCAAAGGGAAGATGCGTTAAATTACGGCACTTACAGCATTCTTATGTTTAGTCATATTCAAAAATAACAAAGTTTTTAATATATTTTTATAGTGGAAGCAGATTCTCACAACTCTTCTGGAGACAAAATAGAAGAGCAGACTGCTTGTGCTTCCTCAGATATTCCTGCAACTCATCCATCATCTTTTAATTGTGTGCTCTATGGTTTACCCAACGTAATTCCAGTGTAATTTGTGTCAGTCTTTTCATGCTAGGTGTACCTACACTGATCTAAAGAGAGGTGAGATTAAGAAAATGTACATATTGCTGATTTCTGTTTCAGATGTAAGCAGTTTGATATTAGAATAAGTGTTAGGAAAATAGAATATTAGTTCAGAAATTTCAGTTAGTGCTGTAAGGTTTTTTTAACTTTGTGAATCCTTTAAAAATTTGGTAAGTACCAACATATTTTAAAGAAAAGTGTGTGTGTATGTATATATATATATATATATATACACACACACACTAGCTAGTATTTTTCAGCCTTGATGCTTGAATGGAATTGGAATGTATCAATGTTAGTGCTTCTGTTTGGAAAAACATTTCCTTGATGTATTTTATTTTCACATGGGTGATTCATCAGGAACATACGTAAAAAATTTACCAAGTGACTTTATTCTGAATGAACTGATCTTTTTATATGGAGGTAGTTGTAGAATTAGAAAACAAGTTAGTGTTCAATAAAAAGGTTAATAATTTTTGCTTTATTTTCCTGTGTTTTTCCTTAATAACATTCCCAACATAATTCTTTCCCAATCTCCCACCCAGCCCTGCCCTCTGGCAGTGGGAGCCATTCCCTGTGTCCTGTCCCTCCATCCCTTGTCCCCAGCCCCTCTCCAGCTCTCCTGGAGCCCCCTCAGGCCCTGCCAGGGGCTCTGAGCTCTCCCTGGAGCTTCTCCTCTCCAGGTGAGCACCCCCAGGTGTCCCAGCCTGGCTCCAGAGGGGCTCCAGCCCTCAGAACACCTCTGTGGCCTCCTCTGTATTTGCTCTTCTACTGGGGACTCTTGAACTAGATGCAGTGCTCCATCTGGACTTTCACAAGAGTGAGAAATTATTTTTATTATATTAAGCAATAAATTGTTTTAATTAAAAGAATTAAAATATTTTAAAATTAAAAATACTTATCTGATTTTTCAGTATTCTAAAGTGTTCATTTATTTGATTATGAGCTCTTAATTTTTACAGTATTATATAGTGTTCAGCAACCTGGAGGAAAAAAAATTCCTACCAACTAATGACCCAGAAATAAATTACAGTAGCTACATCTTAGGACGTATGAGCTCTCTCATCAAATGACGTTGGCACGAGCCCAAACAACAAGAATAAGAGCTTCTGAAAATATTTCATCTACATGGCACTACATCATTCTCATGCACCGTATTCATTCATACAAGAAATATTAAGCAGTTAGTGCTATTCCATGTATCAAGGGCTTTAAAATAACTTTCTGAATTATGTCTCAGCAACATAACAAATCACACTATCAATTAGCTTTTATAACAGAAATGACATTTCATAATATATTTGAGCATGAAAAGAATTGGTCAGCTAAAATTTATCTAATCTGAAAAATGTGAGAAGGAAAAAATCATGGTGAATTTATTGATGATATTCTAGGATGAGAACATAATTTGAGTTGTACATAGCTGTCCAAAACAAGCGTGTGGTTTTGAATGGTCTGCAGTAAAGAGCTGCAGCAAGTTTGCTACAAAATGGTAAACAAAAGAAAGGATTTCATGTCACATGTGTGTGTCTCTGCAGAGCTGCCGTGGCTGTGCCTGTCAGCAAGGCTGCAGCCCCTGCTTTGCAAAGAGATGTGGTGGAACAGATGCCAAAACGGAGCAGCTGCTGCTGTAGGTGTTTGTAGGCAGGGAAATCAGAGCGGAGTTGAGCGTGGTGTACAGTTCTTTACCATAATTATTTAAGACCATCCATCTTGAGTTTGAACACTAATTTAGTGATTTTGCAACCTTGTAAGCCTTCCAACCTGTGCTTCAGCGCTGTCTGCCCTGGAAGCTATCCTGAAATAGGGTATCAGAGGGAATTGAGCAGTCCTGTATGAGTGTAAATCCTTTCTTCTCTTGCATGTGGATGAAAGACCAGCTCATCCCTGTAAAGTCACCAGGAAGAGCTTCTTAAAGTCCCTCTTGAGTCTTAATTCAGGCCTCCAAATGTAGATATAGTGATATACTGTCTTCATGTAGATATAGTGACAGCTATTAGCAGGAGTTTTAAGGGTGTGGTCGAGTTAAAACTGAAGGCGTGCTTATGTGCCCTGAAATATTTACTTCTCAGTGGAAGACCCAAATTGGTACTCAGGTGATAAATTGATGGAATACTTCTCAGCCAGTGATAGAAGAGTGTGTGGGGTCTTTCATGAACACGGTAGTAGCATTTTCAAAAGTAACAGGCTCAATAGTCTTCATTTCAGAATAAGAAGAGAGGAAATGTATTTAATATGTTGCAGTTTTCCAGAAGGCTGCTTAAGACTTACAGTTACTTATGACTTACTTAAGTGTCATAGAGTTTTAGATCACTTAATCCCATATTTATAAAAATGCAGTATGGAATGTTAACAATAGTGCTGGTGAGTAAAATATAAATTATTACATTCGCTGAAATCTGAATCTTGATACCTATTATGATATATATGTACACTTTTAAATACATTAAAATAAACATTGTAAATGCAATAGTCTATCTATGAAGAAATGTTTTCTTCCTTTGCCAAAAGAGTTCATGAAGTCAGCGCTGAATTCAAACAGTTGAAGCCAACAAAATAAAGACCCCTTTCAGAAGTAAAGGCCAATATTTTGGGCTAGGAAGGTGCAAGAAATTAAAAGTGTGTTTTGTGACAATGTCCATTACTATAGGAAATATTTAAGAAGATATTTCTTTGTTACTGGATAACTACTGTGTTTTCCCTGTGTTTCATATAATGCTTCATCCTCACACACGATGGCAGAAGACGGTGAAAGCTGTCGAGATTAAACTGTGAGTCAGTACTGAGTTCGAGAACGTCCTTTCCAGTAACTGAATGTTCCTTACTCGTCACTTTTCTTGATGGTTTCATACTTGACATTAAGCATTTGAGATTGTTAGGAGAAACTAGATGTTTACAAAGATGTACAGCTTTTCCAGAAATCAGGGCTGCACTGGTTAAGGATTTGCGTTTATTTCCTGAAAAGGCATCTAAAAATATTTTTATAATGTTCTGGCTTTTTTTATGACTTAATTTTCTTAAAGAAAGTGAAGTTAATGTCATAAGTGTCTTACCAAGGTGGATGGGTAAGACTTCTGATTTTTACAGGCTTACCATAACCATGATCAACAATTCAGCAATTCCAAGAATTGACATAACTTTTCTGTGCTATAGGTACACTGAGATAAACTACAGATAATAACACTGAAGTAAACTAAATCAGAGTCATTATTGCCTAAAATTATTTTTAATTTCGAGTGGATTTTTTCTTAATTTTAACAAAGTATGTCAATTGTGAAAGAAGTCAGTACATTACAGGGAGAGGTCCAGAAAGCAAATAAAAAACCCAAAACAAACATGGGTTTTTCAAAAGTGCGGATGGTAATTTCCCTTGACAATCATAAACTCTACTGGCTTCTGTGTGAAAATATTATGTATTATAGGTGTTTTATTATCTGACTGGATACTGGGTTGCAGATCAAATTTATATCATAGCAACAGTGTCCACACTACTCTTCTCTGTTTTCTTCTTGATGCCAAAATTTTAAGAAACAGACCAGTGTGCCAATTTTGTTTTGATTAACACAATGAAGACATGATCGTAATCCATCAGTAGGGGAGAACAGTTTCATATTGTAGGACAGAAGTGTTTGTTTGGAAAACCAGCTTGGAGAACAACTTCTTAAGTACAAACTGAGTCTGATGAGAGAACAGTGACAGTGGAATTACAGTTAAGACCAGTAATCTGCAATATCCTGGAAAAGGAATGTGAGGAAAAAAGTTTGTGATGAAAACATTTAATCTGCTCAGAGCAGACATCTTGACCTTCATTCTTGTCTGCTGGGGTTCTCAGCATTGTAGGTGCAGCCAGAACAGTCTGTTCTCCCACTGATGTGTATTAATTACCAGTCAATACACTAGTGGAGAGAATTAACTAAGATTTCCTGATGGAAAAAAAGAATGGGCTTCAGAAATATTTGCAGTTCTGTCATGTCCTCAGAATTTATCTGAGCTTGTGACTCTTGAAGTAGGTTACAGAATAGAAACTGAGTGTGGAGTATGCTGCCCTGAGGTATGTAGATGACCACCTGTACTTTGGTTAATCCTGACAGTGAGGCAGCAGCTAAATTGCATAGATCACTATGCATGGTACTGACATAGAGTTCTTACATTGTCATTCTGCATCTGAGCCTCTCTGGGCCATTATTTTTTTCTGATGATTAGCAGGTAATCCTGTCACTGTCACTGATAACACAGGTGCATGCTTTCTCCTGCTCTGCTGCTCTAGAAGCTCAGATACACGTGGATACAGATGTGCAGGCATAGAGTGGGAACAGATTTCTTCAGCTGAGACTTCACCATGGAGATACACATATGCTTTGCTTATGGTGTGTCTACTGTAGCAAAATATGACTGATGTAACTATCTTCTGAATTTTTATCATATATGGAACAGAAGCTGTTTCCAACTTTTAAGTCATGGGAGCATAACTTAAGTGGTTCATCACATGTGACCTGTGTGGGCACCAGAAAATTGAGAGGTATTTCATCTGTAAGGATTTGTCCCTTGCTGGTCCATGACAGACCTGCATGTGCAACTGGATGCACAGTTTGTGTGTACAGAAAAAGGAGGGCACAGTCCTAGTGACCACCAGAATGGCGCAGAAGCCAACACAGAGATACTTTAACCAGATGTCACTATCAGGTATTTATACACAGGTTGTCTTCCTGACACAAAGCATATACTGTATTTTCTGGTCCAGCAGAGACAGAGTTTAAGCATTACTATTCCCGTAAGTAAAAGAAATGCTCATTTTGCTTCCTTGGTATAGTCACATACGTGCCCTTGGGCATCATCTGTGCTTGCACCAGCACACTGGCTTCTGTGCTGGTTTTACAGTTTTTGCTTTTTTCTCCTCCAACAGAGTTCATTGGTATTTCTCCTGAATTATATTGACTTTTATTCCATCTGAAAATTCCTATTTAGCGTGGGTTTGTGGTTTTGTTTGTTTGTTTTTAATTAGTATTGCAAGTACTGGCATTAGAATCTGAAGTAGGATGTACATTGGAATAAATTTGCACTGGAATTCCACAAACCTTTCTGGTTCTTCATCAGTGTGATTCAAGGGACATGGCCTACATCTCTACTTAATCAAACAGGGCTGTGCTGGCCAATATAATCTAATTGTTTGACATTTTTATAGTAATTCATTGAGACTAAAGAGAGATGACTACATTAATATCTTGATGCAGGTAGCTAATAGTTGAGATAAAACTGGTGTGCCAAATTGCTGAAAGGCCTTTAAATTCTCTTACAGATATTTAACTATTTGTGACATAGGAAAGAGACTTTAACATAATGTAATAAAGAGAAAAAATAGTACAATCTATAACACTAAGCATTATAATAAAGAACATTATCATAAATTTTCTAGGAATCTTCTCTTCACCAATCATTTAAAATTATATTTCTCAATAATTGAGATGAGAATTATTGTTAATGTTCATGACTCTGTTTTCTTGGATAATCATTTTCACCGAGGTCATAATTAAACAGAAATGTTCTAGCCATATAATATATATATTATTCCTCTAGCTAGACTGTGAACAAATATGTCAAATGAGTCCGCCCTGTGTATATCTGTGGGAACACTCAGGCTGGAATAGCGGTGGAGGAAAATCATGGGCACTCTAAACATATGTGAATGCTGAACCTGCTGAGGCTTAGACCTCATCTCACTGTCCAGCCCTTCTCTCCTTTGTGAGTGCATTTCTTGGGGGAAGGAGTCTCCTCTGAGTGAGATGTCAGATCTGCAGGTAAGAGCAACCAGAGAGAGAATATTAGAAGTGTTTTATTTTGGACTTGTTGCTCTGGACCCAATGATGAAATGAATGGAAGAGGAAGTAGAAAACAAAGAAAAAGCAGGAATTAATATTTCATCCAAAATCAGAAACAGAAATGTGTTTCTCAAACTTGGTTTGACTGCTAGTTGCATTTTGGCTTTTAGAGCCTTTGGCAATAAAAGTTCAGTGTGGGTAAGGGTAAGGTCTTATTAATCAAAGGTGAAAGAAACTCAGATACGTGGTTAAATGCATTTTTACCAAAACCAAGGCAAAAATATTTGCAAAAGGAGCAACCTGTGTATAAAGAGGTACAAATAGATGATTCAGAAGTTAATCTGTATCAGAGCTATACTGGAGTGGTCTGGTTTATGGTGAACTTCTGTAGAACTGATCTTCAATGACAATCTCTGCTCCTCTCCATGCCCTTGCACTTTGAACAAGAAGTATCTTCTCCAGCAGTGCTCTGCAGTACTTGTGGGTTTAGGAGAAACGAGATCTGTATATTAAGACAGATTTGTATCTTCAAAAGCAGTAAAGAATCCCCAGGGAAGCTGTGGTGTTTGCTGCCAGAGCAAGAACAAAAACATTTTGTAAAGTGCATCAACACTACATTCAGTGTCTAAGCTTTCACCTTCATCCCTGCTAGTGGGTGATGAGATAAGCTGATCTTAGGACATTTTAAAATGTATTCTTTCTCTGGATTTGAGACTAGGAGAAATAGCTTGGACAATCTACTTTTAAGCCTCAGCATTTTATCTCTTACTGAAATGAGTTTTGAAAGCTGTTTTGGATATTTTTCCCCATGTCCAAATCCACTTGTTTGCTCGGGGTTTTTCCTCAAGAATACACAGCTTTAAGAATAGATTTGTTTGTTAGTTTTTCCACAAGAAAGAACTGACACAACTATAATTGCAGAGCAGCTCTGGTGGGGCACAGAAGACCTGGTAACGAGGAGATAGTGATTCCAAACAGAACCTGAGCAGAGTTTAAACTCAGCTGTACAGACCTGTTCATTAGCTTGAGTGACCCCTTCATACCCTGTGCACATGCCATGATGTCAGGATACACTTGCCCTAAAAATGCACCTGTGTGGGCTCATTCCTAGCGGGAGAGAACCGTGGTGTGCTGACTGGAGAGTCCAGCATTGTACAGGCACAAGATGCTAATTTTGTTCACTTGGACATACCACAAAGCTGTCAAGAACAAGGCTGGAATACTTCGTCCCAAACAGGGTCTGGGTAGCATGTCATGACCTAAAAGGAGAGAATCATTTCATGCTGAAACATGAGGTTTCCAGAACAAGGGTCTTAAGATTGATCTTTTCCACGCTTTCTAGTTTTCACTCAGTGAATCATTTAGCTAGGCTTCAGTGTCTGTGCCTTTCTTACTGTTATTCCAAAGGAACCAACATGACCTCATAACACAACTGTAACTCCTAGTGCATCTATCATTTATATATATATATATTAAAAAAAAAAAAAAAAGTAAAAAAGCGCTATTTCCATTACAAACAAGTAGATTGATGAAGTATTGCTGACATTTTTAAGAAAAAACACAAAGCAATTATCCCCCTATGCCGTGGAAGGTTTGTGGAAAGGGCACTATCTTTCTTCAGGTTACATCATTTAAATGCAATGATTACAAAGCAGAATGTGGTATAGTGTTACATTGCTAGTTTTGCAAACAATAGACAATATATAAAAAACTTTTTTTTAAGGAATGTTATTTCTAGGCATAATCTTGGTGGCAAAATGAAAATTCAAGGACACAAGATGCTGTTTATTAGCTCCCAATCAAGTGTAAGCAAGCTGACTTTTGCAGTGTTCACACCTTTCATTCATGGAATCTTAAGGTCTTAAAACCATCCATTGCCAAAATTACTTTTTGTACCTGTTAAAATCTTCGTGTCATGTTCTTAGCACATACTGCAAAAATGTGTCCCCTTAATCACTGTGCACAACTCTGAAAAAAGAGAGCCCTCTCCCTTACCCCTAGTTTTGTTTGTAGGTCTAAAAATTATTTTATCGTGTTACATTGAAAGACTTAACAACCATCTCCTGGGAAGCCTGTAATATTTTGCTCCCAGACTGATACTGTTCTGGTTGGCCCACTCTGACAATGCATTAAGGTGTTCTCACATTTTAAAATCTACTCTCTGACCAGTAAGTAGAAGAAAAAGTCTCCTCCTCCTCCTGAAAAGCATTACTGAAGATTTTTTAAGATTAAAATACCCATTGATTCTATTATTCCTTGTTTCTATGAAAGATGGGAACATCTTATAGAGACAGCTTGCTGTTTTCTACTGTTTTCCATTGTTTTTTTCTTTGCAATTACTTATTTTTTGTTGCTTTACTTTGGACTACAGAGCTATACTTTACATATCCTCACCTTCTCAGGAGATAAAATAATTCTGTTGCTTTAATTAAACACTAGCACTTCTGCCAATTCTTCATGATTTAATGTATGTAATACTATTAACTTGTGATTAACCTAGGTCAATATATCCTTGAAAGAGAAAATCTGAGTCTTAAATGCAAGAATTTTCACTTTCAAATCACATCTGACTGTTTTAACGGACTAATGAGCACAAAAGGGTGCATACAATTAATTACTGAATCCCTCTCTTCCTATCTCACAATATGTCCAAAACATTTTAAAAAAGCAAATACATCTGTTCATTGCTCTGCTACAGCTAACACAGGATTACTGGTAAGGAATGTGCCTGCTAGAATAAGGATCAACATTTGAGTTTAGGGTTGAGCTCTTACAGAAGTTCAAGCCAAAACTACACTGTAAAAGGCAGTCACCACATGAAATTTTGTGAGACTAATAGGAAAACTATATAGTCTTTTGCAGTGAGCTCTCACATGTGCAGCTCATGATTTTATTTGCAGACGAACTCCTCTCTTTGGATATTACCATCCCAAAATGAAATCAGGGCAATGGAATTTGAACATCCTTCTAATGAGAAAATAGAAAAAGATCCAATGCTTCCTAACCTCTCCTCTTCTGGTAAGGTCGCTGTGTAGAAAAGGTCCAAAGGGCTTTTGTAAGATGCAAAACCAAAGAGCGTGATCGTCCATGGGTGTGAGTGCTGTGAGGGCCACGAGCAGGAGCAGATGGCGAGCAGCCCAGCGAGCATGTCAAGGCCAGAGTGGCTCGGGGCCACGCTCCCATGCTTGTCCCTCCACTCCTTGCAGGTAACTACAGCTCGCCTCCTCATGAGCAGGGGAATCATACCGAAACCTGTCTCTGCAACATACCAGGGTTTCAGGATATGCTTTGTGCTGTATGTCTGTGTTACCTTTTCCTGATCCTCCAGTGTCCCCGGCTGCTGCAGGAATGGTTCTTGACTTCCAAGTCAGCAAGGTACTGCTCAGGGACTGGCTTTGACCACAGGTATCTCAGGTATTCCCACTCTTTTTCAAGGCAATATAGTTTTTCAAACATTAACTTAACAGAAAGCAGAAAAACATCTGATAGAAACAAAATTTCTTCATTCTGTGTAAAATAATTTTATTTTTTTGAAGTAAAACTGAACCATGGATGATCCATTCCACATCACATTTCTATAGATAAGGACTGTACAGGGTGGAGTTAATGTAACTTCCCTATACCACCATGGAACAACATTTGTTTCAACTGGCATTGTACTAACATCTTCTCAAGAAATAATGCTTTTCCATCCTAAAGCGTTTAAATGCAGTCAGCCTTTGCCTTTTCTCCTAATATGCATTCAATTAAAGATAGATTTTATATAGGATTAAAATTCCAATGTGCCTTAGCACAAGCTTAATTCTTAGCAGCACTTCATATGATGATCCCAAACACTGTGCAAACCAGAAGTCTGTCTTTATTACGCTCGTAACCTGGTTTGGCTTTTCATGTGCAAGTGACATTCCGCTAAAGCTAAGTATATTGCTGCACTTCACTGTGTCAATTAAATATGAGATGGAATACAGCCACAGAAAGCTGGCAGTTTCCGTTAGTTTTCACTGTTTACAGAAGCAGTATTTGTGTTATAGTCCTTGCTTCTAAAAGCGGAGGTGTAATAACATGTTAATAATTTATTCTGGAATCAGCAGCCCAGTTTAAGCAGTGAGGACGTGACTTAAGCAGAAACAAGGACTTAAGGATTGGAGGGAGAGAGACACACAGCAGAAACAGTAGTGGCACGACTACCTGCTACAGGTGGATTGTGGGTTGGGAAGAGGAATGCAGTGGAGGAAGGGACTCAGCTTATGTTTGAGCCAAGAAGCTCTTGCACACACTGAGGAGTCTGGGATCTCAAACGCTGATGTCGACAGGACCACAGTGTCCCCAGTGACAACCTGTCTTTAGTAGGTGATTGTAACAATGACATACACTGTAGCATTGCATTAATGATCCCATCTCCCACTCTGCATGGGACACATTTTGTTTTCGGAAGTTGTCTAGAGAACCAAAGATTGTCGGCTTCTGTGTTCATCCCCAGTTTTCCTCTTAGGAATGGTGCTGTGAACTGCCATGGGGGACATCTCACTGCCTCTTCTGTCCTGGCTGAGCACTGCTCTCTCTGAAGTCAGGTTCATGTTGGACTCCGCAGTTCCTATGGCACTGCAACTGAACATTTGAATCAGACACTGCCTGAACTAAAAAGTTGAAAAAACAGGAGATCAATAAAAACACATAAGAAATTTAAAAACCGTTCTATAAATCAATCTGCATATTGGCTAAAAGTCTTGGAAATTCTCTCATGAATCAGTTGGAAATATAAAGAAATAACCCCATAAAATATATTTGCCTATGCCACCATGAAGAACTCTAAACCTAAAGATCAACTATGTCCTCAAAAGACCCAATCAATCTAAAAAATAATTTTTCTTTTCTGCTTCTAGCTAATCATATCTAATGAACATAATTGGTCATTTCTCCAGACTCATGCTTTCATATACTAAATTCCTGGCTAGTCAAAGATGGGGTTTTGTCGTTTACATCCACAAACAGGGTGAAGTGTAGCACACATCTACATGGTTTGGGAGATCAGCGTGCTGTCCCACAGGATATAAGATAAGCAATAGCTCTCTCTGCAGGACTGAAAAAATAAAGTCACTATTTCTTATTCCACAGCCACTTAACAATTTTTCTTTATTTAATTTATGTGCTTGATGCCACCACTCCCTGTGTTGCATTCATTGCAGAAATCTGCCCGTATTTATTATCATGCTGTTATCACTGTGAGGACATAGCCCTCTGGTTCATCCCCATGTCAATTCTTTATTCCTGCATTCAATCCTCTGCCCTCATTCCAAAGAAGAAACCCCCCTGTTAAATGTTTGTGTGCAATACTTCTACCCCTCCCTGCACATAAACCACAAATGCCTCATTTCCCCAAGAAAAATTCAAGCTTCAAAAATATGCAGCCCACCTCAAGGTCAACTTACTGTGTTACATTCCTATACATAATTTTTATACAGGAAACTAACTCATGTTCCCTAAGGGCTGATTTTGCTTTATAATATCTAAACCAAATAATCATTAACATATTTCAATCATGCTCAGAGGTTTACACTATCTTCCACCAGGCAGATTATTTTTTCATTCTAAATGCTGGATATTGTAATGCTTGTTAGCTAACACATAGGTAGGTAGAAAGAATTCATTATAAAGCAAGACAAAATAGCAAAATATGAGTGTTAGAGACACTCTGAGAGCATACAGTACCTGTTTGTTCATAAAGACATAAATAATTGGATTATAAACCGTAGCTGTTTTGGAAAAGAAAGCCGGAATTGCTGCCAGACAAGGATCCAGCTCAATGGAGGGATATGCAGCGACTAGGAGAGAAAAGGTAGCGTATGGCATCCAGCAGATTAGAAAGGCGATGATCATAAAAACAACCATTCTAGTCACTTGTCTTTCAGGTCTCCTGGTAGTTCCCAGCCTGTCTTGTGCATCTGACACCTTTTAAGAAAAGAGAAAAGATTCCAGAAAGCAACAAGTCCTGTCACCCTGGTTTTTCTGAATTTTTTTTAAAGCCTTTTACTTGTTCATAAGATGGAATCAGTTTCTTTAGTTTCTACACAATATTAGGAGCAGTTTTCTCTTTTCTCACACATGGGAACATAAACAAACCTTTTGTTTTTCATTCCCTGTCCTTTGTTTACATATTTCTAGCCTGAAAATAATTGTAACTAACAGCTGGTCTGGCCACCGGGCTGAGAAGCGGTAACCCCAGAAACCAATCCACGACCAGACCTACAAATGTACAAACCGTAAGAAATAAACAGGCTAGGTCTCGGCCTTGAGCTGTCTCTGAGGAGCAGCTCTGCCCTACAAGTCTCCTGTCTCCGTGCGATTGCTTTGCGTGCCGCGGTCACAAAGCCCAGCCAGCGACTGCAGCGAGCGGCCCGGTGCCCTGCCGGGAGGGAAGAGCTGCTCCTCCCGAGTGGGGTAGCGCAGAGGGATGGGTGCCGCAGTTACTGCTGGGGGGCGTGAATTACCATATACCAGCCTTCGTAAATTGTCCTTTGCTTAACTATCTTTGCGTTTTTATTGTCAAAGTGAAAAAGAAGGACATCACGGTGAGTCATAAGGAGATAGTGAGCTGAATTCAAGCGCTTTCTATTCCGTGTAGCTTTTGCAGACAATGGGGTGTCTGACATGCTATTACAGACAGCATGCTGCTGAGCTGTGCAACCTCCTAACAGAGGGGCAAATTCACACCAGGGGAGTCTGTCTGGCTCAATGGTGCTCTATGGCCTTCCCCAGAAGAGCATTTACTGATGCATTTACTGAGCATTTACTGATCTGATAATGATATCAGAATTAAAGTGGGATTGCGGCACTTAGTAGGAGTGTTCTCACTCTTTTCCTCAGCGATCGTGCAAAAGCTTAAGCACAGGTGTTCATACAGAGATTAGCTGATGTCAGACACCGTCTTTCTGGGAAAGATCCTTGTTTGGTTTCTGATGACTTAGTGAAACAAGGTGTTGTTACGAAATGTTACTTTACATGAGAAATAATTAATAACTCTGGCTCCAGAAAAGTCTTGTGCCAGGTCTTGCAATATTACATTCTAATAAAATAGGATTTGTTTGCATAACTTGGCCTTTTAACTTCCTGCAGTAATGTTAGAACTCTATTGAGACATTTTCTATAATAACTTTTGAACTGCACTCGGAGAATTCAACATGTTTAGTACTTAAAGAGGTATAGAAGCACCTCCTAGGAATGGCAATGTCCTCGCCTCTGTAGAAAGTTTCAATACATGTCAGTTTTTACCAAATATAACAACAGCAAGACAACAACAATAATGAATTGTTACAATAACTGCAAGTTATTAGGCATTAACAAAGGCTGTGTTTGATACTAATATATTCCCTGCCAATATATGAGATTTCTACAGCATTTTTTCATGTATGCTTTTCCTACACAGAGAGCAGCCCAGCCTCTCTTCTAGCAGGAGTAGTCCTCTGGAAAAGGAACACAATCTCCTTTATTGCACTTTCAGCTGTTTCATCTCTGTCTCATATCAGCCTGGTCTTTTTTTCCACATACAGATTTTCCTTTCTATTTAAAGAAAAACATACTGGTGCTTTATCTTACAAACACAGGAATACTGCCATAATAATTTATCTCTATTGTAAACTGCTAAATTGATATTTTCCTGAAGATTAATTTCTTTCATCGACTTCGATGTTGCAGTGAAAACTACAATTGGCATTGTAAAGCTGGGGTCACTGGGACTGAGCGACTGGCAGATTATTCCACTCAGGAACAAGCCTACACTGTGACAACTGTGGGACAAAATGCATGAGGAGAGATGGCTGGGAACATCAAGACACCAGTTCTGGTGCTTGGATCTCTCTCTGTTCACTATAGTCAGATTTTTGAAAATTAACTCAGTTGTGAGATATAATCATATGCCAATTCATTATAGATTCACAGAATATGTTGCAGAGCTTTGCAGTAAATAGAAATATCAATATTTTCCCAAAATTTTGTCCCCAAATCCTGTACCAGACAGGAATTTTCCTATCCTGTTGTCTTCTTTGTCACTTTTTGCAGCTTCTCTTTTGGATCAGGTCAACACAACCATTAAAGAAGATTCAAAAGCATTTCTCAAGTATTTTTAATACTCCTTATTAATATTTTGTTTATTGAACAGCATTGCATTATTTACAAAGGCTGCATCTTATTTGAGAGTATTACTAAATAGTAGGCAGCACTCTTAACATTTACAACTGCAGTCATTTTAAGCTTCATTCTTATTTGCCTGGTTTGAGTCTTATGAACTGTCACTGAATTGAAGAACAGTTGTGAATAAAGCAGTACTGGATCATTCTGTTTATATATGAGGTAAACATTCTTTCATTTGTATAATGTTTGACTGATGAGATGTACTGATAAGTGATGTGAACTCCACACTTTAAAATATCACTTCTAACCATAGCATGAATTTCTGTGTGTAAAGAAAATTATATAACAAGGGATGTAACTGAATGCGTTTGCTGCCTGCGAATCTGATCTGCTTATGTCTGATCTTTACAGAAAATCGAACACAGTAATTCCAAACGTTTGCATGCATACACATTTTAAAGGTTTACTTATGAGTGCTTCTTCTTACCTTTTTTAGCTTCTGCATCAATTTTCCATAGGATACCAAAATCACAAATAAGGGTACTATAAAACAGGTGGTGAAGAAGGTAATAATGTATGCACGGTCAGCATAAGCTCCTGAGTACCTATATAAAATACAAAATACCTTGGGCATGTACACTACTACTATGTGCTCTTATTATTTTCTTGAATATTAATCTTTCTTTTCAAAGACGTCACTAGTATTTTTCTCAAATGTTTTTTTATTCGACATGCCCCTTTGCAGTTCTAGTCATATCACCAGATGGAGCACTGGGCCAACTCCCTGCCCAGGGGCTGGGAGAGGATCCTACAACTGTAGGTGCAGTATGAAAGAACTGTGGGGCTGCTTAGGTCGGAAGGGATGTGTAGTCCAAACTCCTGCTCCAAGTAGAGCCAGCTATGGGGTCAGACCAGCTTGCTCAGAGCTTTGTCCAGTCTTCTGAAGAAAATCTATCTCTTTGTCCTTTGACTCCTGACAAAAACCCACAAGGTCTAGAGTGATTTTTGTTTTAGAAACTGATCATGGAAAATTTTGATCAGTTTTATTACGGGTTTCTTTATTTTATTTTTTTTTTCCCAGAGATTTACATCATCTTTAACCCTTTCCTTTAAATTTCTGTCCCTGAGACATCCTAAGCTGCAAGTTTCATTTTTTTACCATACTCTGTGAGAGCAGCCTTACCAGTTAAGCTCGCAAGTAGTTCCAATCTTACTGGTGGTATAACTGCTCCAACCGATTGTTGGTGGAATGGTCCAAATAAAGGAAAAACTCCACACAAAGACAATACCTAGAGCTGCATCCTTGCTCCTCAAGCGCTTATTTCTCAGCGGGTGGCAGATCAAAATGTACCGCTCAAAAGCCAGCAGAGCAAGAGACCAGAGAGCTACAATGCCTGTAGCAAGAGAACACAGCATCCAATTTGGGTAGATCGCTGAAAAGCAAACACCATCCCAAATTACAGAATCCCTGAATGGTTTATTTTGAAAGCATCTCTGGAGGTCATCATTCGCCCTCAAGCACTGTCCGTCAGCAGGTTGTGCAGGACCCCGTCCAGCTGGGTTTTGAGTGCTGTGGAGATGGAGACTCCACAACCACTCTGGGCAACCAGTTACACTCTTTGACTACCCACAACATCAGACATCCTTTCTATCAGCACAGGTTATGAAAGGATGGGCAATTTATGTGCATTATTCTATTATTAATGAATAGCATAAGAATTTCACATTTATCCAGTTTGACAGTCTATGGTATAAGGGCTACAAAACCAAGCAGCTTATCAGGCCAGTCAAGTGATTAGGACCTACACTTTTCATTTGGCTCTTCTCTGAAAAGCTGCGAATTACGTGTAGCATCCAAATTAATTAACTAAAATCTTCCAAATACTATCTTTGCAAAAAGTATTTCAGGCTATCAGAAAACTCAAACCTGCAGACAGCTGCCCACAACAGCAAATTACCAATTTAGGCACATATTACTTGGTGGGACACCAAAATCTCAGAATAGCCTGATCTTTCTCCATAGGACACAAGCTTACATGCCACAAACTGATGAATAAGTATTGTCCCTCACTGTCATTCCCTCTGTCTAGCTAAAACAGGCAGAGAGCAGCTGTGGGATTTTATTTCAGCACTGTGAGTGATTCAGCTGAGCTGAGGATCAGTACTGTGTGTGATTTAGAGCAGGGACAAGCATTACTGGCTGTCTTCATGCAGCTTCAGAAACAGGCACAGGATGCAGGAATGAGCCTCTGTCTCAAGTGAGTAGATGCCCCATTTTAAACTAATACACCATTTATTCTGCAGAGGTGTATTTACATGGGGTACTGTGCGGTGAGGATTTTTCCTCTTAGAGTACTTCTCATATATTTTGTAGCAAGTGAACAAAGACATGAAAAAAAAAAATTACAGAAAGATGTAGATGTGTGGACTGACTGTTACAGATGCTCCCTGCTCCTTCAGTCCCTGAAAGATAGAGAGCACAAGATGTTCTGTGCCCTAAGATTTTCCATAGTTTATGGGTAGCCACTCACTCTTTTTCTCTCTCTCTTATTTATCCATATATGCGTACAACTAAATACAAATATTGAATGTAGCTACACATAAGGATTTTTTTCCTGAAATTGTTTTACCATAGGCCCCATAACACTGCTATTCTATTGGCAAGCTTTTCCTCATCCTATGAAACATATTCAATGATCAGTACACATGCGACAGTACACATGCCATTTATATGACATGGATAGAGAGATACACTTTTCCACTCTCCACTACAGAATATATGTAACAGGGGAAAATACCAGTGAATTCAAAGGCATGCAAAGTCAGTGACTTAGGAAGCTGCTGCAGAATACGCTGAAGGAAGTTGAAGGAAAAGGACATAAAACTACAAGCAAAATCAAGCTTACCAAAAAATGTGACGGCAAATCCTTCCAGTACGCAAGCCCAGTATCCCATGAAAAAATAACCTTTTAGATTTGTTAAAAAGCTGATGGTACCACCAGTAAGTGAGACCAGGAAATCAGCCACAGACAAATTGACTATGATATAATTGACAGGTTGTCTCAATTGCTTGAACTTAAAAGTTACCAGGATTACAGCCAGGTTCTCAGCAAGTGACAGGGAGGTCACCACCAACATTACTGCTGCCAGAAGTCTGAATTGCCAGGGCTGGATGGAGTCCAAGGGACGACGGAAGGGATCCCATCTGGCAGGAGCAGGGTAACTGGACAAGAGCGACCCGTTTTCAAATGCTCCGAATGCATTCATTACTTCGTTCAGTAGCCAAAAAAAAAACCAAAACCAAACCCAAAACAAAACAAAACAAAACAAAACAAAACCCACAAAAAAACAACCAAACAAAACCATATAATATTGGTGTTTCAAATCTGTAAATAATATTCAGGATTAAAAGGAGATGTTTGCTCTCTCCAACAAAAGTGTGAACAAACTCCTCCCTCTTCTGCTCTCAAATAATAATTGAGGAAAAAATGTTTTGATTAGAGGAAAGTTTAGTGCTGCAGAGTGAAAGTGGGAACAGGGATTAGCAAGAATATATTTCAGAACAATTTCTGCCCCTCTCTGCCCACTGCCTCTCTCTCACTGCAGCTGTGCCTTTATCTGTAGTAGAACTCAGCTGTAGAAGCTGCAGGTTTCCCCCTCCTGCAGCAGCCAGCAGTGCTGAAATACCCCACAGCTCAGCCCTACTCTGTCAGGAAAAAAAATCAGTGTTTGCTTGGAAGCTCCCACACCTTTAGCACTCTAAAAAGAGAGGCTGCCTGGTGTGAGGGAGATGTCTGTGGTGAGCCAGAGAGCTTACAGGAATTTGGGAAAGGGGAATGTAAATGTTGAAATCAAAATAATATGATTTTTGGCGTTATACTGATCCTTCTCATGGTGTGGTTCCTAAAGAAATCTTCATGGAAGAACTTTTCTCTGCATACCTTGAGAAAACAACAGATAAAGAAACACATGGAACCAGCAGGGAACAAAAACCAGACCTAGGGACTCTTTTCCTCTAGCTGCACAAGATTAGATCCCTCTGTCTCTTTGCAAAGCCAACATGACTGTCTCAGAAAATCAATAAATTAAAATAAATGTTTTAAATATTTCCCTTGTTCAGCGGCCTTTATAATGACTAATGTAAAGATAACCTACATCTGACTGCAGTGATATGTGCAATACACGGATGGTCGCATTAGATATGTCACAATCAGTGAAATTCTGCTGCTAACTTCTAGCCCCAAAATGCATTACTTTTAGCTCAATGTCTGAGAAGTAATCTTGCTTTCTTAGATCAGCTGATGATTGAAAAATGTTCTGAAACCCTACTAAATATAATCAGAATATTAAAAACTGAAATTCAGCATTAACAGAAACAAAAACCGCCAAGTTTTTTGCTTCATAGCAACAATTGAGTCTATCTTTATCCAAAACAACTCCTGTAGCCTAGGCAGCCGGTGAAAAGACTTGACTACACATTGCTGACATGAAGAACTGTATGTGTTGTATCATTTTGCTGGCAGAATTTGTCAGTTTGTTGCTTAAATGTGTCATCCAACCTCTGATTCAATTGATGGAATTTAACAGAATAGTAAGAACTGAGGTATTACTGAAAGTTAATTGCAAATATGGATTTCAAGAGCTGATCCTGACTTGATCCTGCATGACTTATTATGTGCTTCTGCTCTAAATAGTAACTTTTGACATTAAGTGTATTCAAGAGCTTACAAAAAACATTCCTATCTCTCTTTCTGCTCACTCTGAAAAAATCAGTCTGAAATACAAAAAATTAAAGGGGCTTTTCTATTTCTCCTGCCCTATCAGTAAATAATTATTTTCAGTCTCTCTGCAGATGGTTTCCCCAAGTAGGGCTGATCTGAACATAAGTTCCTTTTCTGCAAACTGAATACACTTGCAGGTGCTTTAATGAATATGGAAGTATTTCCAGAGTACTTCCTTTTGAGATGCACCAGAAATTATCATCCACCTACCTTGTTCCTCCAGTGTCAATGGAAATCATAATTGCCTGTGATTGGATTTTTCTGTTGGCATAGCATCTTTTATGTACTCCCTTGCCCATCTGAGCAAGGTTTTACCTAATAAATTTTATTTTTGTATTTGCACTGAAAAAGAACATTTATTGATGGGAATTTATGAGAAGAAAATAAAATGTTCTGAGGTACTACTTTAAGAGAGTTTTAAGCCCTGTATAAACCAAGCCATATGTCACTTCATCACACACAAAGCTCCATGAAAAAAGAACAATCACATCTCAGTTCAGTGACTCTCTTATTCCTAACACAAATGTCACAGATATATGTTCCTGTATGCTTCAGATTGTTCTGGGTTAATTTTTTAAACAACGGTATCTATTGCAGCCCTAAAAAAAAAAACCAAAAAACCAAACAAACAAAAAAAAACCCACCATACCTTGCAACCCATTAAATGATCCAAATGCCATTAAGTTCTGTCACCAAAAGTGAGTCCCACTAAATCAGGGCAAAGAGAGGGCGAAGCAAACTGGTAGGATGCACAGAAGGACCAGCACCACCACCTTTCCTCGTGCCGTGGGAAGGCTGCAGTTGTACACTCCAGAAGGATGCAGCCTGGGGAGGGACTGCCAGAGGTTCACACAGCTGGTCACCAGCCTGCAGAGCCAGGGACTGGGAAACTGCCGACAGAAGTTTGCTAAGCAGTCTTTCAGATTCGAAACAGGAAAAATTGCACAGACCACTTCAGAGCATAGGCAGAAGTTTTAGACTGCCTGAGACATCCTGTGTGTGAAATCCCACACCTGTTAGTGCTTTGGAGAGAAAAGCAAGGGAAGAGTGTCGAGAGAGGAGATAAGGCTTTCTCAGGCAAGGATGCAGGGTGGACTGACTATGAATTGGCCATAGTGCAAGGTAGTGCACAAAGAAAACTGCCCTGATCTTGTTGACTTCTCTACCAGAAGTATTACAGCCCAGTATATAATTTTCCTCTATAATCACAGGGAAATTCAAAAAGCACAGGCTGAAAAGAAGAGTCAGGACAGTCAGGGTAACACTGAGATCCAGCACAAAGTAAGGTTCTTTATGCATGGAAAAAGTTCACCACATTATGCAACTGGATAAATGACTAGCAAACAGCTCTCACTGACCTGATTTGGCATTAACACCATCATGGGACCCTGGCTAGAACTGTCCTGGGTGGACGGGCAGGCTTCCAGCCCTTGACAAGAGGAACCTTTGCTAGCACAGGGTTCTCCTCTCTGTTGTGCTGGGTGTGTGTACACTAAGACATCTCCTCTTCTGCTTTAACTGCACTATGCACATCTCCTTCTGCCTGACTATTCTGTGGATAATTAGAATGTATATACTTCAAGAGAAATATTGTCTTTACAGAAAAAAAAGGGTTTAATCTTCAAAATGCATGCTATTTTTTGCCTTCCTTGCATTTACAGATGTCTAATTTGCCATTCTAATTATCTGTCCTATTGAAGTAGACATTTTCTACATGTTTATGTTTGGAACGAAACAACTATAATATTTTTCCACAATCTTTTCTCTCTTTGAGAATGTCATTTTGAACCCCTCTTTCCACGAGATCTTATAAGTACTGCTTCTCAGTCTTTTAACCCTTGTTCCAGTGACAGATTTTGCTAGTAATTTTATTCCTTCCAAATGTAAATTCATGCGGAGTTTTTCAATATCATCAACAATTAAAAAGTCCTTATGTTCTGCATAAGTGGTTACAAGATACATTTAATTTTTGCAATTCAGTTTATCTGAGCTAAAATGAATGTAAAACCATTCAGAATTATTTTAATCAGTATAAATAAATCTTATCTTTCATTACCAAAACAAGGGGCAGCAGGAGAGAAGAATGACCCCAGAAAACCTGAATATATAGTGTGGAATAAAGTGAAGCAACAGCACAGAAGAAAGGATTACTGTCATAATTCATTTAGCAAATTGGATGTCAAATGAGCAAAAATTAATGCCAGAAAGGGGGAAAAAAAAGAAAAAAAAAGAAAAAGAAAAAGAAAAAGAAAGAAAGGAAAAAAAAGGTATCGGTCATTTGGCAAGTGCGAGGATAGAAAGTGCACATTAAAATGTGCGAAAGTGAAGTTAAGCCTCATGATTTTAGAGTGTACATATGGAAAAAAAGGTACATTCCATGCTGATAGAATATCACCACGAAGAGTTTGCTAATACCATATATAAGAAAAAATCTGCTAGAAATAAAACTGCCTAAACATCTATTTCATTCAATAAACTCTCGCTATGAAACACAGCACATAACGTCTCCAAAGTAATCCAGTCTCTCACTAGAGCAAAAACTAACTTCCTGGTCAGATTTCAGGAATGTAAATTACATATATTTCATATGGATGACCTGAACGTAATAAAATAATGTATTAGACTGATCAGATTTCAAGGAAGGAAAGTCTCTGCAAGAGATTAATCTCATCTCACTGCTGCAAGATACTTAAGTATCTATAAAGACGACTTTAAGACATACAAACCAGCAGGACTAGTTACAGAGGATATTATTGTCTTTTTCTGTTTTATTGGAAGAGTTAAGATCTCTTAAATAACTACGTATCTATTCCTGTCCCCAGTACAGGGTTCATACCATGTCTTTTAAAGGTAGAGTTGCCTTTAAAGGAAGCTTTTAAAATCTTTTTTTTAACTTTCATTTTTATTTAATATGGGATAATTTCTCAATCAGTTATTCCAGTGTATTTTTAAACTACTTTATCTGACACAACTTTCTGTTTTCCATCATGTGTTCTAAGAAATCCTGTTATGCAAAACACAGTTGAGCTCATCCACTTCTGTCCTCAACGGCAAAAGAAACAGTATCATTCCCTTGTTAATCTAATTAGCAGACACAAATTAAAAGTATTATTTATGTCAGTTGAATTGGTCATTGCAGAATGTTTTATCTATAGAACTGAACGTTCCTGAATGTACTCCTGGATTGCTGAAATTACCAAATTGAAAAAGTACAGTTTTGAGGCATTTTTCTGGTGGAAACAAATTTGTTTATCATTCTAACAAAATTATAAATACTATCTAGCTTCTGACATGAAGGTTTCACTGTGTTTCATGTTGTATAAAGAGAAGAAAAAGGCTCCAGGATGTGATTTCAAGTGAATATTCACTGGGAGGAGTTCAGCCACTTCCTCGTAAGAAGGGAGGAGTGACCAGTGCCAAAGGCTGTGACTTCTAGAAGCACAAATTCCTGCAGAAGTGCTCCTGAACTGCACAGAGCCCTTGGAGATCCTCTTCCTGCACTAGCAGGGAAAATAACAAGATGGTGAAACCAAATTACTAGAGAGCAGACAGAAAAACAGTAAAGAATAAAGAAAAGAGAGAACTGACAGTGTAGAAAATACTGAGAGAGGATGTAAACCCAGAAAGACAGAAAAAACAAGCCACATCAGGGGTCCATGTAGGGAGCTTTTACTGCTCCTGTCTCTCATTTTTTTAATATTCTCCAAACAACCTGGTCTAGCGGAAGGTGTCCCTGCCATTAGAACTGGACGGTCTTTACGGTCCCTTCCAAGCCAAACCAGCCAGTGACTCTGTGATTCTAGCTAAGTAGAATAAGCAGTGTAAGTTCATGGACACGGCACCATCATTGGGTGCTTTTACATCAGCTCTGCACTTTTCTGCACACAGACAAGAGGCAGCAAGTGTAAACAGCCAGAACTGCAGCCCAGGAGTAAAGTTCAGTGGAGAATGCAGTGGTGTTTGGTTAGCACTGGGACTCTCTCATATTGGAGGTCTTTTCCAACCTAAACAATTCCATGATTTTATACAGCAATCACTGCCACACTAGTAACACAAAATTTAAAATAATAATAGCGTTGTATTTAAAATAATAATAGCATTGTATTTAAAATTGCAATCATTCTACAGTGGGTACAAGGAGAAAATGTTAGTGACAGGAGAAGAGGATGGCCTTCTTTCCAAGATACCTGTCTTCAACAACACATCTTTTCTTTATTAATGATATTGATTCATTTCAGTGGTATGCTTGTTCTAGAAGTTGATAGTAATCATAAAAGGAAGAAAAATAGGGACCATTTCAAACACCACCCTTTTGCATTTGCCGGAAAAATTAGAGTAAATAGTATTACAGTGCCCTCAGGTGGTGTAAATTCAATTCTGTTCTATTGTCTCAGAAAGACATCTCTAAATAAGACTAATTTCAGCAGACTGGGTGAATATGGAAGGCAAATCACAGTATAAGAGGGTTTTGTTTGTGGTTTTGGTGTTTGTTTGTTTGTTTGTTTGGGGCTTTTGTTTTGTTTTGTTTTTGTTTTTGTTTTTCCCAAGGAAGGTTCTTTTCTTGAGTGTTCTCACAACTTCTGATTTTTAAAAGCGTTATTTTATTTTTAAATACTGTGGAATACATGTAACAAATCTCAAAAAAACCCTTAAATAATATCATCACTGAATGTAGGAACAAAAAATAATAGAAGGAAAGGGATCTAAAAAAGAAGATAAAACCCAAGGGCAGAAGATGTAATGAATTCTGTAAGAGCTTTTTGGAACAACATGAAGTAGGTGTTTGAAAAAAAACAAAACAAATGAAGGTCCAAACCACAGTCAATCAACCAACCAACCAACCAACCCCCTCACAGAGATCACAGAATTTCTTGGATACATTCATGTATAGTATGTCTTAATGACGAGGAAAATTGCATAAAGAGAGCAGTATTTGATGTATTTGTAATATAACCTGACATATTTTGAATTCATACTATTGTGTTAGTCTCAAGAAATCAGCTTCCTGAACTGGATGTGCAATTTTTTGTTGTTGTTGTTACTAAGAGTAACAATATAAAAAGGATATTATTTAGCTGATGTACTGCTCCACGGTCAGGGTAATTCCAATATTGTGTCTTGCATAACTAAATGGTTGATGTATGTCCATCATTTATCACTGTTTTATGTCTTCATCAAAAAAATGTGAGGAAGACCAGGACATCACCAGGAGAATCTTCTAGCTTACCAAAATTAAAAGATTTGTCAAAGCTGAAGTAATACTGTAATTTGTTATTCTTTCGAGATACTCTTAAAGGAATACCCTGTCATCTTACAGATATAAATTACATCATGGAATATGTGCACCGAAGATGACGGGAATCCACCACAGAACATGATTTAACAGAGAACACCACTGCACTGTCGCTTTCCCTCCAGTTCTGTCCTGTTGTCTTTCTTGGAAAACGGCCCTGTAAATAATACTTATTTTCAGCAAGCTGTGTGAATATGAAAGAAATACACAAGATAGTGCAAGCATTATAGACCTGAGTGATCCACTATTTTTCCAACTCCCAGTAAATGGACTCGGCTGTCCTTCAGCTCAGAACCACACTGCTTCTCTTCTTACCTGCTCCTGAATTGGCCCCTAGTAGCTGTCTAACATCACACATTGAAATATTCCTCGAAAAGTATTTTCAAAGTGTCACAAAACCCAAACAGGACAAAAGGAATTTGAATCTCACCAGTCTCTCATTTCCTGTGCAAATGATATCTTCCTTTTCTTTCATGATGATTTGGGGAACTGTCTGATCAATCTGAAATCGTGTGCCATATGAAATGCTGTGCTAACCTTTCAGTTTTGTAAGGATTGCCTTTGGGGTTTCTGAGGATGGCCAGAAAAATTGCTGTCACATTTCTGTCATTTGTCCTTACAAACTGTACCCTTCAAAGAAAAACAATGTAGGGTTCTCACCCCAAGTCATACCCCAGCCCTCACTGCTTTCAGTAAGCCCTATCTTTTTTCTTATGCTCACTTACACATTCAGGAACAGTTTTACTAACAAAACAATTCTCTGTGGATCAGAGAGAATCAATAGTGCTTATAAGCACACTCTTTATTTATTGGCAACTTACTCCTGAGTTCCCCCATCCAGGCTATCACCAGGAAGGCAATCTCTTTATAGCACTAATGACTTGCGGTAAAGTATATACATCTGTTTAATACAAATAAGGGCAAACGACTTCCCAGTCTTGGTTGGATAAAATAGAGCTTGCAAAGGCTTATCTCACTTAGAAAAAATAATCTGTAGCCTCCTCTCATTAAAAGGATAAACTGGAGGGGAGGCATGTAGGAAAGGAACAGCATTGGAGGAACAAGGGAAGTGGGAGAGGTTTGGTAGGTGGACACTGACTTTGACATGATTTAAAAACACAGTGCACTGAATACTAACCAGTGTCTAAGCCACTGGCAGAAGAAAAGGGGCATGTAACCCGGGGTTTCCCCAGAGAGAGGGAAAAAACCTCCTCAAAAAACCTGGGAATCTCAGCAATACCAGTGGTCTGCTGGAAGCTGCACCAACAACTCAGTCCACCATAAACTGACTCCTAGATTGACTAGGGCAGGAAAAGCCTTTCATTTTGAAAAGGACATTAAGCCAAAAAACCACCCACACCCTGCCCACCATATCCTTGTTAAGAGTGCCTGTCGAGATACACAACAGAGAGAACAAAACTAATGTTAATAACTCCTTATCTTAAATCTCTCAGAAGTTTCCCCTGCAAAAATACTGTTTCATTTCTTGCCCTAAAAATATGTATAAAATTATGTCCATGCTATTTTCTGTCAATATTTACAGTAATTGTTTGGTGTTTGGTGATTACAACATCAGAAGCTTTCATTAAACCTAATTCACGGTTTTCAGAGTTTCAAAAACTTGCGGTTTAAAATCCAAAGCAGACCAATTCACACAAAGGCTGAAAACTTCCTCATGATACTTTTAAAATCTGTCTCTAGTCTTCAGCAGGAATAAGTTCTTTTGAAAAGATTTATATATACCGCTCTCCCTCCACCCCAATAATGAGATTAAAACCTTAGAGAGTCATAAGATTGCAACACATACTGAGCCTTTTGTTGTTGTTCTTTCTAGAAAGCACTAAAAAGCAGTCTCATCTATGTGCTTGGTAGCTGAAGTTAACCGGCTTCCCAGGAAGACATCAGTTAGAAAGAGAATTTTTACATTACTTGACATTTCTGTCACACTGTTCTCAAGGTCACACAGATTCTCTTGTTGCTGCTCTAGACTATGAACACTCCCAGCTCTGCACCATTAGCAGATTCCTACCTTTTGTGCCAGGGATCATAATGGAAAATATTAAATATGGCCTTTCCCAGAACATACATCATCTTGTGAAGATGTTTCAACAGAGATCATCTAGTCTAAAATGACTTTGTTTTCTAGTGACTGCATTATTAGGCAAAAATACCCTTCATTTTTAACACAAGGATCTCTTTTAGGTATGTTGTGAAGAAGCAGCATTCCCACTGACAGGAACACAGGCAGATAGCACCGTCACAGTGCCAGGACATGGATTTTCCCACTCCCTTGTCACTATTACTCCACTTCATGCAACAGTGTCATTTCCCTCAATCCTCCCTGCTACCTCCATCAGCTGCAGAACAACTCAGGAAAAAAAAAACAAACTGTGAGGAGAGCTGCTCTGAGCTCCCGCTTCCTCAATCATTCTGTTTTTACACAGACTTTACAGCTGCACTTTGGAATAATGTATAATACAGTGAGGGATGAAGAGCATTCTTATTTGCAACTTATTTTCTTCTAGTCCACAACCTCTCAGACATTTTCAGCTGCACAAAGTACTAGAAAAGGTACTTTGGCTGAATGCATTACGAAAGAAACACACAAAACAAAACAAAACAAAACAAAACAAAACAAAACAAACAAACAAAAAACCAACAAAGCACACACACACACACACAAAAAACCACCCCCCCCCCCCCCCCCGAAAAAAACCAGCCAACCAACCAACGAAAAACAAAAAAAAAAAAGACCAAAAAACCAAAACATCAGCAGGTTAAACAAAACTTGTCTGAAGTTATTTGCACTGTAGAATTTAATTCTGGTCCACGTACTGCAATACTCCTTTTTTCGTATGCTGAAATACGTAAGCCCCTGACGAATTTGATGTTACTGACATCAGTTTTGTTTCTATGTCTTTTGTAAGAAATGTTACTGATGTCAGGGGCAAAGCAAAACGATCGTTGATTTCGCACGGTGGGAATTCGTGCTTTAACCCGCCTGTGACTGCGGCCCGCGAGTGCGCCAGTGCCGCGGGTCTCACCACGCACGGCCCGGTGCGGGAGCGTCACCGCTCCGGGGCTGCGCAGGGACAGCGCCGGGCGCCCGCTCAAGTCTCCCGGAGCCCCGGTGTCTGTCCGAGCCGCCAGCACATCCGGCATGGAGAGAAGCGGCGGCAGCGGGCACGGCGGGGGAACGAGACCGGGCACGGCGTGGGGAACGAGACCGGGACCAGCCGGGGAACGAGACCGGGCCCGGCGCGGGAGCGAGACCGGGCCCGGCGGGCGGGCCGGCCGATCGGCTGGGTGCCCCGGTCCCGGGCCGCCAGGGGGCGCCGGCAGGCCGCGGAGGGGCCGCAGGCCGGGCCGGCCCCGAGGGGCGCGGGGCTGGGCGCGGCGGGGCCCGGACAGGTGACAGCGCTGCCACGGCCCGGCCCTGTTCTCCTCCACCGAAATGAACATTCCGAAAGCGGCGACACGAAGGGTGCCGGTGGCGTGTCCGCCCGACGGGACGCTCTGCAGCGCTGCCGGAGTAACCCGGGAAAGCGCCCGCACTGGCGGGCTCGGGCACGGGTTTATAGCTATCTGCTGGGGTAACCCTCCATCAGTAACTTCTGTTCGGCCACCGGAAGCACCGGGGACAGCAGGTGCTCCGGCAGCAGCTGAGCCGCTGACTCTTCGGGACTGAATCCTCGACTCATTTTACCGAGACAACCTCTCCGCTGCGGGAGGCTGCCGGGAGCGATTGCGGGCGCTGCGCCGAGCCCGGGGGCGAGCAGTCAGAATGCCGGGCCCGGGCCGGGGCCAGGGCGCGTTGTAGCGGCTGGTGCAGTCGCCCCGAGGACTGCCTGGCCACTGCGACGGCTCCGAGGGGAACGAGCTTTGCACCCGGAACGGGGTTTGCTTAAGGGCTATGGGAATTCTTGGCCCCGGAGCAGCCTGGCAGCGCCTGGGACCCAACAGCATCGGGGAGAAGGAGCGAGGGGGGAGTGGGGCGCGGCAAGGGGATTCGCGGGCAGCCCGGGGGCGGGGAGCCGGAGACGCCTGGCGATGGCTGCCCGTGATCTCCTCCTTCGGTACCACACCTCATAGGAAGAGCAGACGCAAAAGTAGATTTATCACTCCACGAGGTACACAGAGATAAACCCCACATATTTCCACGAGGGAAAACGAGGGTATGAGATTTCAGGAAAGTCGGTGAAATGGACAAACGCACCTCTAATGTGCAACAAGTGTCACTGATAATATACGAACTACCAGGCGGACTCCGAGGCTGGTTTTACACGGAGGCTTTGGCTCTGCCCCCGCGACCCATGGGCGCCCATGGGCGAGGGTCCCGAGGTAGTAGCCCATCGCAGGGCCACCGGCCACCGCGGTCCAGACGCCACCAGGGGCGACGCGCGTTGAGTTCTGCGCGCTCCTGGCTGCGGCAGAAGCCGCGCGGGAGCGGGACACAAGGACACGGACACTCTCGGATGTCCCGGGGGAGCAGGCGGCAGGCGCGCGGGAGGACGCTGAGCTCCGCCACGTCCCTCCGCTACCGCCGCCAAGGCAGCGCAGCGGCGAGCTTATCCGTTAAGGCCGGACCGGGGTCGGTCTCGCCCCGCCGCAGCGTGGATGGCGGAGGCGGCGCGCTTACCTGGTTCCATCTGTTCCGCGCAAGAAAGCGGCGTCCCCGCGGGGCCGCCACTCGGTGGGAGGCTGCCGGCTGCCTGTGTCTGGATCAGCGCCCGGTCCCCGGCCGGGCGGGGAGGGAGGCGTCCCTCTCGTTAGCCGGGCTGAACCGAGCCGGTCAGCACCACGGGGTCGGCATTTAGAGTAGCAAGATCTGCGGGCTCGGCGGGCAGAGGCGCTGCTGGCGCCCAGCACCGCAACTGGGGCGGGCAGACCGGCGGGAGGCGGGCAAGCCGGGCGGTCTTCGCCCCTGAGAGGCAGGGGCTGGCAGAAACCGAGCCGAGCCGCGGGCTGGCTGCGCTCCGGAACCTGCCTGGCCGGGACGGGCTGTCCTCGATCCCCGCCAGAAACCACGACTCTCCGGGACGGCCGATCAGCCCCGTCTGCGGCCACCTGCAGCAGCTTTCAAGGCCACCGTGAGCTGGGGCCGCGCCGGACGAGCAGGTGGCATTGCCAGCCCCTTCCCAACGCAGGCAGGCGTCGCGGGAACGAGCCTGCACAGAGCTGATGGGGCTCTCCTCACAAAGCCGGACGCACCGTGAGTGTTCCCTCCGCTGCTGATGTTTGCAGTAAACAGAGGGAAAAACAATTAATTCGTTTAGCTTTTCTTTAGTGCAGAGTCGTTTTTAGTCTCCCGTTTCTACGTAAAGCTTTTTATAAAGATGAGCAAAACAAGACGCACGGACTATTACATCCCGTAACTCCAGCGGATTGAAAACAAAGACCATGGAAAAGCCCGAGTAGTTACTTACCAAACCTACATTGACATTACGGTCTTGTTACGAGTTAAACGAAACCCTGCTCACCTGCAAACGATTCTGACGACAGACATGACCACAACCAAAAGACCACGCTTTCAGTTGTTCTGATATGATCAAGTCGATTCGTGTTTACGTTATGAACACTTTGAAAATATTTAGTTCCCCGCTTGTTGTGGATAACGTTTTCCTTGGATAACAATGTATAAAACCCGTAGGGGAAAGCAGTTTCAAGGCGGAAAACATGCTAAAAATCCAGTTTCCGGGATTATTTTCTGTATAAGCCTCAAATCCGAATTCTTTTCTTGACAGTGAATTATGCTTTCTATTAGGAATATCTCTGAGGGTCATTTCATTTATTCGAACGAGCTTGGTTCCCCGTGATGCAACAGCAGTTTTTCTCCCTTTAAAGACCAGAGGCGATACCCCTACTTCGAGAGGAAGGAAGGAAGGAAGGAAGGAAGGAAGGAAGGAAGGAAGGAAGGAAGGAAGGAAGGAAGGAAGGAAGGAAGGAAGGAAGGAAGGAAGGAAGGAAGGAAGGAAGGAAGGAAGGAAGGAAGGAAGGAAGGAAGGCCTTTGCGAGGCCAGTGGGTTTCAGAATAGGCAACAAAGTTGAGCTAAATAGTTATTCCCAGGGCGTAAGATAATTTTTTACAACAGCTTTGAAAACTTTGGGCTCTAACGCGAGGGAACGGCCGCTGCGCGGCTGAAGACGGAGCCGATTACTCGACCGAACAGCGATCGGGGTGGGCATTACCGCTCAGTGCGCCGAGGCAGCGCAGCCGCCCGGGCCCCGCGGTCACTGTTCGGCTGCGCGATGAGGCGCCGGCGGTCTCTGCGCGGGGTCCCCGCCCGGCGGGAAGGGCCCGACGCGGCGAGTGGGAGGGCATCGCCGCCTGCGGGTGTAGGCGCGGGCGGCAGGCGGGAGCAGAGCGGGCCGGAGGGGGCAGAGCCGGCCGGCGGGGCAGGGCTGCAGGCAGGGCAGGGCTGCCGGCGGGGCACAGCGGGGCGGCGCCGGGGCCGGGGGTCCCGTCGGGCGCGGCGCGGCCACGTGCAGCCCCGCGCGCTCCCACGGCTCGGCCCGGCCGTGACGTATCGGGGTGGAGGCGCGCGCCGCCCGCCGATTGGGCGGTGTTGGCGGCGCGGGGCGGTGGCCGCCCAATGGGCGCGGGGCGCGCAGGTGCCCGCGCGGTTATCTGCGCGCGGGGCGCGGCGCGGAGCGTCCCCGTGGCCGCCGGACACGCGGCCGGGGCGAGGCGCGGAGCTGCGGGACCCGCATCCCCCCTTCCGCCGGATCGCGCGTGGAGCTCATCGCCCGTAGTCCGCCGGGACGCGCCGCCGGCGGAGGCTCTTTCTCCCGCGGCTCTCGGTCTGTTGTTTCGTCGCGCTGCCTCGGCTCGGCTTTTGCCGCCTGGACTTTGAAGGTGCGCGGCGCGGGAGCGGACGGGCAAGCGCCGGGATTTTCCTGTTCCCAGCAAACTTCGGCTCTTGCTGTCGCTGAGATCCCGCGAGCGGCGAGGAGCCCGTCCCGCCCGCGGCCGCGCTCCAGGCGAGGGTCCCCAGCGGAGCGGCCGCGGCGCGACTGGGAAGGATCCGCGCTCGCTGATGCCCGCAGATGTTAGCGGTGGGACAGATGGATGCTAATCGCCAGAGCGCATTCGTCCTTAGCAGTGCGCCGCTAGCCGCGCTGCACAACATGGCCGAGATGAAGACCTCCCTGTTCCCCTACGCCCTGCAGAACCCCTCCGGTTTCAAGGCGCCGGCCCTGGGCGGACTCAACACGCAGCTCCCCTTGGGGACACCGCACGGAATAAGCGACATCCTGGGGCGGCCCGTGGGCAGTGCCAGCAACCTGCTAGGAGGGCTGCCCCGCATCAACGGGCTGGCGGCCTCGGCCGGGATGTACTTCAGTCCCGCTGCCGTCTCCCGCTACCCGAAGCCTTTGGCGGAGCTGCCGGGACGGCCGCCCATTTTCTGGCCGGGAGTGGTGCAAGGCTCTCCCTGGAGAGATCCCCGGCTCGCCTGTCCCGGTAAGTGCGGCCGGTTTTTGCAGGGGGCGGGGAGCAGCGGCTTGGGGTCCAGAGCCGGGGCGGCCCCAAGCCGGCGGACGAGCGCGGTGGACGGGGCGGGCGGCAGGAAGGCCCGGTGCGGGTCACTCGGTCCTCACGGCACCGGGTCTGTCCCGGACCGAGCCCTGCTTTAGAGCCGGCTGACACTCGAAGCGGCTCCGCAGCGCCTGGCCGGGCCCGGCTACGGGCCGGGGGCAGTGCAGAGTTCATCCCTGACGCAGCTCTTTCTCCGCTTCCAGCTCAGACGGGGATGGTTTTGGACAAGGACGGCAAGAAGAAACATTCTCGACCGACTTTCTCTGGGCAGCAGATATTCGCTTTAGAGAAAACCTTCGAACAGACGAAATACTTGGCAGGACCGGAGCGCGCCCGGCTCGCCTACTCCCTGGGGATGACTGAAAGCCAGGTGAAGGTAGGTCCGTCCTGCTCCCCCCTCTCCCGCGGCAGCTTTCTGCCATGTCGGTAATTACTAGCAGCCACGAACACTGCACAATTATGCAGGTTGGGGTGGTGTTTTTTGTTTTTTTTTTTTTTTTTTTGTAGAGTCAGTTACAATTTGAGTTGTCGTTTAATTTAAGTTACATTTCGATATTGGATAGATTTTAGGCTGATTTCTACATGTTTTGTGCTTAGAACTCTCTGTGCTACAAACGACTTTAAATAAATATATATATTATATTTAATATAAACCCCCGTCACAACGACAAGAAGCCCTCCGCAGGTAATTGTTTTTAAAGGGTCACTTCTCCACAAGGATCGTGTCCACTGGCACAACTTTACCTTGTGTAACCCCGCAAATTTTTTAGCAAAGCCTGCAAGTGCATCTGAGTGTTGGGATGCACCATAAGCCAAAAGTACGTATTTTCCCGGCTATTGTATTCTCTTTTCAATAAATGACTGTTCCGGGAAGCTGCTCATTTTAACCGTCTTGCACTCCCGTGGAGCCGGGCAGGTGTCCCCAATGGGGCGCCCCTTTCCCACGAGCCTTCCGAGGCTCTGCCTGGCGCAGGCTCTGCACCGAGTGCCCGCAGCCCCGCGTTGTGGATGGGATGGGGTCGGCGGGCCGGACGCGGCGGCGGGGCCGAGGCCGTGGCTGAGCTGTGCCCGGCGCCGTTGCCCAGGTTTGGTTCCAGAACAGACGGACCAAGTGGCGGAAGAGACACGCGGCAGAGATGGCCTCGGCAAAGAAGAAGCACGACTCGGAGACGGAGAAGCTGAAGGAGAGCTCGGACAATGAGGACGATGACGAATACAACAAGCCCCTGGACCCCAACTCAGATGATGAAAAAATCACGAGGCTATTGAAAAAGCACAAGTCCACGAACCTGTCCCTCGTCAGCCCCTGCAGCACCAGCTCGGATACGTTGTGAGGGTGTGGGGCCGACAGCTGCACCGGGCAGCGCGGCGAGGGTGAGTGTAGCCGGGTGTTTGAAGTGGTGTGTTGTACAGCCTAAGATGTATGTGAAATGTATATATTTTTTACAGAATAAGTTATGAATTTATTTTCTTTCTCATCGATGTAAATTTCAGAGAAATTTTTTCAACTTTTTGGGTTTTGTGTCCCCTTAAGTTTTCTCGCTCTTCCTTTAGCCTTCATGTTAATTTTCTGCTCCTAACAATCAGGTTTTGTTACATTTTATATGGGTCCCAAGTCCGAGCTCAGCCACTTTGTATATAGTAAATTTCAGATTTTGTGATGTATATTTCTAGTGTAAAAACCGGCAGTCTTCTTTCACTCCATCCCTCAGTGTTTTGGCAGTTTCCTTTCTTCTGCCTCTGGATTTTATGCTTAATAATACCAAAACCCCCAAACCAATGCTCAAAAAAGCACGAGAGGAAAACGGACACTTGATTTTACATTAGAATGTCTCCACAAGTGTTGGAAAGACTTTGTATAAATCAATAAATTATTTAACAACCTTCTCCTTTAGCGAGTTTCTTCCCGCATTTCTGTGCCAGGGGCCGGGGACACCAGAGCTTCGGCAGGGTGCCCGATGCTGCTCCGCAAGGGACAAGGAGCCGCTGATCCGAGAGAGCCCCGGCACCCGTGGCACGGCGGGCGGCATCGGTCACTGCCGCATGGGAAGCCGCGCTGTGGGACTGCCTGACAACCCCAGGAAGGAGAAAGGCCCGGGGCTGAACGTGCAGCCCGAATTGCCCGTGCAGCGTTTCGTCGGCTTCGGGCGGGTGTCAGGGTCCGCGGCACATCCCAATGCGCTGCCCGAGTACCGGCCGCTACAAAAACCCGGGGGCGAAGTTTTAGAGATCCGCGGCGGCGGCCTGCGAGCTCCACCACCTTCCCGCCGAGCTTCCGGGCCGTGCTTCGGCCCCGCAGCTGCGGGCGCACCCGTGCCCGAACCACCCGGGCGCTGCGTGGTTCCGCGGCCGCCAAGGCGCTCCCAGCCGCTGAGACTCCGCATTTCTCCCCTTGCCACACGCGAGTCCGGGCGGGTGTGAGCCCCCCGAGTTGTTAAGATGTTTTGCAGCCTATTTTTTTTTTTAATTTTTTTTTTTTTTTAAAGGAAGGAGAGCACCTCTTTTCCCTGTGTATTTGCTAGGGCTTCGCAACCTGAGCAAAGGCAGCGGCTGCACCGCGGGCGCTCCCGCTGCCCCTGCCTAGCAGCCAGCGTCCGGAGCGGGTCCAAGCGCCTCCAGCACCGCAGGGCCCGCGTTCTGCATCCACCTTCCGCAGCACTGGGCGGAGCGGGCCCGCCCGGGCCCGGTGCTCGCCCTCTCTCGGTGCCGAGGCCCGCACAGCACCATTGCTCACCGCGCGGCTTCCGCGGCACGACACGGGCGCGTTTCTGCTGCGGAAAGGGGCCCGGACCTGTCCCCGTGGAGCCACGCCCGGGTCCCGGTGCCCCCGCTCACTGTGACTGAATTCCCCTTCGCTCCCGCCGGGCCAGCTCCGCGTCCCGGGGATCCCCGGAGGCCCCTACGCACTGAACGGGGCCGCGCCCGGTTATGCCGCAGTTACAGAGGGAATCAATCGGGTTTAGGGCCTAGGCTTCGTCCGGCCGTGAGTACGCCGAGACCGGGCCGGTGTTCGGGCTCCTCAGGGGAAGTGGCTGGATAAAAACACCTGCGCTCGACGCTAATCATTCCCACCGGCCTCTTTCCAAAGTTCTTAAACGAAACGAGCTCGGAGGGGGCGTAACGGGAGAAGGGGGCTCCGAGACACCACAGGACTGACAGCCCGGAGACTGAGGGGGAGCTGACAGGACCCGTCCCCATCGGCTGTCCCGGGGCGGCGGCGGGGTGCGCGCTGAGATCCGCCCGGCCCGGCCCGGCCCGGCCCGGCTCATCCCGCGCCCTCCGCGCTCGCCTCCGGGCTGTTAAAACGCGGAAGTTGCGTTTTATGAATTTCTGAGGGTTCAGTTCGGGGCATTCTCAGCAGCTCACCCCGGCAGGTCACCGGTGCACGCTGCACCCCCGGGGAGTTCGGGCCCCGGACGGCCCGCGGTTGGAGGCTACAGCGAGTTCATCTGTACTCGGGGCTTCGGTCCTGCTGGAAAAGGCTAGAGAGGTTTCTTCTGAAACTTGCGATAATCACAAAGGAGTTTATGGTGGCACATTTACTGACCTGCTGAGGACTAGCATCTTGTGAACAGCTCGTAACGCTGCATCCCCCTCTTCATCAGAGCTCCCATACCAGCTCCTCAGCGCCTTTTACTCGGTTTGTATTGTGTTTTGATTAACACCAAAACGGTATTCTATCATCGAGGTTTTCATGTGAAAAATACCAGTGTGAATTGTCATATGAAAAGAATCTCACTAAGAAATGTGACAATTTAAAAATTTCCCTGTAATCACCAAATTAAAGGGGCAGACACAGCCATGTTCACCATGATTAGTTTTATTGCTTGAGAACCAGAGTACTCATTTCTAAAGGCCTTCAGAGTTATCATGAGTTGAGTTTGCTTAAATAGAATTACTGTGTGGTTATAATGCAACATGGCACAGTAAAAATACAGAGCTGCAGACACCCTTTGGGCAACAATATTTGCTATAAACTGGGTTGTACTGTTGAGAAAACTCTGCAAGCGGACATCAAATCATTTCCAATGGTAGTGATTTATACCAAAATCAAGCATCAATCTAATGCCATCACGCAGTCCATGAACTCTGTAGTGTTCTAAATTAAATCAATAAAACATACATTTGTGTTTCATCAACAGACTCCCTAATCACCTTTTAATGTTGTATTTAGTGGTGGGAGGAAAATGTCTGCAACAAGACTATATTGTAGGCTGCACCGAGCTACTAACCAAGAAAATTTACAGTTGGGTTGATTTTTTTTTTTTTATATACTGTATAAATACAGTCTGTGTCCAATACAATTGCTACTTGAAGCAGACTATTATTTTCTTCTCCCATGTTGTTATTGTTTCAATATAGAATATGGCACCATAAAACAGTAACAAAAGACAGACAAAAACAGTTTACAAAATTCTGGAGAGTTACACCCAAACCTAGCTAAGAACTTCACATTCAATCCTTAATATTACATAGAAAGAAGAGATTATAGGAGTAACAAAGTGAAACTGCTAATATATGTGCTATATAGTATGCTATATATCTGTATCCAGGATGGCACTGCTATATATTATTTATTATATAAATGTTGGTTGTTGATGTACACTTAACTAAACCTGCTAAGACTCCAATACTTACTGCTGATATGGCACTCTCAAGCATTCATATTGGAAAGTATATTTAGCATAAATTTTGGTCAGGTTTATAAATTATTTATATATCTGTGTATATATACACATACATACATATATACACACACATATATATGTATGTATAGAAAGCAGCTGCTGTGTGATTCAAAAGCCATGTAACATGGCAGTATAGTAAATAAAATGAGACAAAAAATTAAAAAATGAAAACCAAAATACTAAAACTAAAACACAAACCATAAGCCTTGGTCAAAAAACAAAATACCATTTAAAACCATCAATATCTCTATCTATACAATCCAATGTACAAAATCCCAAAGTGGTAAAGATATATAATGGGTATGATACCTTTAAAAGTTCATAATATGCTGAAATAGCTTTTCCACATTGACAAACACCCATTAAAAGTTGAAAGTTGTGAAATCTAGAATACATAACATCTCTGCTGTCTATTTAGAGTTTTGGCAACAGATCTGTGACATATATATAAAAAATAATTCCACATTTCTACTTGATGTCACATGAACATACAAGACAGTGAGGTATGTGAGGCTTCTCTTGAACAGAGTCCAGATGCTGAAGCATAGTGTACGATCAGCAGTCTAAAAATGTGGCACTCAGGACTGGATTTATCAATACAGCTGTTAGGATTACAGATTTCAGTGTGCTGCCTTCCCTCCTGGCTACAGTGTGGTTTCACGGAAAATCTTCTCACTTCGTAGGCATCTTTTTCCTGTTGCAGAATTGGCATTTTTTTTAAAAGAAAGATAAACACAGGGGAAATGATGTAGAAAATGTAATAGAAACGTAAAGAAAAAAGATGATATTTACCACCACATCACTGCACGACACAACACTTGTGCACATTTGCAATAGGTTTACCTGCCCCAGCAGCTATTCGAAAGGACAGGAACACAGGCTGCAGCAAGTTAGGGAAAAATAGAAGTTACATGTTTGAAATATACAGGTTTTTTTTCTTTACAGTCAGTAGTAAATATAACAAAAACTTCTCTATGACTGGAAACAATCTGTTTCAACAAGTTTTTGAACTAATCTAATTACAAAATGCACAACAACATCATGTCCTCACAGATTTCTGCTCCCACTAAGGGAAAAATTTCCACAGATTTCTGAGGGAAGAGGTTCAGGTACTATTCACATCTCCCTTTTGTAAACGTGCCACACCACTTTGGTGATGAAGGAAACAAAAACTGTTTTTGAACTGCCTGACCCAGAACTTTTCTTTTACTAGATAAGTTACTAAGTTGCTCTATTTTAAAACCATTCTGGACCAAATGCCCTAAGTGCATTTTTCCTTAGAAAACAATTCTCTGTATCACAAGAATTCTGGCCATGGAATTAAATAGCAGTATGTATTTGCGAGTTCAGATTTGTGTGTACACGTGCATCCACACATACAATTACCCACTATCCCTCTCTGAATTATCATTCGAGAGCCTCTGTGCTTTTAGATAGCCTTTCACAGGTTACCTCCTCCTCCTCAATCACCTTTTTTCAAAGAAAGCAAATACTCTGTTTTATTGAATTTCTAACTTAGATTTCCATCTGGTATCTTCAGCAAAGAAGATTGTAGAATTCAGGTATTTTATTAATTTCAACAACTGATATTTATATATATTTTTTATCCTTTTTCTATATTCTTTTTATCACTTCTTGTTTGAACATGGAACTGCCAATTTGTTCTTTTACTAATAAGCACCTGTGCATCAACCTAGCTGAAGTTATGCTCTTAAAGCATAGTTGATAACCCAATGAAATCACTTGTGCTTTGCTAGAAGAGTTTTAAGTGTACAGATGGGTGGTCCCTCTTCACTTGCACTGTATCCTGCTTTCATTCTAGGACCCGTCACCCTGCTCTTCAATACAAGCACCTATTGTAATGTACAGACTGACTGCAGCTCAATTTGACTTTGAAACATTTTCAAGGTGTTACTTGAAAATAGGGCAGAGATACAGCTGACTTACAACTGATAGAACCTAGTGCATACATTCTCCTTCTTATTAAAAAACTTAGAAGATAAAAGACTAAAATGTTTAATTTAATTACCTTGTGATCCCCCATGCAGACATTTGGCCCAATGTGGTCATATATTACTATCTTCTCATCATTTTCTGACTAGTTAAAACAAAACAAAACAAAAACACAACAAAACACTAGTCAGTCCAAGAATTCTCCAGATTACACACACAGAAAGGAACATTGGAAATATTGTGCAAATAGGTAAAACCAGTTTCCGAATGAGGCGATATTAACAGATCTTTGCTTGGCTTCTCCAGAGAAAGAATGTGTAAAATGAACTTTTATGCTTAGTACTGCTTGCAGTAATTTGTGCAGTTTGCCTGCATAACACCCCCTGAGATTTCTGCACCTCTCCCTCCCTGCTGATGGGACCTTGGGGAATATTTGTGGCAAACACTGCGCTAAGTGAAATGAGTGACTTGTAGTTTCATTCCAGGCTTCTGCTGCAAAATGCAGCAAGCACTTTTGCCCAGTCCTTTTTTAAGAACAACACAATTTTTATTGAATTAGGTGAGATAAATGTTCTTTGAATTAAATGCAATCCTTGTTGCCTTCTAACAGCATTTGATTTCATCATATAGGGGATTTTAAATGTTCAGAGAGATGAATGATTATTTTCAGGTTATGAGTATAATCTTTAACCATTTCTCGGAGATAAATTTCTTCATCTGAAATAAAGCATTCAGTGATTTTCAGAAAACCAGTAAATGCCGGATGACATTCCTCCAGTCTCCATTATGAATTGCTTTCATTTTGTTCTGTGTTGAACTTTACCCTTATACACTGACTTCTTTAGCATTTTTATCTTAATGAATAAGAAAATGTACTCATCTTCCTGCCGTTTGCAATAAACATGATTTGGAAGAGATATTTTGATTCTCTAGCACAGTGCTTCAGGAATAAATACAAATACGTTGCCATACAAAACAATCTCTTATTGTGCTAAACAATTTCTATAAGGTAATTAAAGATGTAATCTGCACACTCTCCAGTCTCTAATACAATCGTAGATGTGCTTCAAACCAGTTGGTGATACTAATTTATTTTGTAAGGAAACAGCCAAGACTTTCTCATGTGTAATCAGTCAATTTTGACCGGGCAATAACTTTATATAAACAGTAGCATTTAGGACTATAAAGTTAAAACTGAATTATCTTTAATGCAGTAAGGAAGCTTAAGGTCAGATTTACTTTACAGCACGGTTGTCTGCCAAAAATATAAAAACATAACCTTCTGCATTGTATGCATGAGCACTTTCCAATATTTCAAGATCATAATGCCACCAGCATCGGAAGTGGGGATACATTCATCAAAAGCGACTTGATAATTTACAAAGGCAGCATAAAATTGTGGATTTTCAACTGCATAATCTTTAGACAGATAAACAAATTACAGCAGTGCACAAGCAGAAACAATATACACTTGGCTGAGCATTCATTACTTCATGCGATCAGGCATCAGCGCAGCTCCCGAGCAGTGGGCAACCTTTGGTGGTTTAGGGCTCAGGAAGCATAAAATAACATGATGGTGAGGTAACCGACCATGGCATGATAGATGATGTTGCATGAAAGCTGTTTACAGCCCCATGTCAGTACAATCTGTAATGCCTACTGTGTAGCTGAACACACTGTACAGTGGCAATTTGTGCACCCTATCCTTTCTTTACCTAGGATTTAAATGCAGATTTACCACAATTTTTGTTTGAAATAAAACACAGAATTGCCTAGGCAGAAAAATAAACACTTTAATTGCCTATAAGAAAAATAAATACAGCAAAATAATTACTTGCATAAGAATATTCAATAGATAGTTATGACTGAAAAAATTCTTTAAAATTTCATATACATTTATATTTTAAGGATTTGTTACAGTGTAATCAGTTAATTAAAATTTGCTTTTACTTTTTTCAGAGTTCCTTGTAAAGCTTCAAAGCATAGATCACTGCAGTGGAGTAAATTCTCAGTCAAGGCCAACACTTCTTGTGTAGAACCACAGAAACCTGTAGGGTCATTTTGCCCTTTCCTCTATCAGTTTGGCATTCTTTTCTAATGACTATTTTGATTAGGTTTTATGGGCCAGAATCCTGGGTTGTCTTTGGGCTGGATAAGCTAACTCCTACGTTGGTACAGACTCACTGAGTTAAAGCCCAGTCCCTCAGCAGCCCCTGTCACTTTGCATACGAGCTTCTGGAGATGTCCCCAGTTGCCTGTCCACAATTTGCAAATGCAGAGCTCCAGAGACAGTTATGTGCACTTCTAAAAGTGAGCTTTGAATGATCTGAATGATGAGGTTTCTGTTACGTGGAGACTGGAAACTGTAGCTGACCTCACAGTTACAAATCAGTGTTCTAACTTTGTTTTCGCTTGTTTAATTTTCTCCCATTATATCCAAGTTATAGCCCTCTAGATAATCAGAAAGAATTCCTTTCCCTCTGTACTGTTTACACTCTTCAAGCCTTTGTGTACACTTCTATCTCCTTATTCATAGCTAAAAAAAAAAAAAAAAAAAAAAAAAAATCTTCCCTCATTGGCCACTCTTTTCATGGTTTTAATCTTTTGTTCTTTAGGAATTTCATGGTCGCCAAGCACTATCGGTAACATTTGGGGTAAAGTCTCACTTTCTCACATATTTTTGTATAAGAAAAAGGAATAACACTGATTTTGACATTGCTCTTTGACTATAAAGCCTGTATTACCTTTAGGCTTCACCTTTTTATTATTATTATTATTATTATATTTTTTTTTTTTTTTTTTACTGAATACTCAGTACATGCATTGTCTAAAATTTTGGTGAAATTTCATGATGTCATGCAGACCCTTTTTACACATCAAAATGTGTGAGGAAGTGCATTGCCTTGAAATTCGAGTAGCTGTGGAAAACACGTTCCCAGCCTTTCAATGAGTTATATACTGCAAAACAAACAGACTAACCATGAGATAAATAACCCCAATGAGAGAGAAAAAGAAGGTTATAAACTTCAGGAGGGCAAGTTTCAAGGGTGTAATTAATTTAAACTGGAAAAAAATTGGGGTTCTATAGCCATGAAGCTATAGACCACTGATTTACTTGGAAGATTATTTTCTGTCATTCACTCCCACTAAACTGTGTTAATTATACAGGAGCACACAGACAGACACACGACTTCTGGCAATTTTGGGTTCAGTAAGTCTGTTAGAGTCATACAGTCTGGTCAGCAAGACAGCAGCACATCCATTTATGCAGCCACCCATGGTCACCACCAGCCCAGAACAGAGAAGTGGGAAGATCTCATATCCCATCCCCATTTCCTGATCTATTCTTGGCCCTTTAGAGTAGCTGGCAACCAGTGTCAGCAGGTTGGGGGTCTGGGTGCCAGGAGCACACACACAGGGACAGAGGCAGTGGAAGCTGGCACAGGTAACCAGCTGACCTGGTCCACTGCTTCCAAGAAAAGGAGGACGGCAGAGCGGAGCAAGGAGAGAGAAAATGACAGAAAAGAAAACTGGAAGGCTCCTGAACCATATTTAGATCATTCTACCTTGGAGACAGCATCACAGACTAACCCTTAACCCTATCTATAAACACTAAAACCCCAAGAGGAATTGTATGTTCTAAAAATGCTGCACAATCTTATCTCTAAAGCTCTAACAGATTGTCTAAATTTAGGCACCTAATTGGTGTACCAAAGTTAGGACCCTACCTGCCAGAGACTATCCTCATTCAGGGGAGAGCGATAGATCTGGCCTGTGTAGGACCTGACATATTCTTGGGAGTACCTTAGGAAATCTACCACTCTGGTAACTCACGTGCCTCCAGCGGTTGCTGTACAGGTTTTTCTCTCAATTGTGTGACTCCTCAGCCAGCAGCCACTGGTACCTGCTCCTGTCTGCATCCCTGCTGAATCCTTGGTGCGGGCAGTGTTGCCGCTTATGTCACGGTAGGGTGGACTGGGCTGGGGGACTGATGAGGACTTTTTTATAAGGGCTTTTTTATTTTCTGTTACTCTCTTTAAAGCAAGCAGTCAGTCTCCCAGTGCTGTGCATCCCCGCACAGAAGAGGCACAGGACAGAAGACAGTCAATCATCACTGGCAGCTCAGATACCAAAAGAAGTGCTTGTGAAAGCTCATTTTTTAGTCACCGTCAGCAGGTTTATGGGGACAAATCTCCCTTCTTGGGTGCAAAGCACTGGAGGCACACCCCTCCATTTACTACCATGGTGCGCTGTCTCCAGCTTGACAAGTGTTTGCTACAGGCAAACTCAAGGACAGAGTCTTTCAGCTCTACCCACCTTTGGTGCAGCTAAATGCAGTGTGGAGGCATCGGGGGGGCTGCAGGTCTGTACTTACTTTCAGAATGAGCTCCTTGGCTGAGTGGGACATCAGGATTCTGTCGCACCAGGCTGGACATCTTGTGTTCATGTACTGCCTTCCCTGGCTAGAGTCCTCACTGTAGGGATAACTGCAAACAAATTCCAACCACAACCATCAATGACTCTTGGCAAAGCAGCCTGAAACCTCTGGCTCAAAGGGCCATATTACAAAATTTCACTGATAAAAAGCAGCTGTTCCAGACATTCATTCCAGACATGTTTATCTTTTTTTTCTCCTCTCTCTTTCCTTTTCAAGTGCTTTTTCTCTACGTCTCTTCTCAGATCTACAACTCCACTGTACGGTTAACAACACACACACAGTTTCAAAATTCTCACCTCCTACCTTGTGCTTTTGCATATGAGAGTGTTTTAAGACAACAAACTGCTTATCTGTGTGGAAGTATAGAAATCAGTTCAATAACAACTTGAAAGCAGACAAGAGACTATGGAAAATGTACATGCAGAAGCTGAAACGTGAAACCTAGGGAAAAAAAGTTCATCTTGTGTGATTTCTTTGCAGGATTCTCTCAAGGGGTTATCCAGGAATAATTCAACAGAAAACCGAGTTCATAGTGCTTGGATCACCGCAGTTGTACACAAACCTCTCCTGTATGGATTCTTGAAGGGGGACAGAATGGAAGACAGGAAAGACAGCAGGCTTTGCAGGGGATTTCTTCAGAACCAAGGAATCAGGAATGTGGTTTAAAGAAAGTGATGCTGACTACATAAGACCCTGTACCTATGAAATTGTGTTAAGAAGAAGTAGATTATTTTGTGAAGACATCTTGAATAGAAGCAGATTAAATGGTAGTTACACTCTGGGGCCATCATAAACATGCTATGACATCTCCAGTGCATTCTAACTTAGCTTTAAAGGGAAACAGAAAGCGTTTATTTTCATCTACTGAATATAACTAGAGGTAACACACCACTGTGAGCCCACGGGCTGAGATCATCTGAAGCACTTGAAGGGCAACCTCTGGCTCAACCTCAACAAGCTGAGGCCAGAATCTTTCATGTCTCATCCAAATCTTCTCACCAGTTTACTAAGACAGAACTTTGCATTCGATGATGGCTCACCACACTGTAAGGCCCACTGTTTTCTTGGGCCATTTCCAAAACGGCAAGTGGAAGTAGCTAAGAAGGGGTTTTGGAGAAATCCAGAGGGTTTGTGACAGGCTCAACTTCTTTAATATTGGGCCTGAATTAACTGAAGTTTGCCATTGATAAAACTCTTAAAATCCCCAAACACCTACATATGTATGTGTGAGTGTATTTGAAATGACATTTGCATTTTATTCTGCTCCTCACTAAATCATAAAGGAAATGCTGAGGTTTTTCTGATATGTGTCTTAAAATAAAATGTCTGGTATTGTAAAAAAAAGGTTTGCATGCCTGAAGAGAAACTTATTTACCATCCTGCTTGGTGTGATACTCTGAAATGGAGACATACAGCTCTCTACCAAATGGGTTTACAAGCTACACTGCCATTAAAAAGATTAGCCATGGCAAACATCCAAGAAAAGCGTACTGAATGTATTGGAACAAACCAGTGATCTCAGTATGTTTTCCACCTCATCAAACCTAACAAGACTCATTTTCAAAACATATTATGAGAATTCAATTTGCTGCTTCACTGACATACAGAAGTACAGCTTATTTCTGAGTGTCTGTGAAATATTTTGATGATGTAATACTATATTGGTAGTAGAAGCTCTTTGTCTGCAACTTAAGGCTTGACTTTTTCTCGTAACCTCTTGCTTTACTTGCTCCAGAACCCCACGTAACTGAAGCTACTTTTTATGACATAAAGGTATAAGAATCAATCACATTTCATATAATCCTTCCTTTTACAGCATTAACTGTATGGCTTTTGAAATATGATGTACCTGGAATGATCTGTTACTGCTATGTGTTAGAGCATTAAATCCTAGAGCCTATATTCTATGAAATGGTATTTTTCAATTTGCTTTATTTATCTTAATGTTTTCACAAGGTGAAAACTTCTGCCAATTTTTCAAGGTCCTTAGCACTGATCACCCAGTCAAAAAGTTACTGTAGTTTACAAGTATCTTTGACAAATCAGATTTCTAATGGCTGGGACAGACATGAAAACAAATGCTGCAGAATTATCCAGACAGAATGACTTGTAGGTAATAATTTAATATAATAAAGCAAGACAAGCTCTTCTTTTTATAAGAAAGAATCCTTCGAAGGAAGCAAGAAGCATGGAGTGTTCTGTCTCACTGCACTCCAATGAGTAAAGCTCCCTCCCCACATCCCCTCTGGCGTGTGGAAGTCCTAATCTCAGTGAAATGCTGACACTAACATAATAAAAAATCCTAACAAGATACATGCCCCTAAAATGGGGAAAACTATTTGCTCTCCTCCTTCATACTCTACAGGGGTCACAAACACTTTGGAATAAGCAAAATTCTTTTGTAGATGGGCTCAAATAGTGGCCATAGCTAAATACAACTCAAAATTCCCATGAGGGATTCTTTTTTTGGTGACTCTGGGTTGTAGGGATATTTTTATTTGCTAAAATCTTAAATAGATTTTAGCAAATAAAAACTCCGTTAGAGGTTTCTGGAATATAATTATCACTGAAGATGTTTTTGTGAAACATGCTGCTGAATGTACACTATTCCAGAACAAAACTTTTCAAATACCATAAACCCCAGAAGCTGTCTCCATCAGCCTGCTCCATAGCTAAGTGAACAGTGACATGAAAATAGTGGGACTGCTTCCAGAATAATCTGCATGTGAACTCTGAAGCTTTTGCTTGTTTGGAGTGTTTTTAAGAGTCTCGTCCCCTAGGATTACTCTTATGTGATGTTACTTCCTTTGGATGTCTCCCCACCAGCTGGTAAGACTTAAACCCAGTCAAGAGTAGCAATGGAAGCAGGAGCTTACAGATGCGCAGGCGTTTCAGGAAGGATGATGATTCTGATGCAGCCATAACAGAAAGATGTCGCAGAATCAAAGACTTAGGGAAAACGCCCAAAGCCTCAGAAGCGGCCTGAGGCAGCACTTGTTTCACACTCAGCCCCTGGGTGCTGCCAGGCCGGGGCCAGCACGGGCTGGCCGCGCCGGCTGCGGGAGAACCGTGCGGAAAGGCACAAGGCTCGTCCTGCCTCCTGCACACAGCCGCTGCCCAGGCAGCACGAGCCATGGTGGGACTCAGGAAACTGGAGAATACTTCCACTTGCTTCGGTGTGGAACCAAGACACGAGTGTGCCGAGACATGCTTCTACTTGACCGTTCACTTTTCGTTCTTTCTAAGCTGGCTTCATGATTTCCCTTCTCTTTTTCTTCCTTTCAACCCCACTTCTTGACTGCTTATTTGCCATTAGGCATAAATAGGCTCTTAAAAATTACTGTAAATTTAAGCTTGTGTGCATGCAAAAAGCAGAAATGTTCTCGTAATACCCATCTTCCAAAAGATATTAGGAATAAGACTGTCTGTGATCAAGAGCATTAAATCAGATTTGTTTTGCTGACATCTCCAGCCTCTTTTAACACATTCTCTCCAGGCAAATAAGAAACTTCCAGTTCTTAATTCAAAACTTACATAGTAATTCGAGTCAACAAATTTTCTGATTTGTGAATTGTATAAATAATTACAGATTTGATAAAAAAACAACTGCAGATTTGATAAAAAGAAATTCAAGGACTCTATACCAAATAATCAAAAGTTTAAAATTCCAGTATGGGAAAGTATTGTGCCATCCTTCTGTGTTTCCACCATTAGTCTTGACTACCAGGAAGAAGACTGTGGCAGAGAAAAAGGGAAAACCAGCTCCCTCTGTCCCATAATTAGACAGGAAAAAAGAAGTATTTTTTCCTTTCATTATCATTCTTTCTCAATCACAATCTACCTTGTGTAGTGCACAGAAAACAGTGATCTTGAGAATGAATAGGGAATGCTCAGGTAAAAATGATGACATAACAGATAAAGGCCTCTAGGTACCACGGAAACACAGATGATAAATAGATATAATGCTAACACATACAGGTGCTAGAGGTAAGGCTGTACACATGTCCGTAGTATTCTGTGCAGTTACACACTTTTTTGCACACACTATATTACATCTATTTAAAAATACAATGGGGAAATTGGGAATTCCCTGTGTGGAACAAATTTTATGCCCTACTTAAAACAGTGGCAAAGTTGGAATTTAGGACCTTAACCACTCATGTTAGCAGGGTAATTAATAGTAAAAAGAGACTGTTATTCTCTGTGTATGCCAGCCAGCAGAATTATCCAAAATACACTTTGACTGTGCACGTCCCTGGATGACGCAGAGACAGGCAGTTTTGGAGCATCCATGTGAAAAGCTTGCACAATTTTTCTCCAGTTGTTTAGGATTTACTTCTTCTCAAGATGCAGGTTCTAGCTGCTTTTCCACCCTATTTCACAAACTTTTGTTTCAGTTACACTTATTTAATCAGGATTACTGTCAGGTGGGTTTTCGGAATAAAACTTCCAGCAACATCATTAATATAATGTTCAATATTGTTGAGATTTAACCAAACACTTTGATGAATTGCTAATCTACTCTGTTAATAAGGAGCAGGCCATCCAATGAACTACTGTTGTCACAGTCAATAATGACGAGAACTACTTGGCAATTGTTTGGGGAAAATAAACCATTAAGAGGGTCAGTAGTATCAGTGCGCTACTGCTGTTGACAGGTATTGTCAGAGATGATTAGAGACCTTTACAAAAATGCTTACTGCAGGGTGAAAAGTTGTCCAGCATCGTAAACCATCCTGTCAGCAGTGCCTTAACTCAAAGCACAAGCCAACAATGCTGTGTATATAAATGCCTCCTTAACTGGCATTTCCAGTTAGGAAAAATGCTCCTAATGAACTCTTCTCTTGTGGAATATGGATAAAATCTGTTAGTGAGATTTCTAACAGGAAACAATTCATTCCCTCCGGAGGGCTGTTACCTGTAGCTGCCACAGGCAGTGTGCTCCGCGCGGGACACGCTGGGAACGCGCGGTGCTGCTCCGGGGACCTCCTTCTACGGACACACTGCCAGCTGCTGTGGGAAGTGTGGCAGCACCCACTAGGCAACAAGGGGGGAAATTCATCTATTTGATCTTTTTGAGTCCAGTAAAGGTCATTCTGAACAACTGTGCAGCCTACATCTAGGTTCAAATTAAGATCATGTAGCAAACTTTATCATGTTTCAGGGAGTGGAAATGCCTCCTGTTCAAAAACTCCCTGTGCTCGCTCATCTGTCAATTGTCCCCACATTTATATCACCCATTTTTTAATAGTACAAAGCAGCTGAGATAGAACTATAAAGCATCAATGAAAACTGAGCTCTTTATGGGAAGAACTAAGACACAGTTTTGATTTGGTTCATTTTATTTTTGAACTTAGGTAGGAGTACTCACATTTACTAAACCTTTTCTCACTTTTAGGTTTTCCTTTTTACATATGACATCGACAGAGAACTTCAAAAGGGGAAACCCCAACTACTCTTCATCAGAAAATTATTTACTATTTTCGTATTTTCTGAGAAAATGTTGGATCAATTTACCTTCAGCTCTGATGTGCTCTCATATCGTCTAAGATACTTTTACCTGAAGAAAGGATGGTGAACCTGGACTGTCAATACAATCTTTGGTGCTCTGAAAGTTTTAAGGCCAAAAATATAATAATATTAAAAAAAAGAAAAGATATTTTTAATTTACAGTCAGCATTAGTGCGAGCTGGTACATAAGTGTGATTTCAACAAAATGCCATTCAACCAATCAAAGGGCAACATCTAATTTTTGTCAGCTATCAGAGTGTTGGTTTCTTCCTCAAAATGGAATTAACATTTTTTTATTTTTCTGAACCTGAAAGTGAGAGTTGGATTCCCTAAATATCTTCCTAACAAATGACCCCATGTAATTTATCTTCATATACTCATCTTAGACAGCAGATCTAAACTAAGCAGTAAGACACATTGCTGTTTGAATTAGATTATCTGCTTCATAGGTACCAAAACACTAATAAGCCTTGGTGATGCTCTGTGAGCCAACTGGCCACAATACGTGTCTCACTCCAGCCAAATCAGGAGGGCAAACAGAGCCCTGCAAACACAGTAGTTATAGAGCAATGTGTTAAACAGCTGCTACTTGCACGGGCTACACTAACACCATGGTGACAGTACCAACAACTGGAGTCAAAGGTGACCATGGGACAGGGGGGTCACCCAGGCAAACCAGCAGCAAAGGGCAGGATGGTAAACAGGACTTAAGCCCTGAGTCTGGGCACAACACAAAACAGGAGGGTTAACGACATGGTGTTTTCATCAGAAAATTTTGCACAGATTCATGCTGGGCATATTGCTTTTTGGCTTAACGCTCTTTGGAGCATACTGGTCTGTAATATGCTTCAGAGTGAGCACTCCTGTATCACCAGTGTCCCAGCACCTTTTTCAGTTACAAAAAAACCCAAAAACCCCAGAGCCTATTTCTTTTTCCAGAGAGCATAATGCAACCCTTCACCTTCTGTGAAGAACATTCACCCAGAATGTTGTCCGTAGTAAAAATCTCCCCTGGCTGCTGAAAACCCCCAGTGGCCAAACCCTGGTGCTAGGGAGGACACGCTGATGCTCACCTCAGCACCAGGACCTGCCCGGGACCAGAGGCTGACACACAGCTGAGGGCAACGGCACACTGTGCTCTGCTCTTCGACCCCAGAGCCGTGGGGAGGCCCAGCTACCCGAAATGGATTATTTGGCAATACGAAAATGGATTATTCAGCAATACCAGTGCCTCAGCAAGTGAACGAGTGATGCACTCTATTGTTTTAATACCGGTAATGCTGTACCACACACAATGTATGCAATAATGCTACTATTACAAGGGGATAAATGCAATTATGAATAATGCTGGCTTCTTGGGAAGCACCCAGTGCTGACTTGTTGCACCAGATGTTTCTGTATAGGACTGTGATTGAGCTCGATGTCTTTTCTGGGAATATGTCTATCTGTACTTCTCAAAAGTACATTACTTTGAGGCTAAAATTTACGAAGTCTTATATTGGAAAAAAATAACTGGGAACCTGAGCAAGAAATGGGCCAGGGTTCAGGCTCCCATCTGCTGGGCTTTTCAGCACTAATTCAGATGGGACAGCCTGGCTGGCAGCAAGGACCATAAACTCTTAAGAATATTTTTTGCTTGCAGCATGGTCTGTAGTCCTTACCTTACACATGGTGTGGTGTAATTCTTTGAAACTTTTTGCTTCACTCATTTTCCTTTCTTTTCCCTTTTGCCACAATTCCTTAAACCAAACCTTGGGTAATGCTCTCCAGTTCCTCATAAAATAAAGAAACACCCTATTTCAATTTAAAAATTGAGAATTGGTGAGAGTGGCGCTGGTTTAATATGAGTAGAAACATGGAGGCAAGATCTGTCTGAAAAACCACTGTGATGATTAAATTCTAATTGTTTTGGAGGAGATGAGAGCTGTCTCTCTGCTTCCAGCTGGGAAGTTGTTTCTGTGCTTCAGCCTTAGACGCTGGAATCACCCAGACAACTGCATCGCATCAGGTGGGAATTTGTTCCTTGGGGGCTGAGAGATCCATGGGTGATTTCAGATACCTCACTAATACCTGGAAGGTGTTTTACAGTGCATGAGTGAGTCTGAAGTATTTTTGTTCAGTGGAAGATACTTCTTAATTGGCAAAAAACAATTAATGTCATAAAAGTAACAGATATTGCAAGCATAAAAATGATCTAGGGCTTTTTAATCTGAGCGCCTAACTCCCCTTTTTGTAAGACAACAGGACCCAGCAGCACCACTGAGATGTTCTAGGAAATGAGAATCCCGTTTGCTTCAGGAGTGCTGCCCTGCCCTGTCAGCAGGCGGTCTGTATGACCTGAGGACACGGAGAGAGGCAGTGAGAACACTGGAAAGGAAGGGCTGCCTGTTGACACCTAATCCATCATCTTGTCCTTCCATTTCACACCCAAGGGTGACCTTGGGGCTCTGTGCAATGGCACCCAGAGGTTCTGCTCTGAATGGTCCCTGCAGAAGGGAAGGAACAAAGCTTTGCTTCACGCAGAGCAGGCTGGCTCAGTGCAAATCAGACCGGAAATGCATGTGTCATCGTGAAACCTTCTAGAACAGAGAAGAGTCTTGGGACAAAACACAAGGTAGAGAAACGTTTCATGGACTAAATAAGATATTTCCAGAATGACGAACCAGTGCTAGAGAGAATTCCAAAGGAGGAACACTCTGCCGAGAGTAAGTAAGATTCAACCTGTCTCTGGCTCAGAGGCATCAAAAGCCAAGACACTCCCAGTGCAGAGGGTCTGCCTGAGACAAATATGACACAGAGGGTATCTAAGACACAAACACATGTCCAACCAGTAAATTACATGACAGCCTAATTCAACAACAAACAAGAACAGGTCACTTTAAGAGAATGATTAATACATGAGATTGCTGTGCATGCAGCCTTATCTGAGTGCAAACCTTGTATGTGGGTGTGAACTCTTGCTAAAGTCAGCCCCTATCTTTGCTATATAACAGCTACAAGAATAATTATAATAATTAATGGAGAGCAGTGATAAAGGTAACAATTGCCCACCTGTATATTGACAGACCACAATGTCTTTACCTCCTTTTTTCACACCTCCTGCCTTTTGCAGCGATTGTTGACTACCATGAAGCCCTTTGCAGCCTCACACTGAGCTGTTTGCTCATGGCCAGACTGTTCAGCCTGTGAGTGACAGAGCTTAAGGAGTTTAAAATTCTAAATTGTATTTAGTCTCCAGTGGCTTGGGTTGCTATGGGCTACACTAGATCACAGATGATAACAAGATGAAAACATGAATATTCACTAAATAAAATAAAAGACCTCAAAATATAGGAATATAGGAGTGGGTGAATAATGTTTGAAGAATACTCTGTGGGAAAATTTTTTTACAGGCTGCCTAACATAGCAGACCTTCCACATAGCCCATGGTTTCCTGTTAAACTGTGTCTTCCCTCCTAGGCTGCCCTCACCTTTGGCATATCTCAGCAGGACAGAGGAGGGGTTTGCAAGGGAAGGCTGGGCCCTGGACAGGGCCAGAGGAATGCCTGACCCAGGCTGTCCTCTGCCACTGCCCTGCAGGCTCCAAGGACCCTGGAGAGAATGTGCTGGGAGGCCCTGTGGACACAGCATCAGCAGATCTGGGTCCAGAGCAGGTGGGATAAGCCTCTTTTTTCCTGGAAGTTCGTTCACTGCATCCCTGGCATGCTCCTCTGGGTACAGGCATACAGGGTGGTGAGCTGACATTAAAGAATTAAAAGGAACTCAAGAATTGGAGAGGAGTTTAGAAAATGCTTTAGGGATGCTGAACAGAGAGGAGATAACTGACAGGCTTGCAGATGCTGTCAGTGCTATAAAATCACAGAACAAAGGAATGGTTTGGGTTGGAGGAACCCTTGAGCTCAGTCAAGGCTTTGTTCTGGGTGGTTCTAAGGAGTGACTACCAGAGCATCCCTCCCTCTGCACCACAGCAGGACAGTCACCCATGGCAGGAGGAAGAACTCACAGCAGATCAAGCACACATTTGATTTTAAATGACAGTATTGCACTGGGGAAGAACAATAGATTAGTTTTGAGTTCCCTAAGTAAGACTGCTATTTTTAGATGTAGCTGTAGGAGAGCTCAGAAGCATCTCTCCAATCCCTCCCACATTCAGAGTTAACTAAAAACTTCTGAAGCTAATGTGCAGTAACACAGACTCTGTCAAGACCCTGTGGAAACTCCTTTGCATATGCAGGAACATTAATTTGCTGTGCTGCCTTAACACCATTCCATTCACAGATACAAATATGTGACTATAAATCTCATAGAACTATTATAGAAGTAATCATTTATACCTACCAAAAATTATGTATGATTAAAAATAGTAATGTATTTCTGTTAAAAATACATGACTGAGCCTGTGGCCGTGCAAGGACCATGGGATGGGCCATAAGATGTCCTTGCCTCATGATAAAGAAAACAAGGAGGGATGGGTGAAAAAACATCCTAATGTGAAGCCAGTTTGCCCTTTATATATACATGCCATGTTTCAGTATATAATGTTTTGGGGTTTTTTTTACCATTTATTATTACTACTATTATCTAGTTGTAAAGAAGGAAACAGAGTGAGTGAAACTAAAACACACAGAGTCTACTCACACCTAATTTCTGACCACTGCTTGAGGGAAGCATGACACCGAAAGAGTGTCTGAAGAAACTGAAAACTTTTAATGGAACAATGTATTTTTGGCAAGCCTTGCTCTGGCAGAAAGCACTCATGTTGGAGAAATGAAGCAGAAGAGTACGTACAGTATAAAAATTGTATGACTTCCCTTCACCTTCATCTACCCTGACCAGATACCTGACGAGTGAGAAACACGCAGGTATGTACCACCCTGCTGGTCTACTGTTATCATATGCAATCAATAAGGACAATTTAGAGCGGTGGTAGCTCTGTGCATACTTCCAGTGTCCCAGGGGATCAATACAAATCAGTATCGCAGCTGGCTGCTGAGAAGTAATGAGATTATGATCACAAAAGGCAAGCTTCCCAAATTTTTTCTTAGCGTATGCCAAAACATCATACTTTTCTATCTGTCCACGAAGCATAAGATAGCAGTATTTAAACATACTATATCTATTAACAAAAAAGTATATAAAAAGCATCATTTTATCTGCCTTTTTTCTACTATTTTTTAAACATTTTCTTTGTGAATGCAGTATTTCTTTTCCTTGAAAGCAACTGTGAGATTTGACTTCCTCACTCTTGGAAAGGTATCATAAATGTATAAAATGGCACAAATCTTCCACAGATTTCTCCTGAATAGGACTGCCATTTGAAAAAATCTTGGTTTGTATGACAGCAATATCTGTCCATTCATGGCTAAAACATCTCAGGGATACTTCTGACTAAAATCATGAACGTGTATTAAGCCAGCCAATTTATTCTAACAGTCTTAAGTAGTTATATGATGTTTACTGAAAGTGAAAAAGCAGAATCTAAGTTCCTGCCCTCTTTCCTGATACCCCTCTTGGATTTCCCTGAGTGATGGCAGTAGGCTCTACACCCCCAGCTGACTGCACTCCTGCCGAGTGCCACCGCTCGCAGTCATCAAACAGCTTGAGGCAAAGACTGTCTTTATGGCTGCAATAATGTGATTTAACAGGTGGTCTGGGCCCAGTGCTTAAAAGTCCTTCTAAATCTCTGAGCACACAATCCTGCCAGGTCTGTTTTAAGGGCAGCTATAAAAGACAGGATCAGCGGAACCCAAATGATGAGCTACAGAGCACTACTGGCATGTGGTTTATTAGTGATGGAGGGGATGTGGGGAGAATAAACAATCATGAAAGGAACAGAGATCACGATAATTTCTGCAATAAATATAGAAACATTCACATTTTACCAATAGTGCAAGTAACAATTATGTTGTAGCTAGTTAAATATATGGATTATATATGAATCTTACCTGGGAGGAAATGAGATGTCCAGTTCATACAATCTGTCTTTAAAGACTGACAGCTCTCTGTCAAATTCTAAAAGCTATAAAAGATAGAAATAAATGCATTCACTCTTTAATGTTGAACTGCAGCAATTCAAATTAATTTGCTACATTATATAGAAGGAAATAAAAAGACACAGCTTGAGGTATAGCCTTCATAAAATAGATTTTATAACACGGTGCAAAACGGTCTCAAGTAGTTTGATACATAAACAGTTCCTTGAGAAAAGTGTTGAAAACATTCATTCTCCTCTGTGGAAGTTGAGCACTGGCTCTTCACAGCACTGACCTGTAAGTGCACTTATACCGCAAGAGGGTTACATTTCTTGAAATTTCATTAGCAATCTTTTCAGAGCTAAACCAACTAGCATTAAAAAAGAACAGCAAACTGATATGCTAACCAGCACATGAGAATGTCAGGGAAATGCATCATATTGCTCTGTATTATCTTTAGTGTAGATAAAGGTACAAAAATCCCAAGGATGTGCACATCACTCTTCCCAAGCAAAGCTGAGTGGAGTTCTTGGACATCTGTTCTGGATGGTGCATGGCAGAGAGCAGACAGAGGGATATGTGACAGTAGGTAAATGGTGTTCACAGGCAGCAGCCAAGACAGAGCCCCAGAAGCAGGTGTTTAACAAAGATGTTCGCAAGTCTAGATTTAATGCCCTGTACAAATATTAGTCCCAGCCACATTTGTTTTCCCCTGGACCTCTACAGAGTGAATAAGTATCTACAGTCCTTGTTCATAAACACAAAGCCACTCACAACAACTCAGTGATAACTGTCCCCATTAAACCCGTGACTGTTCTGATGGACACAAATAATCTCACTCCAGAGCCCGGCTGGGGTGCAGCCTGATGTCCCAGGGAGCTGCAAGCCACAGACAAAAGCTCATCATCAGCATGGCGCTGGCCCTGGCTCTGAAGGCCACTTGCTGTTCTGACGAGCGTCTCGGCACCGTCCCGCGCCACGGCCGTGTTTGCCCACCCATCATTAATCATGTCCCATCTCACAGCTGTGCTGATACCATTGTATGAATGGCAGAGGTTCCCAAAGAAATTAGATCGTGTCCCCTTTTCCCCCCTGTCACCTCATAAATCATTCCTGAAATGTGCAATTAGCAGCTACTTGTACACATTAATTATCTGTGTGAAAAGCAGCTACCTGAACCACCTGCACTGCTGATTAGCTCCCCCTCCATGGCTCACCCAGCTCTCTCCAGCCTCTCTTGCCATGCTGCCATATGTATGTAGGTACCCTTACATGAAGATGCCAGGTGATGGGCAGCTTTCCCTGGTTTCGTTTATTCGACAGAAAACTCTGTGAAAGTACGCTGGAAAAGATTCTGCAATACCAACAACTGTGACAATTTGTGCTTGTTTTAACACCCTAATTGAAAGCCTGAGAATTCAATATGTTTGGATAAATATTTTGAAATATCTGTGTGGAAACTTACAATATGGATCTAACAGTATACTCAATCCTAAAAGTTTTGGGCTCGTCCAGCACTCACTGGTCTAACTGAATCAATCTCAACATACTTGAAGAATAAATGGATGTTTCCATCACCATGAACGTTTCCAGACTGTGATTCTGTATTTCAGTAAGCAGAACAGATTGGTAGACACAATACATACACGCTGGCTGTGAAAAGAAATGTTACCGTTCCTTTCCTGCTCCACGTGTCTCCACCATAAAGGTATCAACCTCCCTACGTGAATCTGGGAAAGGAAAACAAGTTGCCACCCCCAGTTAAAACTATTCACTGAAATATGTCTATACATGTTTCCTACTGTTCCAAGTAAACAGCTCAGAGTAGGGAAGGGGAGGTGTCAGGAGAAAGGCTGTTTCTGAAGCGTTAAACTGCGAGGACTGAATGAAAGAACAATGCTCCACAGAACACAATGGTATAAATTACTCATGGGTATCCCAAGGGTTGGCAAAGTTCAATAGATGCATTGTCTTCTCACACCAATTCACATTTTCAAAATTTTATACACTCAGATTGTTCTTGCTATGATGATATTTGCAAACGCCATGAGGCCTGGGGTTTAGAGGACTAAGCATTTGTACGTGCATTAATATCCACGAAAGTTTCTGCTGTGTTTGTTTGCTGCAGTTGTGTATGTAATGCCTGTGCAATGCAGATGAGCTGCTGACACTGGTGACAGATAACAGAAACAAGACAGCATTGTGTACTGTGTTGTCAGTTTTCCAAGTTTCCCCAGGTAAAGGGACAGCTTCAACCTGAAGCCAAAACCCAACTAGGTGCCTAGAAGGATTTAGGGAATGCTCATGGTCTTGGACATGTCTGTCTCATTCATCCTGCCATGTAAAACAGCCAAATATTTTTACTGGATTATTTGCAAAAGCTTTTACTTCCTCCTATATATTAAATAATTATACACATTTAAAAATTATTTTTTCCTGGTCATTAAGTGACTGTGTTACAGTACCTGTGACCTTCTGTCCAAACATGTCTACCAAGTGTGCAGACAGACACCTGCTCACTCTTGCGAGGGCAAGGACAGGTTATCTGTGTGCTCAGGGCTGAGCAGTGGGAAACCCCCCCTACAACCTCTCTGTGTTTACCTGGCAGCACTGCAGGCAGTGAGGAGAGGAACAGAAGAAGTGACAAAAACCCAAACTGTGCATTTTGAGAAAACTGCAGTTATTCTTTTCAGTAGAAGTGCACATTTTAACTTTTCTTTTTTGGTGTGAATGCAAAACTCTAGTTTTGCATTCTCACTTAAGCCTGTTATCTCAAAATGAAAGATTTTTGATGCAAACGCAAGGTGTTCACTAGGTCTTGTCACAAACAATTAAAAATGTCATTTGCCCTGAAAGCAGCTTCAGTAAGAGAAGGCACAGAGCCTGACACAGGTATCAGTCAATTCTTTCTGCTTTAGGACAGGTACACGTGTGCCTGGAGCAACCTGGCATGACAGAAAATTAATGAAATTAACATGGGCAAGATGATACTGAGGAGCAGTCAGAATTTCACAGGGTAATGTCTTTACTTTTAAAGCATCTAACATTGTCTTTAAAAAACCCTGTCTGGAACACACTCCTTTCATGGCAATTTCACCACAAACTGCCCTCTCATTTTTATACTGTACAGTAGTCAGTACTGTGAATAATGTCATTGCTGGAACAGGAAACATGAGTATGTCTGTCACTCTAAATGCCTTAAAAATGCTAAAATAATTAAGTTCAAACACTAAAAATCAATATATTGTTCTATTTAATTTACTCATAATAAGATCAGCCTTAAGAACCAAATCTTTAAGGTGTTACATGACATGCTGTGGTAATGTGAGCAATTACACAGAAATTTTAAAATGCTGTGACTGGCAGATCATTCCAGAATTATGTCATAGGCAGTTTTTAGAAGATTTTTTTTTCTCTCCAAACTCAGCTTCACCAATGTATTTATACCTCAATAAGAGTGAAGATGATGAAGGGTCTATGTTTTATCTGCTCCAACACCGAGTTGACGATATTAGATCAAGATGTTTGCTCTACAATGTCCAGTGACCAGCCCAACAGGAATGTCTGATGAACTCCTGAAGGATTCAGGACTGATGGCTGTGTCAGCTGCAGTGCCCATCACCTCCTAAAGGAATTACCAGAACTGCTGGTTTTCTAGGGTGCTGTGTATTCTGTAAAACCTGCTGAAGGGAGTCTCACTTTTTGCTCTTTCTTGGCAGCACTGTAACATGCATTTATGTGCTGGGGTGGAGAAGAAAGAAATGCACAAAATTCTGAATTTCTACATTATGCAGCTTGACAGTAATCAAAGGGTTATAAAAGAGTTTAGGCAGTTGCAGAAACCGAGGTTCTGCTTGTTTCAATTTAAAGCAATAAGGCACTGGTAAAAGGTCAGCATCTATTGGGTATACTGCAATAGGCCACCTTGGCTAAAATCATACACGTATGAACCCCTTCAAACAGGGCAACTTAATTCAGTCATTGGAGTAGAACAATGGCAATTACTCATCAAGACCTACAGACCAAAGTCAGAGCACTGGTAGATCAGGAGGTGATATTAGCAGCATTTATCAAATCCATCTGCAGGGCCCACAAGAGAATTCACAGCTGTGAAGGGAAATGAAGTTTCAGACCAAAAAGAGGAGATGAGCACAAAGAAGTGACCTCAGAGAATTAAAACATGTGGGCCCTAGTCACCGTAACCTCCTTTGCCAGTCTTGTGGAGCACACGTTTTTTTCTCCCAGAGACTTTGGAAAGACAGTAATTTTATCTGTCTTTGCGGGCATAGCAAATTATTTAGAAACTGATTTCAGCAGTCTACTGACTTCAGGTAAAGGCCTGTGGAAAGGCTGATTCCTCCCACTTATCCATGAAAATGCCATACACAACTCTGCCTGATTTTAAAGCTACTTCTTTCTCTAACAAAGACTATGTAAAATGATTTATTACTACATACGGTGAATCTTAATCTTCCTTCTCTCACTGCCAGTCTTTAAAATCATGTTTCACAGGAATAAAAACCCAAATCACTGAACATAAATGCACCACTTATGCTGTTTTTGTATAATATTATATTTCTGCATATATATATATATATATATATATATATATATATATATATATATATATATGCTGAATGGCAGTGTTAGCAAATCACAAATGCCCACATAAATGTGGATCTGTGGCACACAGAGAAATGGCACCAAAGAGATTGCTGTCAGCATTAGGGGGTGAGGCACAGCAATGCGTGGCCAGCAGCACTGGGGGCTGACACCACCGGTATGGATAAGCTGCCAGTCAAACACCCTGCTAACAGTTCCAAGGGCTCAGCCATCCTTCTCTTCTGCAACATGCAGCAGAGAATCCAGATCTTATCCTGTGAGACTTTCGTTACTTGGAAAAAAAATCAGAAATCAGAACCTGTCGTACTACTTAGGAAATTAGATCTCAATGAGAAGACTGAAGTATATGTAAAGGATAGACTAGTTAAAAAGCCAAAAGCACTGACACAGCTTAAGCCAGGGCTTCCACTCGTGCAGCAGCAGTGAACTTTTTGCAGAGCACAGAAGCTCCTTCCACACGCCAAGGGCTCCTTGCCAGACACTGCCCTGCAGCAGTGAATTGTGCCCCATTCCTCAGGTGCCCTGTGCCCAGCAGAGCCCGGAGCAGCCGAGAGGAACCACAGAGACCACAGCCCCCGTCACCTGTGCTGCAGCCCAGCTCCTCCACCAGATGGGATCTGCTCTCCAGTACATCCGCCTGCTGTGAGGGCAGGGTGGCCCACGGGCCAGGGGCTGTGCCCTGCGACTACCGGCTGGTTACAGCTCAACATACGCCTCCCATCTTCTGGTGGGAAAAATGGATTCTGCTGCTCACTCTCTGAGATTCCAGTGCTTACCTCGAATTAAAGGAAAATTGGCTCTGGAAAATGCATTCATGCAAATTGCTGTTTTCGCAATTTTGCTGGGACGGACACTAAATATAATTGTAATAATTCATACATTGTGCACAACAGCTCGTGACAAAGCTCCTTCAAAATGCCAGGAATGACTGAGTGGATGCTGTCTTTAAAACCAAAAGGCTTTAATTAGGAATATCCTGCTTGCAAATATGACACACTCAATGGATTATTCCATTAAACTTTATAGATCTGTTACTGTGAAACATTAGTTTGTCCCACTAGGGAGTCCAAACCACCATGCACTATCGTGTTACAGTTACTTGTGAGCTGCAATTTGGAAAAGCATGAAAATATGGAGAATACAGTTTTAGTATTACTTGTAGAGTGGTTAAAAATGGTATTTTCATGAGGAACAACTATGAAATGTTTCTTACTTGGGCAAGACTCCCACTGTGGGTTGAAGACTCCCCCAGGCTTGGCCGGCATGAGTGCTTTGGGGAACAGGCGGGACCACGGAGGCGCATCAATGCTGGGCGTGCCCCTGAGGGGCGTGGGGAGCTCCAGTCCTTCTCCGAGCCGCCCTCATGGAGTCAGGCACCTCGCAGGGTCACTGGCAGCTCACAGACACCTCACACTGAGCTGCTGCCCTTCCAGCAGGGATTCTAATTCATGCCTCCTGGTGTGGGGCTGCGGGGCGCCAGGGGGGTGCTGGGCTCTGCTGGCAGTGAGGGCTGCTGGAGGCTGCTCCTGGAGCAGAGAGGGGGACTGCAGCCTGCGCTTCCCACACCCGTGTAACACAAATACACGCACGGGCCCCACGCCAGCGACCAGCACCCATCTCTCCATCCTTGCAGCTGGGTACCCCAGCCTCATCTCTAGCTGTGCCCTTTGTATGAAAGCGTCCTCAGGTATCAGCTTTTCAAGTCAGTATTTGCTTTTCTCGGTGCAATCCTTTGGCACGCAGGCATTCACCTGGGAGGTTCTCAGGGCTACCTGGAGAGCACAAGAGGATTGAGCTACTGCAGAGAGATGGTGAAAAACAATAAAGCACCTTTCTTTTTTTATTTGGCTTGCCACAGACTTCGGGCAAGATGTGGAAGCTTCGGTATGGCACTGTTGTGCACAACTATTAGCTGGAAGGGATGATGGTGAGATCCATAAACTTGGGGACTGGAATGCAGGTGCAGACATTGCCTCTCTGGATATTCTCTTCCATGTCACACAGGTTAAAAAGGGCCAAAGCACATCAGCAGATCATACTATAGGCTGGATTACAGAGTGCAAATACAGATGCTGAACCTACTCTCTGGGCTAGACTTAAATAAGAACCAATGCCTAAAAAATTAAATATATCACAGTACACCTGAATTATCCTTATGCTGTACAGCAGCTGTATAGAACAGGATGGGGGAAAAGGTCATGAAATAATATTTGTAACTTCGTGCTACAGACAAATTTTACACCAGAATAATTCATCTATTTGAAGCTTGCAGTAAACAGCTAACCCAACACATCTGGATTGACTTTTTTGGGCAATCTGGATTTACATTTATGTTTTGCTAGTGGGAACAATTTATTAGTAATATTTCCTATCTCATTTTGCAGTTATTTCTCATTTTGCAGTTTATCCAGTGGCATATTAACTAATGGCTAATTTAAGCAAATGCATTTCTAAACACAGGAATGCTGCTTCTGAATAAAGACAGAGAGCATGAAGCTATTTTCCTATTAACACTTTATGAAAATCAGGCATCTCAGGAAGACTTTGTTAAATAAAAGAAGCAGTTTCAGGATAGGCAGGATTTCCTTCTGACCAGTCTGAGGTAGCAATGGTCCTAAGCAATCAATTTCCTTTCTCTACCCTAATTTGCCCTTATACATCATATTCAAGATTTTATCTGGACAGGGGCTGGTTGGCTCAGTGGATAAACCTCTGCCTTTTCACCTCTGGGATCATGGTTCAAGTCATACCCTGATGAAATGCACTTGATCGTCCTAATCTAGTTCCTAGTGGACAGTATTCCCATTATCTTTAAAAGGGTCAGAGCCAAGGCCATTGGGAAGAGTGCATTGTGCTATATCTTGTCTGTTGATTAATACATTTTCAGTGACGCCAGATCCTTAATCTTCATAAGCATACATATTCTCACAAAAATCTTAATAGAGGTCCCTGGTGGACTATATCTTTCTGATCAATTTGCGTATCATTTCAGGACTTCCTGGGAATACACGCACACCTCTCCCCCAATAAATTGCTTAAAATTTACAAGTATGTTTGCCTGAACTGTTTGCAGTAACATCTCCAAGTTACCTAGAATCATAATGGAGCACTTTAAATCACTACTTCTCAGAGGGAAAACAAGATCTTTAACTCAAATCGGTTCTTACAGCACATTATAATTTTCTTCTCATACCATATCAGTTAAGGCTGAACACACACAGAATAAAAGGGATTTATTCTGTGAAGGGAAACTGAGTCAGAACATACTCTCCATAAGAGTTCACTGTTTGTCCTCTGCACCAAGAAAGCTGCTGCACAAATGAAGTAAGAAGTAGAACCACTTCCATTCCATGAAAATCCAGGCTGGGAATCACTGTCATGCTTTTCAGCATAACATTCTTGAATCTGGTTTGGAATGAATGCTGGTACACCACCAGTGCCCTCTGAACCCTCTGGTGATCCTGGAGCTGGGTGCAGCAGTGTCCTTGGGCTAATCCTGCCTCCAAGCAGCCCAGCCCACGGATGGACAAGGGCTCTGTGTTTTTGTGGGAGATGGGTCTGTGGGGGCTGGGGCAGCAGGACCCAGGACCATCAGGGACAGCAGGATGGAGGACCACAAGGGCAGGCACAGCTTCACTATCAGTCACCAGCTTCCACAAAGATCAATAGAAAAAAGAGATCGTGATTTTAGCCAGAATATCATCAGGTTCCACTCTTAAGACAATTAATCCCCTGATCACTTTTACTACACAGTTGTGGTCAAAATCCTAAGGACAGTGCATTAGCTTCGACCTGGATTGATTCTTTAATACAGATCATAGGAAAGACAGGAATGTAGGTACCATTCCTCATTTCTAATTGAGGTTAAAGATTATAAAATGGTTCCTGATGATTAAACCATTCCTCTGTAGTCATTACAGTTTTTTACATTCTTACGATATATTTATTTAATTGACTGCTGAAGAAATACAATTTAGCTTGTGGTTCTTTGGCGCAAGTCAATAACCTGATTATATTTTTTCCCACTACATAATTACCTCCTTGGCTTGCTTTTCTTTTGATTGTTTCAAAATTAACAGGGAATTCCATTTGGAAAAAAAAAAAAAAAAACCCCACTTGTAGCCCGATATACCACAAACAATCGAAGAATTTGCGAATACCTGGTAAAAGTGTAGGTTTATTGAAGTAAGCTCCTGCCCCTCTCCTGGAAGCACTGATTTTTATCACTTACGGGCTGGAAATCCAAAGGTACAACCATGTTTTGTGTGAGCGCCATGCTGGCGAGCCAGTGTGAGCTCTGCAGCATGGGCAGCACCGCAGACCCCACCAGGAAATCCATGCGGGGTCCAGGGCACTCTCTGCACCTGCTGGGCAGAGGAGGAGCAGGACCAGAGAGGGGCAATGGGGGCACGGTGGTGGCTCCCAGACAGGGGCTGCTGCCTCTGGGAAGGTGTGAGAAGCCTCATTTGTGCTTTTCCACCACTCATGGGCAAGTTCCCAGAGTAGGATGACACCATGGAATCAATCAGCACAGCCTGGCTGTGTCCTGCCATCCAGGTCAAAAATGCAGAGCTTTTGCTAGTTGAAAAGAAACAACTTACACTGGGACCTGTCTGATGTCACGGTGGAACTCTGCATGCTGCACTTCCTCCTGCCCACCTGTCTCAGTGCTCCCCTGTAAGAGCCTCCCCACACACCCACACAGGACAGCTCTGTGTGCTTATGGACTCACACCCAGCTCTGCCTGAAGGACCTCAACTCTGACATACAATTCAGAACATAGGAATTAAATAATAAAACAGTTTTGCATTATTGCAACAGCTGTTTTCAGATAGGCTTTATCTTTTCCCCTATCACCACAGAACTGGGTAAATCTGGGTGTTCCTTTCTGAAATACAATGATATAGAACAGTCATTGCACTGTGAGGTAATCAATATAGGTAATTGCTAAGATAACTTTGGAATACAGATAAGTCTAAATAAGCTACGGATTAGTTTGGAAAAATTAGACCCGACGGATTACAGTATGCATTTCAAACCGAATTTCTGTTAAACAGGTGATTCGTATCTATATCAGATTTTTCAAAAAAAGAATAATTTTTATAAATATATATTAAGATTCTTTTTGTTGATTACAACATAAAAAGGAAGGAATAACTGTGTATGGACAATGATAAAGTAGCCTGTTGATAATAAATATTTGTCAGGCCTTGTCACATCCGTACACATTCCAATGTTACTGAAGAGACACGGCACTGATAAAAAAATACCCTCGGAAAAATCAATGGATTTTGAGCTAAAGCAGTTGCTAAACACACAGAAAACATCTTTATCCAACAGCCCCAGTGCTGTGAAAATTCCCAAGCCTTGCATTGGTACAGCTAAGGAAAATTTAATCTTCCCAAATACTCATCAGGGCACTCCATCCTGCAGACCTGACAGCCCCACTTATAATTAATTATACAATTTCGATGGGAATATCGACTACACAAAGCTATAAATCATAGAAAAAGTCAATAGGCATGGACATATTCAATCATGTCCCGACCAATGATTACTACTCTTAAAATACAATAATTATTTTCAGGAGCCAGCTTGAATTAAATTTCTGTCAGGCTGGTACAAGACCGGCGGTTGATGAAGGATGCGATGGATTTTTTGGGTTGAATTCGGCACAGAGACATTTATCGTTTTAGATAGGTAGTTTGTTTTTAGTGATCATGGTGCTGCGTGTTTAACTAGACCATGAAGATTAGATTATCTCCAATGGCTCATTATATCGTTTATCTCTTTCTTCCATGTTTGATCTGGAAGATTTCCCACTTCTTGATGCATGAAAGAAATGACTACTGATTTTGAAATGGAATGTGTTTAAGTGGGATTCTGCCTGTATCTTCACACCCCACAGCCCTGTATGCAAATCAAGCAGCAGCCACCCAAAATACCACCAGGACATAGCAAACAAGCACCAAGAACAGCTTTACACAACTTCAGGAACGCACTGGGGAAAAACAAAATGACAAATACTTTAGTTGTTTTTTTTTTAAAAAAAAAAAATGGAAAAGTTATTATAATAATACACATAGCAGAAAAATCTGAGGCACGAATGTGATTAAAAGGAATTGCTTTGAATTAAATGCCCCCCCAAACTGCAAAACATCAGTGAAAGAAACGTTAGGTATTTCCCGAGGATGCATTCACCTTGTGAATTTAAACCAAACAACCCCAAAGTGATCTGACAGTAAGTGCATTTGAAGGTACGTCACCCACAGAGGCACCTCTCACAGTGAGCACGCAGGCCCAAGAGCCACGCTGTGGGACTGCAGCAAGGGCTAGAAGGGGAATCAGATCTTCACCCCTCAGGGGTCTTACTCATCAAACTCTTCTGACCTCAACAGATGAGTGAAATCTCAGATTCTCACATGGAATCAATCTCCCAGGTGAAGCCAACTTAAAATCAGAGAGGGTGCCAAGGCTTCAGCTGCCCTCCATGTCCTGGAGCCCTGCAGACAGCCCTTTAACAGCCTGGCTCTCTGTGAGCACGGAGAGAATGAGCCGTGGGCAGGAGAGAGGAGGAGGGAGGCGGAGAGCCATGGATCCATGCACAGCCCATCCCCGGGCACAAAGCAGCAGCGTGCCCTGTGAGCAGGCACGCTGCACGACTGGTACAGAGTGCAGCTCAACTGGGAGCTGGGGAAGAGGGGTCTCTGTGTGATCCCTTGGATACAGAACTCCTAGGAACCCTGGATGAAATGGAGGAAGCTGCAAGCAGTGATACACAGCTTTTCCAAAATGAAGTGGCTACCACTTGAAATAAAATCATATTAAAGAAAATATGATGCCCTTCTGCACAGAAGCCTCAGAGTCCTTATCAGAGTGTTAGTGTCCCCTGTCTGCTTAGTCCTCTTGGGAAACCCTGTATGCTTGTCCAAACAAGTGACAGTCTGCTGCAGAGCTTGAGACTGCTATTCTACTTACTCTTGCGTTTCTAGTGTATTTTTGTACACTTAGAAGACTCAGGTATTTTCAGAAGGGCTTTGCATTTAAGGGCTTTTCCTAAGATACTGTGTGATGCACAATGAGGAGCTAGGAAGAAAAAACAGGGCGCTTGAAGAAATGCAGACTAGAGGACAGACAAGAAAAGTGAATCGTTATGTACATTTAATTTACAGTATTTTTCTATAAAAAAGAAGGTGAACATGCCAAAGTTAAGAATCTGTACATAATATTACTGGCTAACTGATGAGCAAATCTGGAGCAGTTATTGTGTTGGCTGAATTATCTCTTCTCATTCTGCAGACAGGAGGGCAGATAAGGATAAAGGGCTGGTTAGAGAAACACAATTTGTATGTGAGTTCCCAACTTACTCCTTTGAAAGGGTTTAGCAATGAACTTACCGCAGTGCCATTGTTATCTCTAAATACATCTTGATTAAAATAGTCAAAGAGCTTCTTTTCTAATTGCAGCATAACCTAAATTTAAAAAAAAAAAAAAAAAAAAAGAGGGAGAAAGGTCAGCAAAGCTCTTGGACTCAACGACTCGACACCCAGCTGCTGGCAGTGACCCTTTCAGAGGCACGCAGCCCTTTAAAAACCACGCATTTCCACATGTCCAAAGCCCCTTGTCAGCTTGCCCATTTGCTTGGCTGGCAATCACTTAAACAGATCCAATTAACTGAGCATTAGGTGTGACAATCTATATCCTCCCCTCCCTTTACATTATCAGTTTGGAACAACTATATTCATGCTTTGTAGAAAAGAAAGTGAACATTCAACACTGTTTCTATTTACATAGGGGTGCCAAGGGCATTAAGTTGTTTACCTTTCGGTCATTATCAGATTCACGAAATATTAGCTTGACTACTTCATTTGTGTCAGCTGCCCGGATGGTCTGCATTGTGGCCTTTGCACATAGTGTCTAAGAAAAACATAAGGGGAGAAAGGGAAACAAGCTGATATGCAAGAGAAGACCAGATTTAACTCAACATTACCAACAGATGTATCTTCAATGCCCCCCCTTAATATAATTTGCTGTAGGTCAAAGTACAAGATATTGCTAATTTAAGTCACTTCCACTCATGATGGACTTGAAACAATAAACTGAATTACCACTTGGAGAGAAACAGGCAATATTAAGAAAATATCAATCAGGAAAGGCAAATAGTCATTCAGCTTGTACCATGCAGAAAGGTTCTTTCACAGGTATCACTGTATGCTGTATCACACGTTACCTGCAAACATCCTCCAAACCACTGCTTACAGATAATGACCAGGTTTTGTGTGGGTTCTTAAGAGCTGATAACTACATTAACACTACAGTTCTGTGAGTTAACCCTTGTTTGCAAAAACATCTGCCCTGTAAATTCATGTTACAAGTACACTTTGCAAGTCTGAGAAATGTTTACACAGTCTGACAGCAATTTTCACAGTTACTTTGCATAGCAAATTCCTTCTTTTAAGTAAGAGATAATCACATCTCTAGATTCTGAGGACTGGGTGCCTAACACAAATTATGAACCAACATTTTATCAGGCACACAGGTATGAATTTCCATGCAAGGGTTGGGCCTTGAACCATTGGCCACTGGCCTGGCTGGGACCCAGTTCCGCAGGTAGTGGGGAATAACACGAAATGGCCTGCTCAAAGGGCAGGCTCCACCACATGGCAGCAGGTGAAAACTTAGAGCAAAGCAGTTAGCGAAGCTTTTAAGTGTGTTAAGTGCTTTGAAATGTAGGGACCTCCTGAACTGTCAGCTGGGCACATTTCACTAAGTGCTCTGCAGCCTCCCTGCCTGGGCAAGGCTGCTGGACGTGGTGCAGAGCTACCCGTGCCCCACTGCCTGGCTGCTGGGAACCACCAGGAAAAGGTCAGAAAGCAGAACTGAGGAAATTGTTCAAACTGAGCATCGTTCAAAGACACAGATGTCTTTGAACTTTTTACCTCCCACACCTGGGAGGCAACTCAGCATCCATGGGTGCTGCTGATGCACGTGCTGCCGACAGGATCTGTGCACAGTCCTGGATATGGATACTGGCAAAGACCGTCCTGAATAAAACCTGATTTTGCCAGAGGTTCTTAAGGAAAGTGTTTTTTGTTAAAGAAAATAACTGAGTCAAGGAGAGGCAAAGAGGTGACTTCCTGCTCTGCTCACCCCATTCCTTTTCATAATAACCAGACAAAAGGTTTTCGTTTTGCATAATATTAATTTGTAAGATAAATACATTCTATGGTACAGACTTCCACATCCTACTGCGCGTTTCTATCTCTCAGAGACAGAAATGCTTATGTTTGGATTCATTATCAGAGGTGCAGTGTCTACCAGACACAGCGTCATGAACTACAGCTCACTTCTGCTTCCCCATTCTCACCCTCTCCTGAAGGCAGAAATACATGCCAAACATGTATTTAAACAAAAATCCATCTGCTTCCAAACACTTTATATCTCAGCTGAGGATCCCAGTGCCAGAATGGGAACAATCTGTCAATGGACATTTTGCTCCCCTTCAATAAAAATTTGATCCTTGATAAAGGCCCTCGCCTACTGGCACAGTACAAATAAAAAGCAGTGAGTTGAGTGCTTTCATTTTTAGCAAGTAACTGGAATGGGATTTGGTAAAAACACCACAAATCTGCTATTTTTCTTACATGATTGTGAATGAAACAGGTGTTGATTCCTCATCTCACCGACCAGATGATGTCCATTTCTGACAAACTTTTCCTGACTATTTCCTCCCTCCCCATAAGCAGTGTCATGTCCATCTAACTCTGTGTTTACCCTAAAACGCTGGGCACACTTGCGGCACCATCGCAGCTGCAGACGTCTGTGCAGTCACAGGTTTCAGCGGCAGAAGGAGCACTGGACCCACAGGCACAGGCACGGGCTGCTCTGCGGGAGCTTCAAGCTGCTCTGCAGGACTTTAAGGTGGTTTTTTGAAGACCTGGGAGAAGGGCGGGCACATGCTGGTTCAACGCCACCCTGCCTGGCAGGAGGAGAGGCACGCTGGACCGTGGTGAGAGCTGCACCTCCGGGACCCCTTTAAGCGCAGACTCCTACCTGCCCTCGCACCCAAGGCGGGGGGATGCCCCCTTTGTCTGCTCAGACACGCAGCGGCCGTTCTGCCATCTGTGTCCATACAGAGCTAGGGAGGTAATCCAGCGGCGAGCCGTTCCCGACCCCGCTCCCTCCGCGCGGGTCATTGAAATTCAGAGCACAGATCAGATAATCGGGTCAAGCCCCCAAAAAAGAGGCTTTGGGCTCATGTGTCACAAATCAGTCTGGTCCCTTCAAACAGCGCACCAGATTAGAACAAGCACCCGAACAAACCAGAGCGGAAAACCCGCAGCTCTCTAAAGCTGGTTTCTAAAGCCCTAACAAATCGCTCCATCTTTCACTCATTTAAACTTTCCAAATGAGGGTCAATACGGTCCCCGAGCATCCAAATGCTAATGCGCTTAAGTGCGCTTAAGCAGCTTTCCAGAGTGAATGGGCCAAAGAAGGGCTCGAAAAGACACGGCAGAGTTACTGTCACTGTCAAAAAGTCATTGTAGCCACCCCCAGAGTGGTTGCAATTCAACAAATTCATGATTTCTGTCTCTTAAAGGCATCTGCTTGAGAACATTTTTTTTTTTTTCCTGAGCTGCTTTATCTCACAACGTCAGGACAGCTCCAAAAGAAAAACCCCGCGATCGACTCTTGAGAACCAATACAGAGAAAGGACCCACATACCTTATTGCTTTCAAATTTCACACACACAAAACGTTACCTTATTCACAGACAAAAGTGATTAGGCAAAGGTTCATTTCTTATACAAGCCCGAGGCACTCCTTTTTTCCTCCTCCTTTCAATTTCTGCACAGTCGTAGTCACCCAAGCAGAAAACTTTCGGGACCATGTGCCTTTTTAGGCAAGTCTGCTTATGAAGGGATTTTTTGTTGCTAGCAAAGAAAATCAAAATGCTATGAAAACTCACTGTTCCTTCCTGGATATTCCCTCAAAGGTATATTTTTACGAGGGCAGAAGAGGAGAAACCAGATATCAAAACTCATACATAAGGTTTTTTTTAAAAAAAATACATCTTTTTTCCTTTGGAAACAAGATATAGTTAAAAAGTTTGCAGGACAGCTGTATTCAGAGCTGTGAGGAAGCTCAGTGGCCAGCCTCTCCCTAGCAAACACAGCCATATCTCATTTCTGTTTTCCCATACTCTACACAGGTAGATGCTTTGTAGCACTTTTGAAAAAACCCTTTGCGATAATTTATGTGTAGTGATTTGTAAAACACAGAAACAACTTTCCTGACAACAGTCTTGGAATGTAATAACAACGTCCTGTTACACAAAGCTAGGAGGTGATGTTTTTTATATTTACAAGAGACGAATCTGGTACTTCTAAACTTGGCACTTCTCAGAATGACGCTGTTGATTTACAGCATAACACACCCTCAAAACACACCCTCATAACAAACCTGCTCCCCCATATACACCACAAGTCGAAGTGGTTAAGACTGCATTTCTGCATACATAGGGATACAGGCATTAAAACAATTGTTACAGACATAAACCAACAGTCTATAACATACACTTAAATTGTGTTTATATGGGAACTCTGAACAGCTGCGGCCTGCACCACTGCTTCCTGGTCAGCTGAAAGCTGCAGCTGATTTTTTATTGATTCCACAGTCCTGCCATCTGAACATCCTTTAGACTCTGAGTCCACTTCCTGATGTGTGAGCTATTACATGCTTGTAAGTCCCTCAATAATTTTTGGGGGCTGGGAGGGAAACACCTACAGACTCATCCTGTCCTAATCCATCTGTCCACTGGTGCTGAAGATGTGTGCTATTGATCTCTATTACTTGAATACTCTTCTTAGGACTTATTACTACTTTGAATTCTACTTAAAAATCAGAAGGGAAAATAGAATATATATATTGATCCTTTACAATTAAAAAAGTTCAGCAATAGTTGCCACTGGAATTTGCAGTTAGCTGTACAGATGTGCTCATGGCTGTGAGTGCTAGGAGAGAAGTGCAGTCTGAAGACTAACAGGAGCCAAGTGAAATAAGGTCTTGAGCACAGGAGCAACCAAATGAACTAAATTTAAGATATTTAGTTTTTTTTCCAGTTGGAAAAAATCCTCTCTGGATTCTGGAAGGACAGAAAAACAGACATACATGTATTATCTAATTATGAAAGTGAAATACTTCTGAAATGCTGCTCAAGACCCCAAATCAATCTGACACTTACTAAATTAGGATAATAACTGTCTAAAATTATTATTATTATCTGGATGCAAATTGTATTTGAAATACTCAGTGAAGTAAAAAATTTGCTACTTTGGGAATAACAGGAACATCTGTCTTGTTCGGGCTCCTCCTTCCCTCTGAGGAGATGACACGACTTCCTGGATATTGGGAATACAACAGCAAATACTCCAAGTCACATGACACCAGAGAAGTAAGATTTGCAATTGAGAAAAACAAAGTTACATGTCACTTTCTGAGTCAGTGAGAGTTGTGCATTTAGCAGCAGGTCAGGTAACACCGCACTTTTTAAATTCTACTTTCTGCCATTGAAATGAGGGCTTACTATAGCTGATTTTTCACAGCCACACGGGTTTTTTGCTTCAGAGCTGCTGCAAAAATCAAGGGCATCCCAGGGCTCAATCTTCAGGATACAGCAACCAAACCCTATCAGAGAGGACATACACTTCTATTGAAAAAAATATCCTTTAGACTACCTATTACCTTGCGTTAACTTTAACTGTGTGCAAATAGCAATAATATCCCAGAACAGCTACTACACTTTCCAGCAGCAGGAAATGAACTCAGCAGTGACATAAGCTTTAGCTGAATAAAGAACAAACACAAACAAATATTAATGAGAATCCACTTAAAGTACCAATAAAATGACTTTCTCCTTGGATGTTCCCGGAGGAGTCAGCCCATACCCGGGGGAGGCAGTGGCAGAGGAGCTGGGTGGCAGCAGAGCGAGACCCCTGCCCTGCTCCTGTCTCGTGGCACTGCTCACGTGCCCTGTGTACAGCCCCTCTTCTGAGGGCACACCACTACCACTGACATGACCCTGCTGCCTGTACCCATGTCAGGACTGATTTAACCTCACAGGTAGGTTAAAGAAGCACCAATCCCACCCCTGTGAGAGCCTGGCCCAGGAGCTGCCCAGAACCTGTGGGAGTGCTCCGGTCCCCTCCACGCAGCCCCCCTAACCGAACTGTGGCACAGAGATATTCCAGGATATTTTAAAATGCTTCTTTGGGTGGTGTCTGTGACCAAAAGATCTTAGCACTAAAACACTATCCTCAGGCTCCCATTGTCCCAAAGGTCTCCTGCCTCCCTAAAACAGATGATCCCTGCTGGAAACAACTTGCCTTCCTTTGGTCACAATTTCACAGCAGCACTAGGTTAATTGTAAGATGCATTTTCTCATTCAGAAACTGGTAATTCATGACACAGTGTGCCACCAGGCAATGCCAAACTGCCCCTGTTTACCTTTCAGGCACTGTGCTGAGCGAGCAGAGGGTCCAGGGGACAGCACGGCCGCTGTCCGGCACACAGCGTACCGTGCCAGGGTCTGCCTGCACTCAGGGTCGCTGCCCTGCTCTGGCACTGCCCAAAGCACCATCCAGCTCTCACAGAGTCATCCCTGCCAGCGCTGACTGCGCGTCCTGGGCGTGTTTGCTCAGGAGGCAGTGGGCCAGGCTTACCACAGCGCACTGCTGCAGATGCCGGCCCGGGCAGGGACTCACAGCTGGGACAGGGCAGGGATGGGCTCACAGCTGGAACAGGGCAGGGACGGGCTCACAGCTGGAACAGCTGGCCCGGTGCCTGAGCGGTGGCTCAGCGCCATGTGCCGGTGGCACAGCCTGCCCTTCTCCAGGTCTGGAGGGAGCCCTGAGGTTCCTGACTGTGGCCTCTGGCCTCAGCAGCTTTGCTCTGTGCCAACAGCCGGTGGCAATGATGGCTCTCTTTAATTCTCTTCTTCAGAAAAGAATCTGAATTAATTCCAAAAGGCCTCTGCCTCTCAGATTCTCCAAGATTACAGATCAGGCTAGAACTCCTTTTCTGTATTCCCCTGCATGCTGATTACCTTCTTACTTTCTCCCTCTGTCTCCCTGGTCAGGTTGCACACCTTTTTGTACTCTCTCGTTTCATCTTGCTGACTATGATCACAAGCCTGAGTTCAGCAAAGCATTTACACAGTGATCCACAAATGATTTCCCTGGAGCTGTCTGGCACCTGTCTGAACAGTGCAGTGTCTCTGTGGACAAAGGTAAAGGGCTCCCCTGCTCACTTTTTAAGGCCTCAGTTTAAATTCACTTGCTGACATCAGACATCAATAATACGCATTCAGGACTTTGATCAGATCCAGATAAACCCACAGCACTGCAAGATCTAGAACCTGGAAGCAATCTGCCAGAAAAATCCCTTCCCTCATCCTGTTCATCCTTCTAAATAATTTTGCATTACTACTCGATGTCAAGTAGTCCTGAGGGAGTATTCAATGAGAAATATTTGCTTTCTCATAATTATAGAAACTGGGACAGTCCAACTGTTCCTAAGGAAATTCTCTGCATAAACGCAATATATATGCCTTGTCCCAGAAGGTGTGATCCTCTTCAGATCTGCTCAGATGTCTGTTACTTATCTTCCATTATTTTCTCTGCTTTGGCCATGCCGTAATGCCAGCTTGAGAAATTCCTTGCTGGAAACCTTCAGAGCACTGCCACTCTGCCACTACAGCTGACCAAGCAGAGGACTGGGTATATTGTTTCTGTTCAGCAAAGACCTTGATGAAGCACATAGAATCTGCGATGTAAATCTGTTTCTGTAGAGAAACATAAAATCCCCCACTCTCTTGAATTCAGGAGGAACGAAATAAGATGCAGCTTCTCTCCTTATAGCTAAGCTTGCTTTTATCTAACTTGCAGACTAAGAACCTCTATTTCTTTTCATCTTAAAAGCAAAACCGCCTGTGAACCCCATCTGCTCCTGTGTGCCTTGCAATTGCCTTTGTTTTGAGTGGTAACATTTGCCTGTGTTTGCACTGATGGTGTTTGTGTTTCTGCTGCCTCCAAACTTCATAGTTTCTTACAGCCGTAAGAAATGAAACATGGGAGCAGGAACACCAAGTAGGAAAAAATTAAAGCTAACACCTAAGAAAATTATTTGGTTCTTCTTGACTCACCTGCAGCACTGGGCTTTGCAGTCACTGGAGTCTGTCAGCCTCGATCTCCTCAAGCCTTGCAGGGAGCACACACCTGAGAGCACAGCACGGCATGGCCAGCGCCGGGGCCGCTGTCAAGGGCTCCACGCTCCCACCTGAGCTCAGAACCAACAGCAAGCCCAGAAACACTCCCAAGCACTGCTGCCAAATGGAGTAAATTCAGGAGTTTGCCCTTTGAAATAATGGGGAGGTTTTTACATGATCAATGGTGTGACACAGCTCAAGTTCAAGGCTTAACCTTTGGAGAGTGTGACCCTTGGCTTCCACATAGTAGACTCTCAGCAGCAGGGATAATTGGGAGCTGACTTTTAAAATATGTAGTGTTGGGCAATTCTGAAATCAGTTATGTATGTACCTAAGATCTAGATGTCCTGAGGCAGGCACTGAATACTTTTTATCACAAAATTAGAAATACTAAAGAAATAAAAAACTTTTTTCTTCTTCCTATTATGCAAAACAGAAAAAAAAATCCTTAGTCCCCTAATGAAGATGGGATTTGAGACGTGAAACAGGTAAGTGACTTCCATGAGGCACAAGTGTGTTGTGGGCTGCCAGCAGTTTGGGCCTGAGCTCTTGCTAAGCCTAAGCACAATGGTGGGATGGATGGGTGCCCTCGTGGACGGGATGGGTTCTTCCATCCCGCAGAATGGAATGCTCATACAATGGTCATGAGCATGTACAGCAAAGTGGAAGAGATGTCCATGTTCTTCCACTGTTTTTTCTCTATGGGGAAAAAACCAATAAAACTCCTCCAAGTTAAGCTTATTTTTTAAGGAAACAAATGTAACAGGAAGGAAAATAATTTTCAGGTCACTGCTTCTGGTTTCCAGACCTGAATAAGTTGGGAATACAAAATTCACTGTGCTGATAACTGAAACATGCTGCATGGTGTTATGGTGAGACTAAAACTTTGCTGACCAGGTGATGTCTTCCTGATGCAGCCTGTGAACCATTTATTTACTGCATTTTCCCCTGTTGTTTTGTTTGTCCAGCCTCTTTGACTCAACTCCTTTTTATCCTGCCATATCTCATTAATTTCTCATTGACATATTTCCTGTCTGGTTCACCATCATTTGCTGCTTTACTCACTTCTTAAATGGAGTATGAGTCCAGCAGCCTGTAAATTCAAATAATCCTTTATAGCTAGTTATGTTCAAACAGATCTGAGAGCCATGAGGTGGAATTGTTGAACTGTCCTTCTCCCACCTCTGTGGTCGTGCAGGTGCCAAGTACCTGGCTGCTGCAGCACCCTGCTGTCCCCAGGAACACTGCCCACCAGCAGGCTGATGCTTCTTCAACAAGACTCAGGCCATCATGGAATTCACCTATTTCCAGGAGCTCGTATTCACACATTAAAATAAATATTCTTGGATGAAATGAATGAATGATATCTTTGTAAAATAATGTGCAAGGTGGGTACCCAACATTTGCTATATTCTCCCTGATGAACATTAAGATGGACTGACAGATCAGCATGTGAACACACCCCATACCCAACGAAGACTGGCATCACATAAAAACAGCTGTGGGGTAGAACAGTCAGCGTGGAGAGAGGAAACAGGGTGGCATGTTCTGTGTACTGCCTCTGTTCAGCACCCTGGTAACGCAGCTCTGAGTTCCTTCTGGTGTGGTTTGTGACGGTGTGAGAGCCAAGTGTTGCGCAGTACAGCAATGTTCAGGCCCCCTAGGACGTGGGCTCCAGTGATGGGGTCAAGGCTTGGGACCAACAGCTCTTGGCCAGCTAGGGGCACAGCTGATCAGAGAACGACTTGCAGGAACAGCAACTTACAGCACTGGCTGGGGACCCAAAAGGATTTAACCCTGCAATGAATGCTGATCCCAGGCTCATTCGACCCCATCACTGAGGGCACCACTGAGGACAGAAAGCTCTGCAAGAAATGAGGCAACCAGGGTCCTCCTGCTTGTAACAATCAAAGACCCCCCCAGAGGGGATGGGACCCGACTGGCCCAAACAACCAGAAAGTCCATTCAACAGAGTTTCTGAAACAGAGATGAAATTATTTTTGTTTAGCAAACCAAGATTCAAATATGCGAGACACATGAGTACAGAAGTGTTAATGCAGCATCATTTTAGAGCTCGCAGCTGGGGCTGGCTTGTCAAGTGCTATTCTTTCCGCTGTATCTTTAAGTGCTGTTAAATTCATTTGTCACTTGATCGAAAGCCAACAGGCTACAAATCTCCCAAGCCCCTCTCGCGTTGAATAGTGACAGGAGGATTCTGTTCCGCCATCAGAAAACATTTGTGCGCAGCTCTGTCCGCAGTCGTACACGCTACTTTAACTCATCTGCCTCCCCATTCTCCCCAGCCTGGGAGGACAAATTGCTCACTGTGGCTCCCTTTCAGAGGCAGCACAGCGCGCAAAGAATCATGACTGAGCAGAAACACAAGGAACAGGCACATAAAAATTCATCACTTTGGCCTCCTGACCTCTTGCCACTGGATTTGGCAAACCCCATCTCAAAAAGTAGCACCGAGGGAGAGCTAAGCAGAGCGGCTGAGTGAAATTACTGACAAAAAATATCCTGGACACAGGAAAACCCCACCAGATGCTTCATTGTCTTTGCAGAGAAGTGGTGCTGAAAAAGGGGGTGATCTACCACATGGCATATTGGGTGGAATAAGTAGTGCTATTGTTTCAGGGCAGCTCTGTCACTTTACTGACCGCAATACAAAGAGGTGTAAAGCAAGATTTAATCCTGACTTTTTAGTCAGCAGATTAAAACCAATCATGCCAGATGTCCACAAGACTGTTTAACATACAGAAAGCTTTTTCATACTCTACAAAAAAGTAGAAGTTGTAATAACTTCTTTATTTCCTCTAGAGAGGCCTCTTTCACTCACTTTTGGTCAGAAAAAAGGGAGATGTTGTAATAGATTTTAAGATGTGCTATTAATTTTTACTCTAGCCTTTGTTCTTTTCCCTTCTGAGACAAAGCTAAACAATGTAAATTCTTTAACCCATCCAAAATTAGACAGGTATGCCAAAGAAGACCGCTGGCATTAGAAAGTGTGATTTTAAAAAGAATTTATACCCATTAAGATGAGCAACAGATGCTCTCAGCAGTGTTTAAGTTCTTCAAGTAATACTTGAAGCGGTGAAAGACATGAAAACATGGTGGTCAGCATGCTGAGGAAGCTACAGATTATCCTTTTCCCCTCCAAACTGGAATTGTGCTGATGGGACTTCCTGCGCAGATGTCTCCTCACAGGAGGATGTGTGTGCTCTGCTGCCTACCTGAACAGGAGCACACAGACAGACAGACACAGGAGCACACAGACACACACAGGAGCACACAGACACACACAGGAGCACACAGACAGACAGACAGACACAGGAGCACACAGACACACACAGGAGCACACAGACAGACAGACACTGGAGCACACAGACACACACAGGAGCACACAGACACACACACAGACACAGGGGCACACAGACACACACAGGAGCACAGAGACACACACACAGGAGCACACAGACACACACAGGAGCACACAGACACAGGAGCACACAGACACACACACAGGAGCACACAGACAGACACAGGAGCACACAGACACACAGGAGCACACACACACAGGGCACCTGGGGCTGGCAGGACCCTCAGGGGAGCCCTGCCCACACTGGAACCTCTCAGGACCCTGGCCTGGCACTCAGAGGGGCAGGTCCCTCTGTGCCACGGGACATGTGCCAGCAGGCCACTCCTGCTGTGGGACCCAGAACCCTGGCAAAGTCACCGCAAGCTAAAATATGAGTGCCAATAAGTGAAGAATACTCACAGAGTGGTCTTCTTTAAACTTATCTACACAACTGTTACACACTTTGCAGTGTTGCTGCTTTCTTCTATTTCTACTTGTGAACAAAACCATACTACTTAATAAAAGCTATAAATTCAACAATAACCAAAGCACATTTAGTAATTTTTTCTCCTATATGAGCAGAATGGAAAAAAGTCTGCTTATTAGTATTCCCCTGCTGAATTTCCATAGCCAAAAGTGCTGCTAAATTCAGCAAAACTCAGACTGTATATTTAGTTTGTCATACTAGATTACAAACAATTTATGCATTTAAGAAAAAAATAATTAACTTCTCTTTGGAAAAAGAAAAAAAAAACCTATAGAAAATATAATCTCCTTAAACTTCCAGTATTGGGCTGATTTATATCATATTAGTAATCACTTATTAGTGTATCACATATTAGTATTTCACTTAGTAATTCAGAAGCTATATGGCTGCAAGATAACACCTTGCTTGGCACCCCTTATCCATCAGTTGCCTTGGAGAAAATACAACTTACATACTTCGTTTGTTTGCTCATCACATGCTTTAAAAAAAATCCTCATTACAAGCCTCAAAAGTAACCATCTTATTGAATCCCTGACCTAAACCAGTACTATTAAACCATTTTCTTCATTTCACACCTGGCAGAGACCTAAGTGAAGAGTTAAAATCATAAACAAACTAGCAAGGCACTGCTTTGGTTCCACTGACACTAAGCGAGGGACAGGCACAACTCTTTCCTGGCTGCTTAGTCCTTTCAGAGGAGCACCTGTAAGACCCCTGCAAGCTCTTCCTGCCGTGCTACTGCAGGTGGGGAAGAGGCTGAGCTGTGTGTGACTGCGGCTGTTCTGCCCTCCTGCCACCACATGAACCACTCCGCATGTTTCCAAACCAGGGTGCCACTTCTGCAACTCACGTCAAACAAAAGAATAAGTGTGTTTTGGCCGATCATGGTTTGCAGCATTATAAACCAGCATAGTAGCCTGCTTCTTTACTGGAAGATGTGTTTCATTAGGCTAATTAAGATGCACTATTTGTCTTTCTATCACCATCATCATCCTCACTGTACTCCTTGCAAGTCTTGTATCATACAAGTAATCATAATGATTCTGCACTGAAAATTTTGGCCAGGCAGAAACCTCCAGCACTGCTTCTCATTTCCTCAGTGCACTCTGATGGCTGAAAGGTCTAACACACGGGCTTTAAATCTTCTGGCCTCTCCCTGTCATACTGAATGGACATGGCAGGCACCACAATGAAGATGATGGTATTTTCTTTGTAACAAAGTCCAACTAGAGATTCTCAAGCTACCGAACAGGAATAAGTCAACCGAGTGTAAATGTGACCAAGAGATTTCTGCCAGTTAAACACTTACTTCATTACTACTTATTCCACTCTGGAATTTGCACTATTTTAAAATGACAATTCTACTCTCTATTTCTGAATTTCTACAGACAAGTCTTGTGGGTGGCCCTCAAGATACATTTTACCAATTTTTCATGCCCATCCCTCGAAATGTGACCCTGCTCCTGCGCTTTTATCTCTCTGACAACTTCACACAGGAAAACATGCAGCCCCTCTGATAGCATGAAATCGGAAACAATAGCCTCTGGAAACAAAGGGGAGGAGGGAGGCAGGGTACAGTCCCGGTCCTGGCTGATTTTAGGCACAAACAGATGTTCATAGGGCCCAATACCCTGAGCAAGCTGAAAGGAAAAGCTTGTAAAAGAAATGGACCTTAAAAACAATGTATTCAAGAGCTTTAAAATAAAGGCAAAGGGAAAGCAATATGGCTTTCACTGATAAATCTCAGCTAAGAAAACCCAAGTGGCACCATGAATTTCAATGATGCATTTTTCTTTCTCAATGAACTCTACAGCTCATTTTGAAATCTACAAATTGCTTAAATCTCAACTTAGTTTACAAGTCTCCCATAGCCATTAAAAGGTTACAATACAGGCATTTCTATTTCTTGTAACTAATCACCAGAGCTGGAAACACCCAGCAAAGCCCTGAAATATAGGCTAATGCCATTATTTTAAAAGCTGCTTACAGCTCAACAAAGAGGAATATGCTGAAAGAATCTTGATTGGAAAAAATCTTAGACTAGCTGTTGGAACAAATTATGTTCAATCTCCTGTTCTTTTCACGGGCACTATTTCAGACTCAAAAAGCCCCATGGAAAGAATACCTAAAGCGCTGTCCTGAATTGGACTTGGGTTCTGTTTCACAAAAGCCAAACCGCAGCATTTACAAACGGAACAAAGTGTGGAATCATTCCTCTGACTGAAGTTTCTGCTTTTGTGATTAAAACTCTCTTCCTCTCTCTTGAAGAGCCTGCCATCCAAAAGGCCCTGTGCCATGCTCCAATGCACAAAATACATGTATTCATTACAGAAGAAAAAACCCTGAAAAATTTGGCACAAAGGCATGTGCATAGCTTAAGTCCTGTTTAGGGTAGCCCTCACTTGAACTCCACTCATTTGCATAGATTTTACCTATTGATTGTCTCTATCAGGGATACAGTGGATGGCTAAAAGGAATGTTCCATCAGCTGCTTGTGGTCAGGTGCAGATTTAACTTGATAGTTATTAGCATCAATGAGACTCACACAGTAAAGAAATAAAGAAGTGGAATGTTTTTCCACCAGCATCAAACTCAGTAGGAATTATTTTAATGACAAAGCTGAGAGTGAAGATATCTAAGTCTGATCAGGAAGCTTTAAGATATTACAGGTTGAAACTCCATCCAGAAGTGACCGTGCATTTGCCTAGTCTAATCACACATACCAGATCCTACATGGCACCGATTTAATCCTCAACTGAAATAAAGGGCACCTCTTTGACTAAAACAAATCTTCAGGAAGGCATGACATCCTGGTAACACACAGGAAACTCACCAGTTCCTCTGGCAGCCACTCCAGGAACAGAACCACTTACTCATCACTGTGGCTGATTTCCCCATGTATGATTTTTCATTTTAAATTGTTAGCAGCTTCTAAACATCACTTAGACACAAAAGGAAGGGGGATGTTGCTGTGAACCCAGCAAAGTATGAAACCACAGCCTTCTGACTGCAAACTCCTGGGAAACCCTCTGACCTATTGGCAAGGGCTGTCGGAGTTTAGTGGAGCGGACTTCTAAGGAAGCCTGGCTCAGCAGATCTGGCCCTACAAGCTCTGAAAACAACTCCACCCTGGCACTCAGATCTGGTCCCGTGTCTGGGTGAGGGGATAGAGGGCCTTGCTCTCCTCCCACACCAAACCATGACTTTGCAATACATGGAGTGGAGGTGTGCAATGGATTTCAATACGCAGGCTCAGCAGCCACGTGTAAAGTCAAATACGCCATTACAACAAATTCACCTAGAGATGCCTGAATGATTATGCCATGGCATTGCTGTGGGAGCTGAGATTCAGCTGTTTGCCTTTGGTGTCTCCCAGCACTCTGCCACTGACCCCTTGGTGCTCCTGCATGTGCAACACAGACAAATGCAAAGATAAACTCTGATGTTTTCAACAAACGCATCTTCCCATAGGTCCACTTGATTTCACTTCAACACCTTCATCCAAGTTGTTAATCTCAGAATAAATTGCCTTGTTCAGGCATGTTCTGTGACTGCATTTCCTCTCTCAATTTTCTTCTCATTACCAACTCTTGCATTAGGTTGTCTGAAATGAATGTCAAGCTAATGAGCCTTCAGCTACTGAGAACCTTGCTCGGTGCTTTCCTCCTTTCTTCCTCCTTAACTACAGGAACAAACTCATTCTTCTAAAATTCTGTAATGTCCCAGGTATGCCAATTTGTTCTAAACCAACTTTCAAGCCTGCTGGTTACAGATGGGCAATTGCAATCGGCCATTCCTACTCTTTAAATTCCTTTTCCTGACTGATCTACCAGAAAACATCACTCAGGCACTGGTGGCTCAAAGCTTTCCTTAGTTTTTAAATTATACACAAATATGTCAAGTTTAGGAGATTTCCAGTACATTCAGGGAAAAGCTTAATGATTTTTCTACTTCCAGGTGTGAACAGAACTCTTGAACCTTTTACAGCTACAATACTGGCATCCTCGTGAAATTCAGCACTAGTTAAAACCGCAAAAAATAAAGGACAGAAACGAAAAATAAGTCTTGATGACACTTTCAATGACATTTACAAGCGGGGTAATACTGTAAGGAGCTACCCTTCATAAGCCTTCCACACCTAAGGGAAAGAGAATTTATATCCATCAGAATTTTTGGACTGTCTTCAGATATTTCTGTGAGACAACCGAAACAGACTATGGTTTTGAATGGCATTGAAAGAATGCTTTTTCTGCATGAGTGCTAATAATGTGGCATTACTTGTAGTGCAGTGCTGAATTACCTACAACAATGTGATTTCAGAACTGCCATCAACTAAGCAACCAGTGCAGTTTGCACTGTGACATGTTTTACTCCATAAAGGACATACTTTAACTTCTGAGAGATACACTCAGTGTGCAGGAAATTGAGCTGCCCATATTAAAGGTTTTTAAAATTCCCACTACAAACCCACTATGAACTAGTACACAGATCTGATCAGTTAAAAATCTGTAATTCACCAGCTTCAGTGCAAGTTCCATTTAGTTCTAGAGAAATGATCAAAGGTGGGATAACAGTCTATATATACCCTTCTGTATCTTCCCAGTGCACACACATGGCTGAAAGAAATCCATGCAAGTTACCGTCAAAAAATCGGGTGAAGTAGCCATCTGTATAGGAAACACTGGCAGAAACTGGCTTTTATTTCAGTGGTCACAGGTTTCACCAGAAATACTGAGAGCAAAGGGCCAACGTCAGCTGTTTGCTGAAGCGCATTCAATATGCAGCATCAGGCAGCAGTTTGAGCCCTCTGCATAGCCTAACAACTGAAGAATTGCAGCCTTCATTTTGTCTAACCCTGCTTTTATTGTTTGTCATTGTTTCTTAGAGTTATTCTGCTGTCAATATTTGAAGAACAGAATCCTGTCTAGGTATTGATTTCCTAAAGACTTTGAATCACTGCCTTCATAATGCATATATTTTAAGGCAAGTGCATGCAAAAGGTAGAGGTGAAGTTGCTTATTGAATTAAATCAATACAAGATGCCATACTGGCAATTATCATCTAGTATTCATTTTATATAATGTAAAATACTCAGCAGACAGAAGAAAAACAAATTTCCATCCCACTTTGGCAATCTTAATTTAAATCTCTTGTATATTCTGGGCCTTTGGCTTGCTTAAGGTCAGCTGCTGTCGCTCACGCATTTAGCACACGCTTGACTCTGCTCTGAAGCCGGTGATGACGGGGTAGCACAGTGCCACCTCCTGTGATATTCCCACAGTTCCCACTGAAGGGAAGAGACAGACAGCAGTGCAGCTGAAATCTGGAGATGCTTCTCCAAGAGCACCTCAGGGGTTGCACTGCAGAGACTCCGTGACTAAAAAAGCTCCAAATTACACTGAGAGGGAAATACAGGATCCACACTAAAGTCCAACTCAATTCAGGTCATGTTTGTGTTCTGCAAGCTTAATGACAGTACTTTGGTTACACTGCATTCAGCTGAAAATAAACAAAAAAATACATCTGGTTTAATTTTCAGGGAACCATTAGGGTTATATGAATGAAAATAATCTAGAAGTAGCATTTTAGAAGCACAATGTGATGTCCATTAGGAGCTCTGCCAGTACACGCATTTCTTTCCTGTCTCTAAGGGAGCAAGGGGATCTGAGTGCCATGCAGCAGCTTGCCACAACACCCTGAGCACCAGAGCTGGAGGCAACTAGCTGCGGTGCACCCTAATCCATGCCAGACTTCCTGAGGCTGGAGAGCAAACTAGCAGCCTTTGCCTGTCAGAGAGCTGTCTGCTGTGCTCAGAGCAGGACAGGAGATGATGGCAATCGTCTACAGCTACTGAACAGCCCCCCTGCACTGAACCACGTGGCAGAACTGGGCGCAGGGGCCTCAGTCTGTGCTCCTGCCTGCAAAGGGCTGAGCAGATGTGCCTCACTAGGAGCTCAGGAAGATGCTTTCTCCACAGGAAGATGATTTCCTCCCTTTTATGACAGGAAAGCAGCAGAGGCTGAGCATATCCTTCTGTGGTACTGGGTCAGCGTGCTGCCTCTTCCAACTGCCTCGGCTCGGGATGGGGAGTACCACCACAGCTTTGCCAGGAGTGGGAATCCTCTCCGAGGCATTCTGTGCACTCTAAATGAACCCTGGCCCACCCCACAGCCTTCCTTCCCTCCTTGCAGGAACAGTTTCCAAGGAGAACAAGGGAGCTGATCTGTCAAACACTTTTTTAAATGAGACCCCAGAAGTGCCATCACAGAGGTTGAACTCAGAATCTGCTCCTACCAGGGAGCTGTTTCATATATGCTGTTTCTTTTCCCACCTCTACCAGAAAGTGCTATTTGTTAGTGTTTATTTGTCCCACTGAAAGGGCAAGTTACACAAAAGTGTGGAAAGTCAGCTACAAAGAAAACAACAAAAACCAGCAGAAGCCAGAGGAAACACGACTTCACAGAAAGGTCCATGTGGTAATACACCTTGTTCTTCCAGAGGAAGACGCCACAAAGAAATATGGTAAGTTTCAAGGATTTCACTGGCATACTTTTCACTCATTAAAAAAAAAAAAAATCTATTCCATGATCGTTGAGAATAACATCAGACTGTATAGGTCAAAAATTGACTGACATCACTCTGGACAGGCATTATTGAGAGACACAAAGAAGCTGTTGTGCCTTTAAGCTTATGGTACATTGCAACGCAGTAAATGAAAAGCCACTATTATGAGGAGATGTTTATGTCAGTATCTGAAACAAATCTTCTTTTTACTAGGATAATACTGTCTTAAATTGTTAACTGTTGATCAGATAAACAACATGTGATAAAGATCCTATAATCTCTTCTCATACAATTGGTTTTAACCCCTTAACAGTATTCAAATATTACACATAATGACCCTAGTGAAGGCTTGAAAAGAGCTGTAAATTACATCCTAACACATTTCTTGTGTAAGCAGTAATGCGAGATTAGATTTTAATAAGGTGAAGATAGGATGATAAAATTTTCACAGGAGGTAGTGTTTCAGTCACTTCTAGAACTTGCATCCTGCTCCCTTCCCACTCTTGGCCTCTGTGTGAGAAGAAACGAGTTTAGCCTCCCTGGTAAAGCTGCAGATTGAAGAGGTATTTCATGCAGTGCAGGACATGGAGAACCTCTCTTGCCATGTGGTACCAGGCAAAGGTGACCCATTGCTGCATGACCTCATAAAGGGCCAGGAAGCTTTATCTTTCTTTCCTTGGAGAAAGAGCAACCTAAATGTTACAGCAATTATTACTGCTGATTTAAGGTTCCTATATTGTCATTTTGCGTATTTTGCTTTGAAATGTCCAATTCTCATCTCAAATTGGGACTGGGAAAAAATGACATCTTATGGGAAATCCTATTCTGACCAAGGTAAAATTGCTGTCTGAATTATCTATACTAATAAAAGTAGATTTGCGGACACATCATGTAGATTAGAAAGTCAAAGTTTCCTTTAATAATGCATGTGATAAAACACAGTGGAGACTGCATCCAATACAATTTTTTTCAAAATTACCACTGTGTGAGTCCTCCTCAGAGGGGTTGAGGAACAGAAGCTGCTATCCTGTTTCTCACAGCTGCTATCCTGTTTCTCACCTCTGTGCTCCAGAACTTGAGAGCAAGAACCATGAAAGAGACAAAAGTACCTTGCTGCAAGTGCTTATTCCATGGTGCTAAGCAGTTCAGGGTGTGTTCCCGAACTTTCTTAAAATTAATACTGATGTCTATGCTAATTTTCAGTGAAAGGAGGACTAGGTCCAGTGCCTGTGTTAGTGCAGAGAGGGCTGGAGAAGCTGGAAGAAAGAGAAACAAATAAAGAATCTGTCTGCCAAAGAGTGACAACATGTATGCCTGCACTGCAAGGTACAATCCAACTATATTCTGAACACCTTCATCCTGACAGCTTCACAGCAGAGATGCCACAGAGAATCTCCCACCCTGCCTGTGCCTCAGGGAAGGACACGCAGTCAGGAGGCTCCTGTACCTCTGTGACAGGCACAAGTCTGAGGGGAGTCTGAGGGGCTTTCTCTGTCAAGATACTTCAGATAATCGCAGTTTGGATAAGGTGGTTTTAACTGCAATGGAAACAGATGTGATCAAGACTTCAATTACAAGCCAAACGATTTAGCGCAAAAGCAACTCGTGTCTCTCACCACCACATTTGCTGCTTGGCCCATACAATATCCTACCACAAATCAGCTTTACATACTTTAGGCATCACTGTTTGTCCATTCTCCCTGAGGCTGACCAGATTTACCACTGGTCAAATCTAAATAAAAATAAAGACTTCCTTTTTTACCAAAATATCCATCTTGGTTTCTTAGTGCTCTTTTCTACGGCTTTTGAGACTTACTATTTTCTGGTAAAATAAAGAAATTTTTTTTGTGTTTTAACATAGCTGCACACACATCCAGAGATTTTGTGCACTCAGTTCATCAACTCTCATTGTATTTCTGGCTCCAACTCGAGAATAAAATTTGCCATCGCAACAGGAATTGGTGATCATAGAGGCAAATATGATCCTGTTCCTTGATTTTCAGATAGATACCAAATTCTTTCTACCCAATTTTGTTTCTGATGAGCAAAATATCATTCTTTAATACACAGTGTGATTTTTTTGGAACAAAACTCCCTCTAGGCTTCCATTTATGCCAGTGAAAATAGGTAGTACACAGGCTTTTGATACAATGCAAATATGCAGAGTGTAAGTCTTGCATTCCGCCTGCCTTTTGTTTTAGCTCATCAGTGGGTGCCTTTCAAATACTAGTGCATGACTCATACATAGATGCTAAAATTTTGTATTGCAGTAACACCCAGGAATAAACTGAAATGTAAAAAGAATGCTTTTTTTTTTTTTTTTTTTTTTGGTAGGTACATCTATTCCTTCTACAATGAAATAATTATTTTAACTAGAGATTTTATAGCATCTACCCAGATGATATTTTGCCCCATCTGAGCTGATAAGTTTCTATGCTAGAAATAAACAAAAAAACCCCACCCCCCAATTAATAGGCAGCTTTATTAAAGTACTTATTACAGATTTGCATTATGCGTTACAATGCTCCACTAAATTATTCAAACTACACCTTCCTAGATAAGAGTGACTTTCAAGTGCAGCTGTTATCACTGGTTGGTTACACGTGCGTTTTTCCAGACACAGTCCCTGCTGCACATGGAGCCCTCTTGCCGTGCCCCACCGCGGCGAGTGCCGCTGCCCGGAGTCGGGCACGGGATGAGCCGCTCCCCCTGCTCTGACTCCACTGACAGCGGCGAAACCTGTCGAAAAGCTCGGCAAACACGTCTCAGGCTGTCAGGCAGCGGACACCAGGCTGCCTCCCGCAGACAGACAGGCACTGTTCCACCCGGGCAGGCTGCAGCGGGTCCCGGACCCGGCGTTGGGATCGCACCACCCGCGAGCCCTCGTCCGGGCCGTTTTAACACGCGCACGAAGCCGCGGGGAGCTGCCGAAGCCGGGAGAGCGGCGGGGCCCTGCAGTAGCGCTGCCGGGAGCCGCTCAGCCGCCCGGAGCCCCGCGGCAGCCCGCAGCCCGCAGCCGCAGATGTGGGCAGGTGATGGACGGCAGGTGTGAGCGCCGGGGACGGCGCTGCTGGCACCGCTGTCGCCCGCCGTCACTGCCAGCTGAGGGCACAGCTGCCGGCGAGCGCACGCTGCCACGCCGCGGGGCACGGCCGACAGACCGCGGGATTCATCCGCTCCGTGACGCCCGGCCCCGTCAGAAAGCGCGAGATAATTGTGTTTAATTTGCGTACGTTTTAATTATGGACCAGACAGTGCCGCGCCTGATGAACTATCATCTTTTCCGTTCTGCTTTGTCACCGCGTTTGCGCTAATTTGCATCTGAAGCTGGAGGAGGCCCCGTTTTTACAGTGTCATCCCTCGCACGATGACGCCGTGCGGGACCTCTGCCTGCTGAGAGCGGTGTCATCCCTCCCTGCAGCCACAAATTAAAGGCAGGTTTATGACCACATGCTCCGAGACCCTCCGGGGCCCCAGAGGAGGCAGCCAGAGAACAATCCATTCACTCATCTCTCCCCTTATCTATGATGGAAGTAGAAACAATTGCATCATTTAATTTACTATTGCAAAGGGGATATGGCTCATTGGCCCCTCGTTGTTTTGAAGATGGATTTAATTAACCTCCTATGAATCTTGCCAATACGTGTGGCAGCGTCAGTATGGAATGAAAGATGTCAAAAAATCAGCTGCGGGGTAATGAGCATTTCTCAAGCTTGCTCTGCTGAGAGGACTCACGGCTATAGAGCCTGGCCCCAGCAGAAAGCTGAGGAGCAGATTGAGTTAATACACTGCTGTCTGGCCTCTGGGAATCCAAGCTTGGGTTTGCCTTAGACTACTAAGAAGAGAGGTAATTGAATAATTCCTCGTAGCCACATGCATCTTTAACGCAGAGGCCATTTGCAATCACTGGAAAATAAATAATTGCAATTAACTACACTGTTAAGTAAATATATCCTGTCCCTCGGGGAGGCAATCTGCATGCTTTTATAAGTCTGGCTACAATATAAAACTCATCACAATGTCTGTGAGAGTAATTTATAATGAGCATTTAGCAGGTGCCTCAGATGTGTTGCTGCCATTTACCTACATTAATAAAACTCTCCTTATTGGACCTGAAGTTGTATGCATTTTAATTTAACAAATCTTTATTACACTTTCATTTTACAAAGGATGCTGTTTCCAGCATTTCCTAGAAACATTTGAGCTAATAAAGAATGTTAAAATCTTTATGAGAGGAAGGCATTTACAGCGAACTGTTTGAGATTATAAAACCAATCCAGGATTTTACATGCTTTCCTAACTGGAATGAAAACATGATCTGAAACTTGTAAGCTATTGATTTATATTTATGATGGCTGGTTTATCTCAGAAATAAAGCAATGTGTTTTTTCTCTTACAAGAATGATTTAGTATCACTTTACTGCAGGAGGAAGGGAACCCTGTTACAGTTTTAACCTACCAGCCACTATGGAGTAGGACCTACTGGAGCTCGCTACTTGATATGAATTAAATGGTTGAACCCGATATCCCAAATGGATATGTGGGCACCTGCATGTCTTCACTGACCAGGAAAGGCAACAGTCTGGTTTGGTTTGGAATAGGGAGGCACAATTGAATACGTCCACAACTACATACACTTGCTTTTTATCCCATGTCAGTATTTTTAATGCAATGGAAACTTACTGGTTTCTCAAACCAAAATTAAATTTAAAATTAAGAATTAAAAATTAAGAATTAAAAAAAAAAAATTCGAAATTGCTGTGTTTGTAATAACAAGAATGTGCGATTCTTTCAAGCCCTTTTCCTGATGCATTCAAAGCATCTTCTGCAAATATTACTTAGATTAAAAAATATATATATACACAGACAAATATTTGCACCTGAGAAGACAGCCAGGTAGTTGGTGGTGTCTCCTGAATGCAGGAGGACAGCAAGAGCCTCGTCCTGAAAGGTGACCTGTTTTTGTCCACAGAAGCACATCTGTACCAAGAAGGAGATAATTAAGTCTCCACATCCATCCATCACCTGACTATCCCACTTGAATCAACTTTTCAAATCAGTGATAATTGTCTAATTAACTATTAATCTTTTTCATGACAATTACTAATGGATCATTTGTTGGCTAGAGTTTGCAAAGATCCTTGTCAGTGTCCAATGCATAGGATGAAACGAGTTCAACTTAAAATATTTTTTCAGATTTGAGTAAGATCTAAATCAGTTATTCAGATGTGAAAAGCTGTTCATCAGCTTTTATTTTGAACAAGAGATATTTGCTCAAAAGAGAGTGAGTGATATCTCAGAGGAAGAGGTCTCCATGTTGCAGGCACACACTGTGGCAGTGCCAGGAGTGCTCCTTCCAGTTCTGCTGGCACAAGCACGTGGGATAAAGGGATTCCATACCTCCACTGGCTTGTTCAGAATGAAAGAAGATGGTGAGATCAAATGGAAATTATGTGATTCACTGCAGCATCAGCAATACAGTGGGAGCTAAAAAGTCATGCCAGAATGTAGTTGTTCCTATTTTATCAGATAATATAAAATCACATGGTCAGAGGTGGCAGAGGGGCACAGTGCAAGTGAATGATGGAGCCAGACATGTAAATTCTTATGAGCAGTTATTACCTTTTAAAAAACATTTAATCAGCAATTCCAGTCCTGGCTTATCAAAGGGCTGCTTGGCAGAAATCTAGAAAGGAACTATTCTGGTTGACTAACCCATGGAGCTGACAGGGTGGGTGGACAAGGTTAATTCTGAGCTTTAAGATTAGGACATTACTTTTTTTCCCTGCAGGTAGAGCTTGACAGATTTTTGCAGGCCAAAATGTCAGGAATCCTGAAACACTCTTTTGTGGATACCTTTATAAATTTTCCTATATTATACAATTAATCCCTCACCAGCTTACCAAGCTACCACCAACCCTAACAAAATGTGCTTTAGTAAGGAAAAAATAAAACCTGTTTTCTCCTGGATACAAGGCAAGCTTATGGCTTACCTTGAGTAAATGGATTTTGTGATTAATGTGACTTTCTCCTAAAGCCTGACAAACTGAACTCGTTACTGAGCTGCTGTTCTTGGGACTGAGGAGCAAATTTTTTTATTTGCTTTTTTCCTTGGAAGTACAAGGTACTTTTCTAAGAGGCTCCTGAATCAGCAGCCTCAGAAAGAGGGTTTTACTCCCAAACAGTCAAAATAAGCCCGTTTAATACTTCCCTAAAAATGGACATATTGGACAAGGAAGACCTATAGTTTAGAGTTTCAATGAATAACTTCTTTAAATATTAAAATAAAGTAATTGTCAGAGAATAATACAGGTTGTTACTGTGGTCAGCTGACTGAAAAAAACCTCTTCCTTGGTCCAAACCCCTCTAAAACACTTGAATTGTGACTACAACAGAGCAAGAGTGGTAACCTCTGGGTAAGCACAGCCAAAACTGGGAGCTGAGATGCTTTGGGCTGGGGCAGGGTACAGGAGAGAAGCAGCTCCAAGTTCCAGCACAGTGCCTGGGCCAGCTGGAATGGGAAATCTCTCTTTTTTCAGCACCTCCTCTAACAAAGACGAGGCAAGGGCACCCTGCCTGGGCAGCCCCAGGTGCCAGCCCGTGCAAGCCTCACATACAGAATGGGAGCGGTCACGGCCCTCCCACGGCACTGCCACAGACGGACACGGGACCACTTCTGCTTCCACACTTACACCAGCAAGTGCCTGGGGAGTTTACACAAAATGATAGATGCTAGTAAGTTGTTTACACTAAAAAAAAGAGGTAAAAGTGGAGATCAGAATGGCCTTGGACTTGTCACAGCATGAAACCCCATAAGCTCTGCAGCAGCCACTACAGCAGAGAGAATTAACCATGCAGTCACTCACTTAATTTCTCTAAGTTCTTGCCTGGAACAAAAATAACCTCCTCAGTTCTTGGTAATAAACCCTCTCATTCACCTTAAAGTGACCAAAACCCAAGGAAATGTGGATCTTTCTTCTGCTGTTACTGCCTTACTAAATACATTTTGTAACTACAAGGGTTATTTTTGCCGGCTGGAGTGCAGGGGTGTCCTCCAAGAGGCTGGACTCGAATGGAAGCTTTTCTGGATGTTTTCCAGTGATAAGGCACTGGCATTCCCCTTCCTTAAAGAGAGAGAGACTGTCCCCCCAGCCGGGCTGCACAGTCCCAGTGGGGTGTGCTGGGATCTGGCCGCAGTGATCTGCCGAGGGAGGTCAGGAACTGACCAGCAAACACACCTGGTGCTACCTCAGCAACAGCAGCTGGCACTGCCCAAGTGCCAGCAACAACCTCCCCCTGGAGGGGGGGGAGACTCCAGCAACAGCAAAGCTCATTTTCCTAGCAAGGAAATCAATGTGACTTTAAATTAGGGCTTCCGTAAGTGTTCAATAAATTACGTATTAATGATTTATAGTCTATTAATTATGAATTAATATACACAACATTTTTTACATCTGATTTAGGACACTGCACATCAGGGTCTGGACTCCACATTCTGGACAGCTCTCAGATTCTCCCTTTAAACGGCTTAATTGGGACATTATTTACAAACACACTTCATTCTTTATGTTTGATGTAAGCACAGTCTGCATTTACACAACTCAAGTATTGCTTGTAGGATCTCAGTGTTCGAGCGTTCAGCAGCTGTGGTCTCAAGAGGGAACTCGAAAGGTCAGCAAGAAAAGCAGAGATAAATTTAGTAACATACACAAAGATGACAGGTCAATGGATTAACCCTTACAATTCCCAGTATTAACACCACTGTTGAATAGTCCAAAGAGCAGTTAATTCCCATTTGCATGGGCACACGTTTAAATACCAGAAGGGGCTGGGACAGCCTTTGGAGTGGGAGGTTCCCAGCTGAGCACAGGCTCAGCCTGGGGCTGGCACTGAGCATTTGGGACAGAAGCACCTCTTGCTGCTGTCCTGCCACTGCCAGCTGTGCACAGTCGTGGTCCCACCACTCGACCAGCTCCCAAAAAACGGCACATTTGAGTCACAGCTTTTATAAGCTACTTTGTGAAGGGATTTGGGCCTGGATCTTAAACACAATCAGACCACCAAGTCCTATCTAGTACAATTCCCTCTAGGGGTGGCCTGTAGCAATGATGCTGTAGGAACTGATCTGTCACCTAGGAGCCAGCCCTTACTGCCTTCCTGCTATTAACTCCCTCAGGACTGTCCTGGTGCCTACATGCAGTCCAAGACACCTCACACAACTGTTTCTTACAGCTTGGGGGTCTGCTGACATACAGATTTATAAACTGCACCAAGTACAGAACACTACAAAATAAACTTACTGTGACTTTAGCTGTCCATGTATAAACTGTAAGTGGAAGTTTCTAAATCAACTTCAATTATGCTTAATTACCATTGCAGAGTAGCTGGGTGAAGTTCTGATTACTGGGCTATGCTACTTCTCAAAAAAAACCCCAAACCCCAGAAAATCTATGTTATTCTAGAGCTTTGTACAATCACACAGGCTTGCATCTTAGGTGGGAAGAGTGAGAAAATGAATTTGATTCACATGCAGCAACATAAACCGGCAGAGGTAAAGCACTCCTAGCACTGTGTCAGGCTCAGAACCCCCTGGGTTCACCCTACTTGCTCTGCAGCTCACTCAGTTTCCATCATTTGGGGTTAATAACACTATTTTGTTTGATGTGGATTTTGAAACTCACAGATATAAATGTAGAAATCTTAATCTATTGGTGCTAAAGCAAACACCCTCTGCAGTTTCAGTCCTGCAGACTGTTGGCAGTATGTAAGTCAGGAAAAACCTGGAGCACTCTTCATCAGTACTGTGTACAGGAGGTAACTCTGCTGCCGTGTGACTGACAGGGGTTCTCAGACAGCAACATCCTCAATAATACCATCACACCACTACTGAAGAAAAAAGGCATAACAGTTAACTGAAGTGATCACTACCAAGTGATCTCTGAACACTGATGATAACTATGGCAGCCACCGGGGAGCAGAGCAGGTTTTAGCCCTTAACATATGCAGTATGAAGCCGCTTATTCTGAATTAGTGACTTGACTTTCATTTCAACTATGCTTTAAGCTTCTTGGCTAAGTGACTACACTACAGAAAGGATTCCAAGAAGAAGTTATTAGTTCCATATGCAATGTTGTCACATCGAACTCCTGTTTTCCAGAAGATGGACTACTCAACACTTCAATAAGGAAGAACAGCACTGCACCTGAATGGGGGGAAGCCAGCTTTTGGCACAAAGGACATTCCCCACAGTTTAATTTACAAAATAAAAACTTTTGACTCAAAAGATACGTGCCTACCCTCAAGGACACCAAAAAGACATCACAGTACCTCAGAGAATTAAAGTAGGAAAACCATAAGATTAAACTGGTTTTCAATCTGGGTATTATTTCTGACACCACCTTACCTGGAGCTCCAGCATTCAAGTGAAGGTGTGCTGGTTTTCACACCTTTTTGCCGGTTAACTCAACTCACAATGAAAAAAGCTTAGTACATTCTTTTGGTTTTATACAAATCTCCCAGTCACCCTTCCACATCAAGTTGCTACTGGCACAAAGGTCTGTACTGATGACTGCCTGGACTTTTAAAGCATGGAGTTCTATCACGAACACTTAGGAAATGCCTCTTGGTTTTTTTCAGGGTAGGAAGGTAATTTCTGATTCACTGTGAGCTAAAAGGAGATGGCAAAATTCACAACCACACAATGTTTGTTACTTGTTGGATGTTCCTGCTGTTAGAAGTAGTCTTGGCCAAGTCTGATGTCAATATTAACATTACTTTGTAAAGTCACGTTTAGGTTTTCTACAAAAAAAAAAAAAAAAAAAAAAAAAAAAAAAAAAAAAAAAAAAAAAAAAAACCAAACAAACAAAAAAAAATCAAACCTGGTAGGGTCTGTAACAGAAGAAAAAGAGAAGTCCTACCTCTACTACTGCTTTGGCATCCAGTCTAAAGTTGAAATCTCCAAAGACAAAATACGAAACTTTCTCAAACCGCTGATCTATAATTCTGGAAAAAAGCGAAAACAGAACAAACCTGTCATTCAGCTTTACATACATGCAGGAATGTACAAAGACACACATATTATCCTTAAGCACAGTCTCAGAAATAATTATTGGAACCATCAAAACTACCATTTTATACTGGACCAATATAGTAAGCATATTTTTCAGCTGATTTTCTTTGCTAAGGCAATTCTATCTCCAGCCCCTGTACAACAGTGCATCTGATTTCCCACGCCTGGCTGACAGAGCAAGCTGAGGGAAAGCGTGTTTGCAGCAGTTTGTACAAATCTTGCAGAAGTGGCATTTGGGGAAATGCCTGAGGAAATGGAAATTTCCATGGAAATCCTGAGGCTATCATGGAGTTCCTTCACACTTTGGAAAGTTTAAGGATTTTGCTTTGGGCTGGGCAGGTTAAGAATTAGGAATGCTGAATTAGCAGCGAGTTCAGAGAATGTTTGAGATTACTGATATATAAGATGATATATACTATATATACACTATACTATATATATATATATAATATTATATATATTATATACTATATATTACTGATATATATTACCAGTGTTTTTGGGTACTTTGTGAACCGCATGAGAAATGACACGGTAGGGCTAGACATCAATCATCCCACCGGACAGACTGAGGCATCCCTGACTCTCCCAGACTGGTTACAGTTCTCTCAAGACAGCTCTTGTTATTCACAGCAGATTTTTGCTGAGGATATAGCTAACACCTAACAAGTAATTGCTCCAGCTGTGAAGATTGACTTTTTCCTCAAGCCTTTGCTGAGTCCTGCCCAGGGAGATATGGCATTACTATTCACCTTTCAAATCTTGTATGATTAAAAACTGTCATTATATTATTAGCTGATCTATTATTAACAACAGTTGTGAGCTACTCTCAACAATATGCAATTTTACAGCTTCTAGAGATCTTGGCATTTAGAAATCCACCAAGTCACACTTACTTTCAAGTCAGGAATCAATATAATTTATCTCCTATCAGTGGCTGAGGAAGGTATGAAACACCCAAAACTTGACTGTCACAGCCACAAAGAATTTATAGAGACAAAATGCACAGAACCCCTCGGGAGTGCAAGATGTGGGAACTAAGGGATGAATAGGCTCTGAACATTCTGGGAACACATCAATATGTAAGGACTGCACTGTCAGAAGCTCCAGGTGAGCCTGGGGCAGGGCTCACACGGACAGGTAAAGCACTGTCCAGCAATGCTGGTCAGGAGGAACTGCTGCCCCATTAGGAGGCAATTGTTGCAGATGGCTTTACAAGGTCTAATGCATTACATCAATTTATTCTCAAAGCTATAAGGAAAGATGTCACATTGGATATGTAACGAGATACTGCTTCTTCTCTGAAAACATCTCACTGTTTTTGTTAACAGTAATCTATTACATAAGGAATATTATTCTATGGAAAAAATTATGTGCATTGGGCCTAAGACACTGATCATTTGAAGAAAATCTTTTGCACAGACTTATCTGTTTCCACTATGAAAATCTCCAATCCTTCATTTAGCTGACAGATTACTGCAGGCACTGTTAATAAATACTGCCTACTGTCAGCTCCCAGCAAGCCCTGAGAAAAACCTGTCACTCCTGACCTGCACAAAACATTAGTTTGATTAGTGCCCTCATGGAAAATGGAAGGAAAATGAGAACTTAAACCATTCACATTGCCACAGTTTGCTAACACTATCATTGCAAAAACAGATCTGCAACTTATACATCAGAACAACAGACGTTGCTTTGCCAACTGTCCTGATTCAACTATCAGCTTTGGCTCTGCTCGTTGCCATTTACTGCTGAGAGAGGAATGACAGATATTGCAGGAATGACACCAAGGTCCCCTGAAGGCCCCTTGAAACAAATTGGGATTATGAGAACCATACCTGTGATTGAATTATGCAAAGACAGATTTTCCAAACAGACTATTCCAAAAACAGTCTGTGAATACGTCTCCAAACTGATGACTGACCCAGCTGATTAGTCTGCTTCTGATCAATTAATTAAAACTCAGCCACAGTCCTGCACATTACCCGATTTAAACATGATTCGCATACAAATCAATGCCAGCTCTACAACTGATAATTTTGTCCAGTTTCTCCCCTTGTAGCTTGTCTTGTTGGACATTTTAGAAAGAGTGTCTCATGACAGACTAAAGTAAGAGTCCAAACGTTACTTCTCCAGAATGATGCTCCAAATGGCTTCTGACACGTCTCTTTCCATAGATGGTGAAAGTAATTCAGGTGCACAAGAAAATTCCCAACAGTGGCACAGCAAAGGATGCACACATTTATGTACTTACTAAGTGATGTGGGGTACCTAACAATGAAAATTCCTTTAAGTGACTCAACTTAATACATGTATGCGACCTACTGTCCTTGCCATTACTATTAATAAGTGGAAGTTACTATTAGTTCAAGAGTTCCCAAATGTTAGACCTCTGTCAGCAGTTTGGAACTCTGATAGCTCTGTGCTTTAAGACTTCCTGGTGCCTAAAACTGCCCTCAGTCAATGGCACAAGAACCAGTTTTCCCGACTGTGCTTTCAGAGTCAGACCCCAGGGCTGCAAAGGAGATGGCAATAATGAAGAGTACAGAAATGTCCCCTCCCCTAGGAATGTGCAGAAAAGCTGCCTGTCACTGAGGGCACTGGGACAGAAACGGGGCACTGCAAACACAGCCAATCTAGCCAGCGACACAGGGAAGGGGTTAGGACTGCAGTGCGAGCTAAACAAGTCTTCTGTTCCTCGTGTTTCCATGTTCTAAGCTCTAAGTATGTTCAGTTCAACATGTGTATAGGCAACTGAGAATTCAGAAGACAATTATTTTTAAAAAAGAATGAGTGCTTGCAGAAAAAACTAGGAAGGCTTCCAAATCTGTGTCAATCTCTTTTGCTTTTTGTTTCTAAAAAATATCCTTCCTTTAACCACGAATCAAACAGTCCTTTAAAAATGCCACCATTAATCACTCAATGAAGTGATAAATCTGAACCATATAAAAAGAAAGCAGCCAGCCCATGTCACTCTATAAATCCTGTGGTTTTAGTGGAAGGACCCAGTGCCATTTCCTTTAATAACTTTTACCAGCTCATCCCAAAGGGTTTCAGCACACCTGAAGGCTCTACTCCTGCACAACTTTAGATACCTTATGATAAAACAGGTGACTCAGTTAAAGATTTCGTGACTGTACAGAAGGCACAGGTATTTCCCTTCGGCAATTCTACTTGCCAGCACACACGAGGCATCAACGCCTTTGCTGGCCATGCTGCTTGCTGTGACCTGTGCAAGGCCATCAGGAGGGGACGGGTTCAGAGTGGATCCAAAACTCGAATAAAAATGAAGCAGAAAACTTTTCTAACAGGTGACAGCCAGCCCTTCCTTTCCAGAAAGAGAAGTCTTCCTTTTGAAAAGGGTGGAAGAACTCATTCACCCTTGTCTTCCTTTGCTCTTGCTCCAGGAGGAATCACTTACGGGAAAAGAAATTTTTAACATGTTTTAAAACATAGCGAAGAAAGATCTTTACTTCTGCACGTTTTGGAAGTCAATATAACAAATTGACAAATCAATCTACATAACAAACTGGCAAATCAGCTGCACTGGGAAAAAAGCTAGCTCCTGTCTGGGCTTACTTCCGTCCCTGGTAAACTTCAGAGCACATAACTATAAACACCACAGATAATTCTCCTTTACCATTTCCAAAACCACAGAACTTGTAATTGCACAGGGAGACCGTGGTAACAGATTCTTCAGGCCTGGAACACATTACCTTAATTATTTTGCCAGTTTCAAACTAATTCTACATTTTTAATTGATGGCACTACACTGAAAGTTTTCTACACTGGGTTAGTGTCTGTTTGTCTTCACATCTTGTTGCATTTTGAGAAGTGGCAGGCAAGTCGAATGAAAGAGCCAAAGAGCTTTTTAGCCATGACAGGGCAGTAAGAGAAGCAAACATTCAAGCACTTGCTACTTTCAAGTAGAGTCTACAGTCCAAGTTATCCCCATGATGAAATGTTTTGATGAGTTAAACCCATGATTTGTAGTTTTTTAAAGAGTAAACTTGACCATCACTGCAAATTAACTCTAAATTATACTGCTGCAATTTCTTTGCTGCAAAAGAAATACATATAGTTCTCATTTTGGTCTAACAACTGCAATTTGGCTAACTCTGGGTACAGCCCCAGAAGGAAGCCTCTGTGTTGCACTGGAGACACCCTTGCTCTGCTGCGTCAGCCAGGCTTCGAGCAAACCTCCTTCCCTCAGCAGAGCTTTTGGCCTGGCAGATCCTGACACACCGTCCTGTGACAAAACTATCTGTTATTCTGGGGACATCAGGTGAATCACGAGGAACCTCTGACTCCCTGAGCTGTGCTGTTGAACAGCTTCAGCCTGGGCTGAAGCATCCAGCCTGGCTGGGATGGGAGCGGGGCCGGAGCGAGCACGGGTGGTGGAGGGAGAGGTCACTCCAGTGCCACGGCAGGAGCCTGGGTACCCCGAATTCCTCTGCTGGAAGGACAGACCTCTCAGCTTGGGTGGCAGTGCCAGCTATGCTGACTGCGAAGGCAAAGTTTTCTCAAAGCCACTTAGGAAATGTCAGATCCCTACCAAGACTAAAACAAGGAAGAGGCAGAGGTTCCTCTTCTCAATACTACCGGAAATCTGGGCCTATTTATTAATTTCAGCTGCTACACAAAACAGGGTTCACTGCAGTCCTAAAGTGAACAATTCTGTGTTATTTCAATCTCTGAAATCCTTTTGCAATTTATTTTGAAGTACTCATTGTAGTAGCTAAAAATAAAGTTCCTTGATGAAATGCACCTCTTTATTTATAAATGCTGTGTGGGGCAGTGTATACATACTTCAAAGTACGGAAATTCAGCCAGAAAATTATGGAATCAACTTTCCACCCTCCTATACTGTCCCCCCTTCACAGAATGGAGAAGACAAGGAAGCAGTTAAATATCAGCAATTTGGTCATGGAAGAGAGCAGCTGAACATGATTCAGTGTGACAAGAGGCACTGTGATTTGGCTAAACCATTTCTCAGGGCACTTTGTAAGGAGGATCAGCAGCATTATTCCTTTAATAGCCATGTCGAATGCAATAGCCAGCTGGGTTTTGTCCCAGACCAAGGTATCAGCATCAGGTCAGAAGGTAACATTCTGTTTACACGATTATTTCCTAAAGCACTTATCTTCTCCTCGGTGTGAAAGTTGACTTTTCTGTTTGTAAGGAGGCCTAAAGAATTGAGGGAATGGGAAAAATTAGCTACACTGAGCTGGAGCTGAATGGCATTAGGTGGGAGGTCTGAGAAAGGCTGCAGTGACGCTCAGCAGGACACCTTATTAGCCGCGTCATCGCAGTTCATTCAGGCAAGCCATACCAGTGTCACCAGCATTCCCACACAAAGACAAAGTTCTTCACACAGTCTATAAACATGCCTCCCTGGCCAATTCATCCTAACTTGACACTGCTGAAAAGAGGGGCTTGAGGGTTTTGTTTTTTTTTTTTAAACACAACAATAACATAACAAAACAAAACAAAAACTGTGCAGCTCTGCCAAGCAGGCTGAATGGGGGAGAAGGAGGGACACTGTCACATTTCTTGGGAAGAAACAATCCAAAGGTCAAGCCATATTTTATTCAGTGAGCAAATTTTTATAATAACTAAATGTGTCTAAGATAAATACCAGCTAATATGAGCACAACTTCTAGGGTAAGATACTATCTCTCCACAACCTATTTATTTCTGTGCATTATCCACACATGGCAGTTACAGACACAAAAGCTTTTACAAAGGACAGAGAATCAAAGAACGGTTTGGGTTGGAAGGGACCTTAACATATGACTGCCTGTATAAAACGTCCTCTCCTAAGTGAAGGAGTATGAAGATCACAACTAACACACCGAGACAAGAGGATCAGCTCAGTCTCGGTGTGACCATCATTTCTCAGGACAAACTGCTCACTTTGTTTACTGCTGACCTGTGCAGAGCTTGGAGCCACAGGTTCTGTTTGGAGTTGACACAGCAGAAGCAGCGCTGGGCTCTGTCCCCACAGGGGGGAGAAAATCCTCTCTCACACGGGGTGAAGGGTTCAGGGAAGCCGTGGGGCACTCGCTGTGCGCAGTTCAGGCGCCCGGACCCTCGAGCCTGTCCATGGCAGCAGTCACTGTGCCCAAGGCAGGCTCCACTCACCTTTCCTTCCAGTCAGGACCCAATCCCAACAGGGAATGTTCAGAAAAGTGACTTGGCCATCCCGTAGGCAGAAGCCAAGAGCTGGCTGGGAGGTGGCAGGTGACCTATGGGTAACAAGGTTATACACACCTTCTCCAGGATCTGTTCTGCCAGAGGTGGTAACAGCTCCTGCAGTGACTTCTGGTGGAAAGCTAAGGAACGACAACACTGAAACCTGTCTCCTGCTACAGCCACGTCAAGGAACTGAAGATCAAGACAATGGAGATACTAGGTTTTGGCTTACACCAAACCCAGATCATGAGGATTTCTGCTGTTCCTATCTGCATTGCTTTTTCTTTTTTAAGCTTTACTCAGAGATCAGCTCAAATACTTGCACCTTGAGAGCTGGTCCCCTCCAGCAGAGGTTTCAGAGACAGCTTTGGAAAAAAACCCTGTTCTCTCTTGTGTACCACCTTCCTTCTGGAGCTTGCACCCTTCTGCAATTTCAAATACATGTTTGGAGACAAATTCCAGAAAAATTCTCATCAATTCTGAGTACAAGTTACCCAGTGACTGATAGTTTAAGTGTGCCTCAAAAGCCATAATGGAAGTGCCTTCATTGGCATGCCCAAGGTGGTGTAGTGCTGTCATTTAAAAAAAAAAAAAAAAAAAAAAAAAAAAAAAAAAAAAAGAAGTTTATAATATTTTTGTGCCTTGTTCTTTCTGATATAATGGCTAAAACCTATTAGTAACACTAAAATATCTCAAAAGGTCAAGCACCATACAGCAAGATGAAGGGAATTGTCAAGAAGCTTAGGCAATCATCTTAGCACTCAAGACATTTGCCAGGGCTGTTTAACTAATATGTGATGTTCACTTTTAATTTCAATAAAGTGCCATTTGGGCAAAAATGTTGTATTTTTTAATTAATTACAATGTCAGCAGCTATTAAGATTAAAAGAAAGACCACATCAATAATAAATACTTAATCCAAAGAAAGGATTACAAGAAGAGCAATAAAAATCAATTTTTAGAGCTGGAAAATTGTGACTTTTTCCTCACTTGACTGGTATTTTCATTATATTGACAAACCCATGATCTTACCTGACACTGACATTCGCCTAATGAAATAGCAGCCCTGGATAATGATGTAAGGACTTGTCAATTCTGCTACAGGACAACACAGCACTACAGCACCGGCGTTATCATACAAAGAAATTTTCATGCTCTTCAGCTGATACAAGAGAAAACTACAAGAAGAAATCAGAGAAATTCTATGTCTTTTTGAACCCTTGCTTTATCATGGAATATTACCACCCTTCCACATAGTTTCTGAGCTCTTCAGAGCTAGTGCCCAGCAGACAGCAGGTAACTGCTCTATCTTTCTGCATGAAGCCCAAGATGTCACAGTTCTTGCGTTTTGTTCTGCATGGCTCAAATGTGGGGAGGAAAGCCAAAATCCTGTGGTCACTCAGTGTCAAAAGCACAAATAGTGAGACAGAAATAACGAGGATATGTGGCAACAGAATACTGATCCATTGTTGGGGCCGAGGAAAGTATTTTTTGTGATTTTTTTTAGAGAAACTCAGACTAAAGACACTGTCTGTCCTACACAGCTCATCGCAGGAACGGTGGTGCAATGGTTAAGGAATTTTGCCAGATTTGGGTCTTGCGAGACCTACAACAAGCATCTTCTTCAGCTTCATCTCCTGTGATGGCTGCATGGGCAGCAGATGGTGAAAGGACATAGGACAGCACTGTGCTGTGCCATGTCATCCACAGAGAGCTGCCAGTGATGGGGACCTGCAGGCTCCTACCATCGGGCCTGGGAAATAGCTGGGCTCAGGGTGATGGTGAATTAAAAATAAACCTAAACGTTTCTAGAAAACGGCAATGCAAGTGGCTCAGACCCAGAGAGAATTCACTAACAAAGGACTAAACAAGGCTCGACGCTGGGAAAAGCTCATGAGCAGCCAATTTTACATTATCCTTTTGAAAATCACATTACAGTGGAGTACCAAGAGCTAAGAGAGGGAACAAAAAAGGGGTGAGGACAGAAACGTTTGAAGTGCTAAAGAGAAGGGAAGAACCCTCTTTCCGAAGAGCACGGTGATAAAGTTAAGAGCTATCAACGTTAGGTTTGAACAATGAAAATTCTAGTGACTATAAAACCAGCAGGACCCAATTCCTTGTTGGAGCGAGAAACTGACTCATCTTGGGTGCGTCTTAAACCCAGCACTGATGGAATGAAAACAAAGAAGCTCCACAAGAGGTGAGGCAGCCAGAGGACTGCCCTGTCCAGCCCTGAGCAGTGTCTGCCCAGCCAGCCACCACCTCTCCGGCTCTGGCACAGGCCGACCAGCAGCTGGAAGCGCCGTCCCTCCCATCTGAGCATCTCCCCGTTAGGGATGATCCCAATCTTCTAGGACACGGAACACAGGATGCAGAGCCTACAACCTCCTCCCACACTGCTCCCACCTTATGGGAGTCAAAATCTCCAAAGAGGCTCCTGGCCTGGTGCCCACAGGCTCCAATGGGAGTAGAATGGGGCTCTTTCAAGCATTCTCCATTTTATAGCTATCAGCTCACAGCATCAGCTGACAGCCAGCATTGTAAATAAAATCACAATAGCAATTTATTTTCATTTCTCTGCAAATGAATAAGAATTGGATCAACAACCCATATAGATTCTTCTTAATTGAATCATTGAGATTTGAAAAGGCACAGACAACAATGGATGCTGATGTCAGTGTCACCTTTAGCTGGACACTAATGACTTATCTTCGTCCAGCTCCAGGCTCTCTAAGGAACAAACTACAGTAAAGAGAGAAATATACCTCAATGAGAATGTGACGCACTCTGCACATTCTCATATAAAGCCACTTTCTGAGCAAAATCAAGCAGGCAACAAGTTACTTGCAGTCATTTCATTTTTAAGAGGCATTCTCTTTCCTTGCATCACATGTTTAATTACAGACGCTCTCCTGGGAGTGGGACTGTTACAGCAAATCCAGTCTTGCCTGTGCTTACAGCATTCATATTCTACTAGAAAGACACAGCAGCCAACAGGGCAGCTCCAGGAGATCCTGTTAATTGAAAACAGGCAAAAAGGAGTAAAGCCCTTAGGGAAGATGGAGCCTTGATACACAAGCCGTGATCCACACTGCTGGACAGGGACTGTGTGGGCAAACAACTGGCTAAAACCTCTCCAGAAATCCTTAGAGCTTTACCTGCAGCATTTCTTCTGAAAAAGATGAAAAGTCTATTCACTGGCCAAGTACAGCAAAAACTGGCTTAGTGCATCTAGTTTTTTCTTTAAATGACACTTTTCTCTGTGATACCTGCAAGTATCTAAAGTTCTGGATTTTGGATTTCAGATCTTCACTTCCAAACCTGGTACTGTTCACACAGATTTATCGTAAGAGAAAAATCAGATATTTACCATTTAAATAATGAATTCTGAAAATTTATTACAACCTGTTCAGTTTATAATGCAAAAAAGAAAAAAAAAAAAAAGAAAAAAAGAAAAAAGAAAAGAAAAGAAAAGAAAAGAAAAGAAAAGAAAAGAAAAGAAAAGAAAAGAAAAGAAAAGAAAAGAAAAGAAAAGAAAAGAAAAGAAAAGAAAAGAAAAAAAAAAAAAAAAAAAAGCCTCCAAATGCTGAAAGTAACAGAATAAAGGCAAAATTACTGACTAGGATGACCAAAAATTATCATTCACTTAATATGGAACTGCATTTATTGTGTTCTTAAAATTATACTAGTGTACGCTTTCCATTAGAATGCATATTAGTACAAAAATATTTCCCAACTAAAAAATATTAACCTAAGTAAAATTCACCATGTGTCTGTGCAGAGAGGAAGGACACACGAATTGAATTTTTGACAACTGCATCAAGGATGCAAAAGCTCAAGCCAGCAGAAAAACAAGGAGCAAGGAAAAGTGACTTTGCCTGTATTTGACAGGCTGAAAGTAACAAGACAATTTTGCTGGATTTACTCTTTAAAGAGCATATTATCCAAACACACTAATTTTGAGAGCACTTAACCTTCCTTTAAGGGGGAGAATGACTGAATATTAATGAGCTGAGCTTTGGGTGTTTAATGAAAAGCTGTCGATTTGAATGTGATCCAGGGGTTTAAACCTTTGTTAGAAGACATTTGGCTGGAAGGTTTATTCGCCCCGAGAGTGCTTTCTATCCGAACACACAGAAATTTCACTACTCATTTCAAGGCTCATGTTAAAATCACTGTGGCAAAAAAACAAATAAAGTAAAAACAAAATCAAGCCAAAAAAATCCCAAGCCCTGCTAAAGCTCGCTGCTTTGGGGATCTTCCCGAATGACCCAGATCTTTAGAGCAAAGTTTTCCTTTGCCTAGAAACTAAGTGGCTTTTCTTTTGCTCATTCAGCTGCTAGTTCTGGGAAAAGCCCAAAGAGAAACATTTAGATTGGAGGGGTCTTTGAGAAGAGGTGACAGTTGACTGATGAGCATCCATAAAATGACAAAGAATAGTTGTGTGGAGCCGGTGCATCACATCGCCTCTCCCTGGGAAACTAATTGCTCTGAATTGTTAATAGTAACATTATTTTTCTGGCAATCATTTCTTTTCAATACTCAAAATCAGCATGAAACAGCTCCTTTGACCGGACATAAAAGTTAAATGTCCCAATGTTGATCAAATTAACTTCAGCTATGTGACAATGGACTATATTTGTGAGAAAATAATGAAGGGCACAAAGGGGAGCTTTATGCCAAGATTTCACAGTTGTAATGTAAAAATGTTTCTGTTGAACTAGGCCAGGGAACATTTCAATAGGAAAACAGAAGAGCACTGTCACTTTCATTTAAAAAAGCCACACTCATTTTATGGATCTCAATGCTCGAGATAATTTCAGGAAGTTTAGATGGCTGGCACACCAAGCGCCAGAGATCAAGCTAACACCTCACGTCCTGTCCTTCCCAAACTCTCCACTCTTGAAGGGCCCCATCCTGCAGCTTTTTTCCTCGTTCCCCAGCCTGGGTATTGCATTCATACATTTTTCCCAATCAAGTGGCTACAGGACATGACTATTATGCCAATATGGTTAATTAATATGAAATAAGTACAAGCATTAGTTACAACAGATGCATGAAAAATGAAACCAAATGTAAACTATTTTCCTCTCTTACATCCTCCAGCTTCAGTAAATTAAAAAAAAAGTAAGTATTATGCAAATAGGGCTAACTGTACACGGGAATTATCCAAAATGGTCTTCAAAGAATTTTTTTCCCCCCAAAATATAAAATAGAAGTTCTTATCTCATTTTAAAGCAAATTCAATTTTGACTGTAGACCTGTGTCTACCTGGAACAATGTAACTGACTTCTGGGGGCTCAGTTTGGGTTTACACTAGTGCTGTCAGAGACTCATTACACACCTCAATTTTCTACATATACGCCAAGTACGTATTTGTAAAGATACAGGCAAATATTTGTTTAACAACAGCGTGATTCCAATCCTCTTGGTCTTTAAAGCAACAATCCGACACCACGTATTCTCCCTTGCTAAATGCCAAATATTAAATGCAATCTGGCTCAGCACATACCAGTGAGCTGCCTTTAAATGTGTTCTTCTTTCCATTTAATTAATTTTAATGCTATTAAAGCTAAATCACTTCAGGATTAACTTTATTAAAGCAGAAGCTTTATTAAAGCGAACAGAACAAACCTTTCTACTCCTCAAACATGCTATTAGGGTTACTAACAGATTTCCCCAGGAGAAAACTTTGAAAAACTGGAAAACTAGCATAACTTTGCATCAGTCCGCCAATGCTTTTTTCCTTGGTTTTCCCCAACCTCCCCCTGCTCACCAATGCTGCGATGATGCAAGCTTTTTTCTTATGCATTAAAACTTTGTGGCTAAAATTTTGGAGACACCAACTTCCCTGGCAATCTGAACAGTTAAACTGATCCATTTGAGCTTTATTTGCAAACCCTCTTCTGGTTTGCATCCCAAACTCCTGCGGTAGCTCCTGCCCAGATAAAAGGCTGTACATAACTCATGTTTATGAAGATGCAGCGTGAACACAACTGAGCTTTCACTGACTCCCACAGTGACCTAAATCAACTGTGAGAAGGTGTTTCTGCTTCATTCAGTGAAGGTTTAGCTCATTAAACTGTTTTCCTTCTCAGCATTGTTCATTGGGTTTGAACTGCATCGCTGTTAAATGCTCTTTAGCAGTTTAAAGGCTTTAAAGGAAAAGTCTTATCAGTCTCTGTTTTTAACAGCACTAAATCTGCATTATTAGTTCATGCAGATAAGGGGATTTGAAAGCTCAGCTTGAAACCTCTCTCTTCTGTATTTATCTGACACTGCATAGTTCCAGTAGCTCAGCTGGAAATGTAGATCTATGAAGCTTTAAAGAGAGATTAAAGCCAAGAAAAGAAGTACTTTTCCCCCTAAAGCTGCTCTCACTTTCCCTTTTCCTGCTGTCTGAAGGAGTCCTGGGGGACAATGGCCAAAGATGGTTCCCAAAGCCCCTGAATGGGGACACTGTTGGTGGCAGCATTCATTCAAAGTAAGCTTCAGTGTATTGTCCTCCCCAATCAGCAGATCAGAATAGAGTGCGCTGGTGGCTGCCAAAAGGTTAGTCCTGCCGATGAAAGGGGCTTCCCATTATTCACTGCCTACAGAACTCCCCCTTTGTGCCCGCCAGCCCATCACTGCACTGTGGAGGTCCGGATCTGCGGCTGGCTGCTCCCTCAAAATGAACAATTCATGCACGGCGAGCCTGCTAGGCACTGTGCAACCCGAAATCGAAGGGCTCCTTTTCTAAGCACAGCGCAGTTGGGGCAGTTTTTGGCAGTGTCACATTTTAATGATATACCATCGTGACATCCCTGACCCACAGCTGACACTAATACTACAGTCTCATTACCTTACCCTCGCCGGGGCATCGTGGGAGGTCCAAAGCTAAAATTAGCTAGGGAAGCACACTGTATGCTGCAAACAAGCGTGAAATAAACAATGCAAAAGGTTTGCACAGGTTTCCCTCATGTAAAGCATTAGAAAAGGAGAGGAGATCAGCGGAGCCAAGAAAAAATGAAATAAAAATCCATACTGCTCTATGAAAGAGAACGCAAGGATATGCACCCCGACATCGAGAGCAGATCCTGATCTTCCCGAGTGCGTTCTGTAAATCAGGGATCTTTTATATATTTCTATATATGCTACCTATGGAAACCTTCCAAGTGCCACCAGCATTTTTGAATGGTTTGAGCAGGTTTTGTAAGTGATACAAGAGAAAGGCAATACTGGCTTTTTCTCGTCCACCCTTAGATCATCCCAAAGGTGATCATAAATTCTTCTTTGGAGAAATTCCTGCTCAGCCCCCTGCTGGGGGAAAGGCAGTCTCTCCTTCTATCCCACATACCCGCCCTTACAGGACAGGAAACCCACAAAGAGGAAGGAAGCTTGAGAAAGAAACCGACTGGAAAGGCATTTACACTCCACTGCAGCATCTCAGAACCTTTTCCAGTGAAAAGCTACATAGGGAAGAATGGCAATGAGACACTTTCCAACACATAAACTGCATTGTTCAGGAGTGTGTATAACTTCAGGCTGCTGCCAGAGAGAACCAGAAGAGCTGACAGCTGCTTTTGGACAGGGACCCGTTACACCTCTGCCACGCACAGGGAAGCTGTGAGCAGAAGCCAGGCGGCAGAGGCACAGCAGATTCTTTTGGGCAGTGGTTCCCCATGAGGCCAGGCACCTGCTCCCCTCCCCTCAGCCAGCAAGGAATTGGCCCTTGACAGTGATGTGGCCGCAGCCGAAAAGCTGCGTGGGGCAGCGGGATGCGGCTCAGCACCCCTGGCTGGGCTGGGACCCTGCCCCTCGCTCTGCGGAAGGACAGAGGTGACCCCGGCCGGGTGCCCCTTGCCCAGCCCTTGCTCCAGGGAACAGCCGCAGTGGTCCCACACTCATTGAGGGTCCTGTTAAAGAGCCCTCTGAACTCAGCACCCTGGCACATGGCCACGGGCTGCTGGACAGCAGGGCTCAGGGCAGGAACAGCACACAAAGTGCTCTGGTTCTGTATTCCTTCCAGGCTCAGCAGCTTGTTGTAAGCTCCCCATTATGCCATGGTTTGCAGTATGTGCCATGGCTGCTCTGAAGAGACACGTTAAAGCTCTGTTTCTCCTGCAAACATGAAGCAGACTGGCACCAACCAAGAGAAATACCTGTTTACTCTGCCAATACGTTGATGCCCACACAGAAACATTTTTTTCTTACTCAAGACGAAGCTGTCTTTTTCCCAACTTTATAATTAGGGCAGCTGTAAATTTCTGGCTATTTTTGTGACACTTCTGTATTGTGCCACTCATCAGATGAACCAATTCTGTAATACCATTAGAACCCACACGGTTATTGACACCAGTGGTGACTACACACAAACTCTGTGTCGCTGCCGAGATGAATCGCCTGCGGTACCCAGCTCCGTGGGGAGGGACCCACAAAGAGAGGCTGAAAGACCTGGGTTTGTTCAGGCTGCAGCAAAGTTGTCTACATGAGAACTCTGTTACTGGCTTTATCTGTTTGGTAGTTAGAGAGAGGAAAGAGCCAGACTTTGTTCCACAGTGCATGCCAAAAGATCGAGGTGATGGACACGAACCACTTTGAGGCTGGATAATCGGGACAGAATGTTTCACAGTGAGGGTAGTCAAACACAGCAGTGGCCCAGAGGAGCTACAAACCATCACCCTGGAGCTGCTCAAAGCTCAGCTGGACAAACTGTTGAAACCAGCCCTGCCCTGAGCAGGGGGATCAGTAAGTGACTTCCAGAGGTCGCTTCCAACTGGAATTATTCTGTGATTCGGTAACTGAAGATGCACTTGAATGGCAGCTTCATTAGAGTCCACACAGTCTAAAAATAAGCTAATCTACCTGACACATTTAGAAAATAAGCGTGGTTCCTACTTTGCAGTTCTGGTGACTTGAGAATGGTTCCCTGAGATCAGTAATTTGGCTTTAAAGAGTACATGTTGTAAAGTGACCTGTAATGAGCACTGTCTAGAAAACTCTGGCAAGCAGTAACTACTTTCAGGAGACAGAATAAAACCCTCTACATTTCTGAGCGTGCCATTTGAAACATCTTTCATACGCTGCTTACGAACACAGAGATTGAAAGAGGCCAGGAAAGGCTAATACATACCTATCAAGTACATAGCCAAGAGCCTTATGCCGTATTCCTGAGTAAACCGATGGGCTTGTTTCCCAAGCAATTAAATTGGAAGCATCATGGAAAAGATGAATGTTTACCAAGTCAAAGGCACTATGACAAAAAAAAGGAAAAAATAAAATGATTCAGGATAAAAGAAAAAAAAAAAAAACATTTGTTGCATCAGCAAAGCATTCAACACAGCACTTACTGTATTCACTCTTACATTACCTTAAAACTTACTCACAAACACTGTGCAGATTAAGCTACCATAATCACAAAATTGTCAGACTGCCATCAAGCTTACAGCTCATCCACACATAAGACTCCATCAAGTCTTTTACATAAAGGACGCACAACATGAAAACGAAAAGCTATTTGTCAGTTACAATTCCAGAAATCAGGCAGTACCCCCTCACTAAATTTTTTTTTTAAATTGAATGTGTAAACAAACAACTTTCAGTTTCAAAGCTGCAGCTAAGCGTGGAGTAGAACTGTGGCTTTGCAATAAACAACAGGAAAAGCTACCAAGAGGAGAATGTTACTGACATTAAGGACTAAGTCACATCACTGTGCCTCCTTATGTGTCCCTGTGTGGAGAATGCTGAGACAGCAGCAGTCAATACACACACCACTTCCAGCTGGGAAGAGGACACGTGCTGCTTCCCTCGGGCCATGCCTGTGAGAGCACAGAACCACAGATTTGTTTAGGCCAGAAAAGCCCCCTAAGCCTATCTGCAGCCTGCCAGTGAGCACAAGGACAGGCTCTGGCAGAGACAGACATCAAGCAGAAGCTCCGAGCTCTGCTCAGGGAGGTTTCCCAGACCACGGCAGAATTTGGAATGGACCTGGAAACAGCAATAACAGCAGTGAGAACAGTGAGAGCATGGTCAGACACAGGTCACACAGCACAAAGGGCTCTGCCAGAGATCCTGGTGAAAATCTCTGGCTCCAGAGAACAGCACATCCTGTCCAGTGAACCCACACTTATGGGGAGCAGCCCCACAAACCTTCTTATAAAGAGATAAGGATCACAAAACTACAAAACATGACAGCTCCAGATACCCAGCCCTGTCTGTCTGAAGGACAAACAGAAAGAATCCTTGCAGGACAGGGAGGGTCCCATGTCACCAGCTCACCTGATGTGTAAAGCTATCTATAACCCACCCCCACGCATCTAAAACATGCTTGCTCTTAAAATTTACTGATGAAGGAGTTTCCACCTGCAACTTCCTTGTCCTTAAACTCAGATTTTCATCATATTACCTACTTTCCTGCAAATTAAACTGATTTCTGCCCCCTCTGCAGGGCCGACAGCAACCAGTTTCCCTGCTGCGGTCAGCCAAAGTTTCTCACCCCCTACACAAACACTGCCACCACCATTCCTGACTCTCCTGTCCTCTTTCCAGCATGCCTAGGGCACAGCACTCAGAGCCAAACAGAACACTCTATCACAGGCTTTGGCAGCACTCACATAAATAATTACTGTGCCTTCTCCCTCATGTCCTTCACAGAATCTACCTATTAACACATCTCAGAAAGATAATAATGATCCATGTTCAATTCCTTCTCCCTTGATCCTCTTCTACAGCAGGGGTAATGAGTCAGTTATTCCCAAAATAGTATTGGTGCTTTTTAATTCTTCTCTCAAAGTGCAATGCTTTGCATTTCCCTGACTGTCATCTTCCAATACTACTTCCTCAAAAATACCAAAATTATTCTGGTTGCCGATTCTGATCACTGATATACTTGCAAACATTCCCAAGGTTGGTGCCCTGCCTAAATATTGTAAGTGCATTCTCTACTCCATTCTCCCTAGCAAATATCAACTAGGTATGTAAACTATATTTAGGACTCTAATGCCTTCAGTGCACTATCCTGCACCCGCTAAAACACTGAGAACTACTGGAATAGAAACAAGCACCTTCACTTTATAGGCAAATATACTAAAAAAACCCCACAAAATGAAAGTACATGTAATTATGCAATTCTCTTTCATTTTTTGCATAATGTGAAAACTCATGAGTGGCCCGGGATTCTTTGGTTCTTTGTCCATACTAAAGGTAACTTAATGAAGAATAATGGATTTGAAAAATCTGGATTCACAGAGAAACCTAACTGGGGCAGACCACTGATCACACAGGAGGGAAAAGGACAGCTCTCTGAAGCCTGTTAAGGTCACTTTTTTGGTTTTTTGGGAGCCCGTTTTTGGCATGAGGTACATTCTGTAACAATGTGCTCCTAGGTAGGGAGAAAGAATAGTTCAAGGACCCATGCAGAAGTACTAATAACAAGTGCCTGGGCTCTATTTTTTTTACCTATTAGAACGTAGAAATGCATTGATCAAAAATCATGATTTATGAAATTGGTTTTCATGATTATGAAAATGGGCAGAACTCTGTTCATATGCACAGAGACTGGGTGCTAACACTCATCACACCCTGAAGAGTCACATTATGCACTCAGACTTTCTCAGATGTATTTTATAAACCCCTGTATTTTCCATAGTATTTCACTACTCACCCCTTCAACTTCCCAACAGAAACATCTGAGACCTTGTTAGATCATGTGGATCATAACTGCAAATTACTCCAGACGGAACTACCACCATGGCTCAGCTCATCACAGACTAGGAGAAGCTGTGATGTTCCTCATTCTCACTGCCCAACACACCCTGGACAGACACTCACCCAAACATTCACTACAGCCAAGGACCGTCCTTTTTTAATATCCTCCCACAAGAAAACATTACATTTAAATCTGTCTCTGAAGAACACTTTTTTCTTGGAAAGGCCTAAAAATAAATTCATGTAGTCTTTTTCAGCAGAGAGGAAATCCCAGAAGACAGAAGAGACAGAACCTAGGGAAGTCACGATACAAGAGCAAAGGCCGGATTAGCATGTGATGTTAATACCAACTACTTCTGCAATTATCTAGTGCTGGACTCACACCCCACGCATATGGATCTGGAAAAATTAACATGGACCTACATTATCACACAACTGCCTGCCCGATTTCTGGGTCAGAAGCCTATAAAAGGAAAAAACCTGGTACTTCTGTTTTCACAGACTGCTTAATTAAATGAACATGCTTATGCCAACAAAGCCAGAACACTCTTCAGTACTCAAAAGTCAGCCTATGTGAACACTCACGAGATTTTAGAATCAAGCTTTCAGTTATAAGACATGAAACAATCACACGAGGAAGGGGAAGTGTTGAACGTTCATGAACACGTAGGTGACTAACGTAAGTAAGCAGTACAGACCAAAACCGTGACTACATGGTAAAAAAAGCAAGGTCAGATTTTCAGGTAGGCTCAGAGAAATCTGAAGGAGCGCCCATGGAAGAAGCTCTTTTTGCAGAAGCCCCAGAGGTGAGGGCTGCGACAGCCAGGAGCGGTGCCTGCCCTAGGTGAGACACTCCAAGCCCCAGCAGCACCAGCAGTAGTGGCAGCAGCAGGGGAAAGTGTCAGCTCCACGCTGTGCCTGACCCCCGTGCCCTGCCCACCGGCACAGAGCTGTCCCTGACCCTGCCTCCTCTGGCTGCACGGTGCCACGCCAGCGCTGTGAGTGACCACCAACACCGCATCTGGCTATGGATCATCACAATTTACTGAACACTCCGTGTTCAACAATAATAAAGTGACTGCCTGGAACCTACCCGCTCTATGAACAAACCGATCTGCACAGGGAAATACCTTCTGGAAACACTTGTTAACAAGCATACATAAAACAAACGTAACCAGAAACAACTTAAAGATGCAACTTACCAATCAGTAATACACCATCGTGTTCGAATGAAACCTTTTCTGGACCACTTGCACTGAAAAATAAATGAATAAGAATCAATCACCTTAGGTAAAGATCACTGTGAAAGTGAAATGTACTGACACAGAAAACAAAATGAAGTGGAGCTCATCCATACATTATAACCAAGAAGCACTGAACACAAACTGAGATACCTTTAAAACAGATACTGTGTCTTTTATAAATCCTGGAATTAATTATATTTTTGGTCCTGTAGCAGTTACAAACTTACTTTTTATTAATTTTAAACTTAGTGTAAAAATAATAAAAGCCCTGGCAGTTGTTTATAGATGACAGATACCCAAACAGGAAAGCTTTCCAACTATATTTACGCTTAGCTTAAACCAGCAAATTCTTATTACCTACGCACAAACGTTTTCTTTGTAATTTTACCTGAACTGTAAAATGTCATCAGAGATTTACATCAAATTAAAATGAATGAGATCTGCTAGAAAGCTATTTCTCTTGCTGAGCCAAGCCACCCAATATTTCTCTAAAAGTTAAGAATCTAAAGAATGGTAGAAGATTCCATTCATCATAACTGCACAATTGGCAAGAAAGCCACAGTCAGCTTGTGCCCGTACGTGTCACTTATGATACAAGAAGGGGTTTTCCAGCACCACTCCCTAGCCACTGCCACAAACTACAACCTCCCATAAAAAGACATGATTCTGCATCCTATTTATTCCACGTTAACAACGCATGTGTGTCTGGGCTAATATGCTCTGGGAATGAATATTGCGCCACAAAGGCCTAAATAATGGTGCCAATGATTTTGTAGCAAAAGACTGTGACTCCTTATTGTGAATAAATTGCCAGTCCCAGCAGAGCATCCCCAGTCAGTGGTACTACACCCCAGAACTTCTCCTGAGGCACTGACCAGGTGCATTTATTCTCTCCTCTACAAACAGTCCTCAGTCCTAAACACTGCTGGGATAGTGAAGGGCCTGAACAAACCAAACCAGGCTGCCTTAAAATGAATCACAGAATCGCAGACTGGCTTGGGTTGGAAGGGACCTTCACCTTGTTCCAACTCCCCTGCTGGGGGTCAGGGACACCTTCCAGTAGACAATGCTGCTCAAAGCTCTGTCCAACCTAATCTGCATCTTCCGACCACCCCGCAGTGAAAAGGGACCCATCTCCCTCCCCTTCTCCTTAGGCACAAGCACAGTGACTGCAGCCAAAACCAACCAGAAATAGCACCATAATAATTAAATTTCAAATAATAATCTACTTTATTGCATTTTTTATGTTTTTTTAACGCTGAAAAATTAGCCTCTTCTGCAGGTCCAGCAACCCCTCAGGGGATGGTTAGCTGGAAACGGGATCCATGGCTGAATCACAAATCCCACAATTCAGTAAGGTCTCTTCTGCTCATGAGGGCACAGTTACAAGTAGAGATGTCAACACTTATTCAAAAGGAAACCAATGAAAAAAAGTTAAATGCTAAAAGCATTCAAAATTGGTTCAAATTTAATCTTGATTAAAAAAAGGGAGCTCTGTCAATTCCTTCTTAAAAATAACTACACGGAACTTAAAATCAAGTTGTCCAAGCCTGTGATGCGGTCCAAGATAACATTTTCAATCAAGCTGACATTTCTCATTTGCTGTTTTCCTCTTTGACAAAACGGCAAAGGTACTTCAAAAGATGCAACGCCAAAACAGGCCCAACCAGACCGTATTGCTTAAAATCGTATTCAGCTGGGTTTTGAGCATCCCCAAAAATAGCGATTCCACAACCCGTCTGGGCTCATCTCCCGCTGTTTAACCTCATGGTGAAAGCTTCTCCCAGATTAAATCGGATTTTCTCTTGCTGCAACTGCTGCCTGCTGCCCCTCGCCCTGCTCCTGCACACCCGCAGGGGCAGCTGTCCTCAGAACCCGTGCCCTGCCTCTGCTGGGGCACACACAGCTTCTGTATGTCCCCTCCCACCCCCTCTGCTCCAGCCCCACGGGTGCCACCGCCCGCTGCCTCTGGCTGCCCAGACCCCAGAGAAGACCCTGCAGATGTGACGTGGCCCCGGAGTGCCAAGCGGATGGAGGTGTCCCCTCCTGGGACCCAGCCCACACCGGGAAGCTGGCGGCCTTCTCTGCCATCCAAGGACAGTGCAGGATCGTCCTCACCTTGCTGTCCAAACAGATCCGTCTAACACAAGCCTATGCTGATAGAAGCCGATAAAAAGGTATTTTCAACACAATTTGTGTTTCATGACAGCATAAAAGACAGCATTTCCGACTAAAGCCTTCCTCACACAGATGTGAATGCCGGTTTAAGGACAGCAGTATGAGAGGCCACTTTGCCAAGGTACTTTAGGAATGTGTAGCTGGAGCTCTGACACCTCACTATCGGAAGTCCTCACCAAAAAAATACGACTTTTAAAATCACAATTTGAAAACTGGTAGTTACATTCTGCCAGCTTTTTCCTTTGTGAATGGAGTCCCTGAGGAGATTGTGCTGACCTTTTAAAACCTCCCAGAACCACCATGTACATAAATAACGCCTGCTACATCGGGGGAAAGGACCTCCAGGCAGCATTAACATGAAGAGAGAGGTTAGAGAGGGCTAATGTCAAAAAGCACTGTGAGCAATAAGTAATGCACACAAACCATGATTGATAATGACCAGCACAGAGCCTTAATTCATCTTTTCTCCATCATTTTACTGAGGGGGACCATATCAAATTAAATAGTGACCCAGAAAGGGTTTATTCAACCATACAAAGCAGGGCATGAAGGAAAGACATTAAAGTGGTGATGACTGCAGTGTAATTGCAGCTCCTTAAAGGAACACCACAGCTCAGAGGGAAACCTGAAACAGGAATCAGCTCAATACTGGCAGCAAGAGCAACCAAGGAACGGAGCAATACCCAGCACTGACAAGCCTTCCTTGCCGTGGTGAGAACTCCTTCTCAGAGCCTTGCACAGGAGCCCACGTCCCCACGCTCACGACACACTCACTGCTCACTAGACAGGAGACAGAGCTGTATTATGGCAACTTGCCGTAAGAACAAGGTAGAATGTAGTTCCTACCTCAAAATTACTTCCTTTCTTCCATTAGATCGGTTGCTTCATTAACTATTTGAAGTCAGCAGCTCCATACATAATGCTCCAGACCGAATAATTGCCAAAAAGCAACAAGCGGTGAACAGAACCATGAGGGTTTGGGCCTTTTACCTGACCCAGAGAGAAGCCAGCACAGGAGATCCAGGAGGAGCTTAAGCTCACACTGGGAAAGTTCACACAGCTGAGGCTGAATAAAGAAGGAACACCTCTGCCTCTGTACTGTAAAAATAGCACTTGTTTCATTGTGCAACTGGTATATACCCCAACCTGCAAACTAACTTTAGGTATTAATAACTTGAACACAATTCCTTTAACTTCAGTAAATAATTCACTTATCAATAACTTGTCTATTTAACATTAGGAATGCAGAAGTCAGGAGGCTTCAGGCCTCCTAATGCAGCCCAGGAGCTGGAGCTCAACAGCTCTGATATGAAGAGTCATTCTCAGCCTTAGATACATACTGCAGCGGAACAACACCCCTTACGTATTTTTGGACCGTGTACGTGCGTTAGTATTTCTAAATGAAGTATTTGGAATGCAGAAAGTTTTGGAAACAGAATGTAAAGAAGAGTTATACCTTGGGAAGGAGGAAAGAGAAATTTTCTTTTTATTGCAGATTTCAAAGCAACAATCTTTATTTTTACTTTAACAAATAGTCACTAGCTGCTACACCATCTGTAAGCCAACATAAAACCAGGTGGAGATGACAGAGGTCATCTTATGCTCTCAGAGAGTGATCTACATTTTAAAATAGGAAAAAAAAAAATCCTACTTCATGTCTCAGAAAGGGGATACCACATCTTTCACCTTACATTATTAAGTCTCTTCTCAGATCCTCTGTTAATAGGATTCCTTTAGCCAGCAGATGGATTGTGAATACAGGCAGTTTCATCTACTAAAAGACAACATAAATCATAATTGAGAAAGGAGAGACTGCAGTAAGGTTATCACCATACAGCCTCCTCCATGAAAGGTTTGCATTAAAGCATTAGTGAAATTAATTCATCTTTCATAAGAGCTTTGAGCAGTATCTGTGATCTATGATAACAACCAATTTCTCACTATGAGAAAAAAAAATTACTCAGGCCTGATAGACTACACAAATCTGCTTTTTTTAAAATGGCCTAACATTATCTAGAGTGTTGCTCCCAGAGGCATCATTTGAGGTTTATGCCTTGCCAAGAGGACCCATAAATCAAGGCAGAAAGTTTTGTTAGTTTTATATGCAGTGGGCTGTAATTATTTTGAATTGCATTATGCCTCAATCACTGTAATTACTTTTAGATCATCCTTAAACAGCTGCAATAAAAAGAAATCAGTTTTAAACCATTTCTCACACAAAAAAATTGCAGATGTGATATGAAAGGTCTGGCTAAAACACACAAGAGCGTGTCAATCCAATGTTTGGACAAGTACGCTGCTCTTGCCTTCTGCTGGGTAACCACAAATTTCCAAAATAAGCACCATTTTGTGGCCTTTTAATTGCTATTGCTATTACTAGCATTTGTCTAGAGAGAAAATGCGATAGCATGATTAATTTTAGCTTTGCATATAAAAACATGCCTGTGAGAACCAAAACTATCTCCCTGCTGTTTTTTGTTGATGCTGTTTCTGTGTGTTTGAGACACTTTTTGGTCTCCAGCTCCAAAGAGAAACAGCGTAGTCTAAAAACCACTGTAATTATTTTCTAACTTTTCAAGTCACATGAAAATATCCTGGGTTGGCACTTGCCAGGCTGCAGGGCAGGCAAGCACACAAGGTTCAGAGCTGCCGTCTGGATGCTGCTGTTATTCACATCACTGCAGACCTGCAGAGCCCCTGCCTCTTTCCTCTCATTCTGTGCAAAGCTCTGCAACAGCACGGCCCCAGTCTGTTCCATGGGTCTGGCTGCAACGGCATTCCCAGAACCTGTGCTGGGGGCAGGAACAGAACTGAACTTTAAGGTGCTTCAGAGATTCGGTCATTACTTAATTGCATATATTTGTGGATTTTCTCTTTTCCTGTTTGCTCCTCCAGCAGGTAAACACTATCCCTGACAATCAGCACAGGGGTTTCTGCTAAGAATGGTCGTTTAAGGCACTGGAACCAATGGGAGCAGGATGAGGGTGTCACAGCCCCCAAAGGCTGCTCCTCGGGTTCCAGACCCCACAGTCCCCATGGTCCTGCCCCAAAAGCAGCACAGGAGGCTGTACTGAGGAGGAGCTGCAGCTGCTAATGAACATAACACCTGATCCCTGAGCACCATTCCTGCTCCACACAACCATGTGGCAAAGCCCCAAGACTCGACCACTGCACAGAGACTGTGAAGAACTGCTGAGGCGAGAGGGGCAATAAACAATGCTGAACAAGTTACAGCTTTGCCAGTCTCACGATGAAGCAAGGGCTGGTAAGTAAATAAAGGAGGAAATCGTTCTCCCTGGCTATCAGTGAGCCATGCACAGCTTGTCCTGGTGCTGAGCCGCAGCGGCAACACTCACCGTGCTGTGCAGCGCCCTCGGCGCTGCAGCATGTTACAGCACGACCAGGCACCCACAGAAAAACAAACGCCTGAGGAACTGCCTCAAGGTCCCTCAAAATGACATAACACTTAACTTCAAAGAAGTATTTGAGATGTTTATTCACAGGAAGTAAATGCTTTGCAAAAATATGTAAAAGGCACTTCTCCTTCCAGTACTGAAACGTAAAAATAAATAATTTAGTATCAGAGTCAAGAAAAAGAACAACCTTCACCCTATCAATCCTGTAACTATTTATGCAATGCTCTGCCAAGCACACAAGCACTGTGTAAATATCTCTAAGCATGTATATTTACAAATTCTAAATTAATTTTAGCAGTTTATTTAGTTCTTCCTTTTATTAAAGTAGTGACATACCTGTTTGATCCACAAATGTTACAGGAGTTCAACAAATTTATTCACTTGGTTTGAGGGGAACATTAACCATTAACCATTAAACACTCATGTTCTATATGTTCTTAAGAAATAAAACCTGAGAAAATTAAAGAAAACATCAAAGAAAAGAGAGTCTGCACTTGCAGGTGCAGTGCAAGAAGCCCGTCAGCTCTGCTTGTGTTTCTGGTTTTGACAAGACCATCAATCTCAAACCTCCAGCACCCCCCAGCTCTTCTGAGGACAAGCACAAAAGGGAGTGCGAGGGCAGCCTTAGGGGACAGCACCGGTGTGTGTTTGAGTCAGGTGTCCCTTCCACCAGGACGGGCTCCCTGTGCTGGCAGAACCCACCCGTGGCTGCGGAACCCGGCAGGAGCAGGGCTCCTGAGACGGCCCTGCCATGGCGCACTGCCGCGTTTCCTGGGGTTTACATGCACAAATGAGTCTTTTCATCACTGTCCTCACCCTTCACAAGGATTTCTTACTGAATTTTGGTACATCACGCCGTGACTTAAAATGCATATTACAGGTGTCAAGAAACTGACAGACAAAATTCCATGATTCCATTCTGCCCTTATCACCGAGAGGAGCTGCTCAAGAGTAGCCAGAGGAAACCAGAATCAAATCCAGTATTTGGGAATGTTTCACAGTTCTGTACATACCTCAGGGAAATAATCCTGTGGAAACTTCTCTTTTTCCAGCATGGGCGTGCTTTCTAAAGTGTCAGAGTAGATTTCTTTCCCAGTAACCTTTTTATACTTCTTAGCTAGGAAGAGAGAGATAAACCAAAATTAATATACGTAACTTCAACATTATGAGCATTTTCTCACACTTACTGGCAAAGCAGCAGCATCTGCAAAACAGCTGGTAAATCAGCAGGATCTCACCAAAATGTGGAAGCACTGAAGTGCTCTGGGGGAAAAGAAACGCCCCTGTTTATATCAGACACCTTGGAGCGACACAGTTATGGTATTGTCATTTCTACTATCCAGAGCCCTATAAAATGTTGGAGCTCTAACTGAGCTGGTCTCTGTACACCCTTACACTCAAATCCCACCTCAGCTGCCCCGAGACCCTGGAGCCCCCAGCCTCCTTCAGCTCAACCCCTTCTGGCCATCAGCACGAGGCATGGATTTTACAGCTGAAATGGGTGTTGGACTTGTACAAGACTCAGTGGTGATGCACATTACCATCCAAAGTCTCTAATGAACAGTTTCATCACAGACAGAAACAACAGACTCCTATGGATTTACTCAACTCATGAACGAGAGGTTCTCCGTCTTGATCCACTTTATACTCGGTTTCTCACCTGATGAGAGCAATGTGCTGGCATATCTAAGGTGAGAACCTGACTCAGTTTAACTCCTCTGACACAAGAGCTCGTGCAGCTGATGTACAGCTGCCATTATGCTGGACCTACTCAACTGGATTCAGTTTCAACTGGGAACATCTAAGAGAAAAACTCCAAGTATTATTAAGAGTCCTAAACTGTTCAGTCCTATTGGATATCTGAGGAAGCATTTACTGTAATGCAGCACTATGTCTTCAGGAAGACAAAAAGTATCATTCTTCATGAGCCAGCCACTCTGGGGTTTCTGCTTAGAACAGTCGTTTAAGGCACTGGAACCAGTGGGAGCAGTATGAAGGTGTCCTGGCTCCTACAGGACAAGTGAACAAATACCCTGATAAACTGATCTGGCATCATTCTACGTAGATTGTGGATGGATGTGCCTCTTTCAGCAGGTTTAACGGTGTCAGCAAAGAGACCCTGATGCCTTTTGAATTACAGAAAAGACTTGGCAGAACAGTAAGGACTGAGGGCATCTGCTGGGAGAACTTCACTAACAGGCAGCAGCCGGTACAGGGAGGCACCTCTCCATCACCCACGGGGCATCGACACCACGCGTGAGCCACAGGCTCGCTGCCAGGACTGCTGAGCAGAGCCTGCAGGGGCAGCAGAGCCCGTCTCCAACTAACACCAGGTCTGCTCCATTGCTGACTTCACACCGGAGAAGAAGATTCTTTCTGTAAACGGAAGTGGTCAACTGGCCTAAATTCTCTCTTAGAGGACATCCCTTCAGAAAAGACAGCTTGGCACTAGTTTAAATTGTAAGCAAACTTTTGTGCCTTTGACCACTCTGAAAACAGCCCAACTGATTTACACTATAGCATATCATATGTGAGGCTGCAGGAAAAAACTGTTCCTGTTTTAAAATGGAGAGATGTCTTCCTGAGATCTCAAAAACAGCCACAATCTTTTTTCCAGTCTGTATTCAGTCACATCCAACTGTGCAGTGAATTCTGAAAAGCAACGGTGACGTTCCAGGAATACTGAATTGTGTATAAAAATCTATTTTTCGCATGCTTTTGAGTAGAACCAGAATTTCATAATGATTTTTGTGCAGAGAATGTTTGTATCCATTTGGATTTTTCTTCTGATTTAAGAGCTTAATACACTGTGAAAACATCAATAGTCATGAGAAAAGAGGCAAGTTTTACATTTCCACTGAAAGATGGGAGCCTTTGGGGTCATATTTTACAAACCCTATGCTGGGAGATGGATTCTGCTCTGTTACAAGAACAGCGTGTGACTTACAACACCAATTCACCAATTTCCTTGGATTTTTATAAAGTTTTTTCCTTCTAAATGATGTTTGGGCCAAACCCATTTTTATGAACATGGTTCACATTCCAGTTGGCTCTGCTAAGGTCTTGCCAAACAAAACAAAGCAGTGACTATTTAAAGCATTTCTTTTCTGGAAAAAAGCATTTGTTTATTGTTTCCCCATGAATTGTTTTTCCTCTATAGATTCTTCTTCCATTTTCTCACTTTTTAAAAATTCTTACGCTTTCTTTTAGAAGTCGTACAGAAGCAAAAAAGCTGCCAACAAAGGACTAATAAATCCAGAAAGCTCCTCTTTTCCTAAAGCAGAGGTCATTTCCCTGCCAGGTATTGCTGGAGCAGGACATGTCCCATCTGTGACCATGGGGAGAGACCTTCAGGTGGAGTTTGGGGTGAAACTGCTGCTGCTCCTCCGGCGCTGATGGGATGGAGCAGAGTGCTCAGGTGTGCTGAGACAGTTCCCCTATCACTGGTGCACAAAGGCATTTGCGTGGCAGAATGAATAAACAGCCACACAGAGGAGAGCAAACTGTCCCACCCAGGGCCTGGGGACCTGGGAGCCCCCCAGCTTCCCCCAGGGTCCCCATCACGCGCACACACGTGCACATTTCTGAGCACCTGCACAACTGCTCTTGCCAGGGACAATGCCCGGGTACGACCCCTCAGGAGTGCCAGCTCCGCTGTGGAGTGTTCCCATATGGTTTGTCAGAAATAAAATCACTCTGTCTGTGATATTACAGCAAAAACGTTCCCTCAGCACTGAAACCAGTGGTAACAGGAGGACTTGGTTGGCTACACCTTGAATTGTACACACACAGAACTACTGTTCAAATATTTCAAGGCAGGAAGACCCTGCACCCTCAATTGCATGAGCAGAGAGAATCTGTCTGCCAAGAACAGAGATAATTAATCTATATAATTATGACAATTAGTTCAGCCCACAGTCACTACCATTTCAACAGTGCCTCACATTAATGGGATACTAGATGTGGTATTAATGTGACTCAGCTCAGTAAGCTAAATGAAGCTCAGGATATTTTTGTATTAAATATATACAGTTCTTAACTGAAATAACATAAATTTTATATAATCTTTTTTATATTCACCTCGGGAAGCATTCAGTAATTTTATATGATATTTCTAATATTTAATGTATATAGCCTAGCATTACTTTCAAACTTGAGACACAGCAAGACCTCCAACCTGAAGGATCACTGTGGGTTAAAAGAGTGCCACCCTCCTACTGACCTGCTCTGCTCTCAAGTAATTTAAGCCATAAATCCACCTCAGCTGCTTTGCAAAATGACCATCACTGTTGGACAGTTAAGGTCTTGGTCCTCTATCTGATCTACATTGAAGAACCTTGTGGCCATTCAGAGTTCTTCTGAAATCCTCAGGGATCACTGTGGACCTAAAGGTGCATGGGAATGATTAATGCTCTGGCTTGCAGCCTGTGGCCATCCATTGACTTCTTCTAAAAGGTCTATAAAAGGTAAGAAAAGCAACACCTGTCACCAAGGGACCTGCCTGCATTTTACAGGAGTCTGCATAACATGGAAACACTGCCAGAAACCACCATCAGAAAAGAGGATGGAAAAGCTGCCATGATGTATAAAGCCAATTGACCATTAAAAACATTTAATTCCTTTGCTTACCTTTAAAATCAAACTGGTAGATGTTTTTCAAAGATTCATGAAGAAAGTAAAAACTTCCTAGAGCCTGTGAAAAAAAATCCAATAAAACATGAAATTATAAAAATATATGCTTTGGCTAACAAGACCCAAAAGAGCATCAGGCTTTCCAATTAGAAAATAACCCAAACTCAAGAAATTAAATACTAATAAATAAAATTACTGATGTTTACATTTTCTGAGATCTATAAAACTATTAATTTCTTTTGTTGCTTCTCTGAAATTTCACCAGTCATTATAAAGATGATCTCTAACAGCTGATTGACCATGATAAGGGCACTGCTAGGTGTACATTTAAATACCAAACAGATGGATGTGATGTGATCGGTGACACAGACAGACACCTTTCTGAGCCCCAAAAATAGACCCTCAATTCTGTTACAAAAACCTGAGAATTTCTTCTCCACTTTCAAAGCAAAACCAAAGCTTTTAGAGCAGGTGGTACAGGAAACAAGTGCCATTTTGAACTTTTCTCACTTGCACCTAAAGCCTCCGCAGAAGAGGCTCCACAACCTTGCAACACAGCCTGACGTGGTTTTTCCCTACCCTAAAATTTACACAGTTCCTCAACAGTGACAGCTCCCCTTTGCCTTCCTGCACCAGGCACCTCTCCACATGCCCCTTCTCCTGTCACCCTCCAGAGCTGCCCACCCCTGGGGCTCACGGTCCCTCCCTGGCTCCATTTGTGCCACGGCCACACGCACAGGGACCGTGAGCTTGCTGCTTGCTTTGTCTTCTCCACAGACATGTCATCTACTGCTTTCCCCCGGTCAATGAGAGGAAAATCACATATTAGAAGAGAGCAAATGAAAATCACGTAAGAAAGAAATAAAACAGTGCAAGTAGATTTTATGGTGGAATATTAAAAAAAAGAAAGAAAGAAAGAAAGAAAGAAAGAAAGAAAGAAAGAAAGAAAGAAAGAAAGAAAGAAAGAAAGAAAGAAAGAAAGAAAGAAAGAAAGAAAGAAAGAAAGAAAGAAAGAAATTTAAAAGGAGAACTTGATGAGCCTTTAGATATATCTGATGCATCCAACAGAAACTGAGGAAAAAAAACCCCAGTCTGTTACTGTATAAACTCTTACTAAGAAGAATAAAAGAAGCAACACATTAACCAAAAATGGTGATTTAGTTTCACTGCATCTTTTCCTCTCCAACAGCAAAGCCCCTCCCAGCACAGCAGGGCTCGGTTCGGTGACTGCTGAATTATTTATGAGAGGCTGCACATCCAGAGATTAGACATTTGCTGATTTGTCAAAGGCACAAACATGAGGTCCTGCCCATCTCCTTGACGTGTAAGTCCGTGCAACAGAAAACAGTGCCACATGTTTAATTGATGAGTACATGTCCCCGCCAGCCAGGCAGATTCCTTCAAGCCTTTGGGTTTCTTTCTTATAACATGGAGGAGGCAAACAAGGAACTGCAGGAGACATCCCTGTGAAGGACTCAAGGTTAAGTGTGCTGCAACAAGGACACATTGCCAGGAGAAAATAAATCCTGGTACAAGACAAAAACACTGCCACCTGATATTTCCATCTGGCCCATCTCTCTCTTCAATGTGTAGGGCAAAATCTGACATATAAAGGTAACATTTTGCTATATAATAATGCTCTTTAAGAACTCAATATAAGGATACAGCTTTTTTTCTTACATGGCCTTCAGAAGAAAAAGAAAGGAGCCTTGGCAAGAATCTGGAAAGTATCATCCCAAATGCCTCAAGTCTGAAATATTTAAAAGCAAACGAAAAAGAGATCCTGGAATGGGAAATCCTAGGCTATGTCAGTACTACCTGGCAATCCAGCCTACCTGTAATATCTAAGTAATGTTTTAAAGTGAGCTCTTCCTTTTTCCCCACAATGCTGCACAGCAGAATCATGCTGTGAAGGGACCTTTGAGGTCTCCAGTCCAACCCCTGACCCACACAGGGCTGCTCAGGGCATTGTCCAGGAGACTCAGAACTCTCCTGAGGTGGAGACTGCCTTCCCTTCTGAGACACTGCTCCTGTGTCCGACCACTTTCTTGGTAAACTTTTCCCTTCATTCTCACTGGAATTCCCCATGCCTCAGCTGAGATGGAAGTTTATGACTAACTAAAAAACAGTATTTGGAAATAGTGACCAATCCAAATCAGGTAAAAATAATGTTAAAAACAAGTGACCATTTAAATCTAGGTGACAGAATTGTGAACTCCGAAGCTTCTCTTTGTAGCATACCTACAAGCAAACCAAGAAGAAACCAAAGGCTCTAAACCCCATTTCACTTAGGGTGTCATAACTCTATTAAAAATAGTACTGCCATTCATATTTCAGCCACAACTTCATTTCTGAGTGTCACAATTTGCTCATTGCTTAACTTTGTACAGTTTTAATCTCATTTATAAAATGAATTTTTAAGACTTGTGCAGCAGAAGTTCAGTTTGATAGTCTACACTTCCAGCACTGAGTATCAACTACTCGCGCAGAATGAATCTGCGACCGTGATGAAGTAACTCTGTCAAGTTTCAGGAGCTGATACCACTAACATTCAGACTGGCTTGGACTGTGCAATTCCAAACACCCCACTAAAAAGAATCAAAACTATAATGGAATGGAAATTACAGCTATCGCTATCTTCCGCATTATTATAGACTTAATCAGGCTTAGGTACATAAATGTAAACTCGTAAAAATGATGGAGTGCACTTATAATTCCCTGCCCTAACGCAATGAAATATATTAAAAAAGCCTTCCAGGCCCTACTGCCTAGGCCTTTTTGTTGAGGCGATTATATTAATTCAATTTATTTGTCATAAAATGTCAGTTTAACAATAAAGTTAAATGAGATTAATTTAAAGTCTAAGAGCTTTGCTTTATTTTCTTATGTACAATTTCTGGATCCTTTGGAAAAAGCAGTACCGGTGCATGCAGCAGCAGCAGCTCATACGATATCTAAGTGATACAACACAGGAACACATTACAGATTATAAACCACCCAAACAGCTTAACTTTTAAACATTTCAAACATAAGAAAAGAAAGCTATTATTTGTTCCACTTGAAAGGCTGCCGAGATGGACGCCTTCTGCTGTTAGCACAAATTCCACACCACCTGTAAATAGGCGCTGCTACTCAAATGGAAGCCCACAGCAGTCACGTTGCGCACGGTCCCTCCCCTCCTCAGTTACACAGATGTCAGCGGCTGCAGCACAGCAGACTCAGGAATATTGCACCGTATTGCAGCCCTTCTAGAGCAGAAACCTGGAAAATAACACTGAGGGCCACTGGGCTTGACTTCCCCACACCCCAGGGACGATGCAGCTGCGCCGCTCCAGGCAGTGCTGCAATCACCCCTGAGCAGGTCAGTCCGCAGCCTCTCGTCTCCAGCACCCAGAGCACCCTCACTTCTGAGGTCAGGGCTCACACAGCACACCACCTGTCCCCTGAATGGAGCACTGCTGCCCCAAGGAATGCCCAGGGGATGGCACACGCTCTGCTGCACCACATGTCTCACTGGAATGAAGCGCAGGCAGCAGCCACAGGCTTCTCTGCTTGATTTTCCAAGCAGTCTGCAAACACAGACCAGCCGTGAATTCTATTTCAGTAGCCCTGGGGCAGAGCGATGGATGGCTTGCAGTTGGGCTCAGACCAGAAAGTTCCCAACTCATCATGCCAACCTGGCAGCCCCAGCATCTGTAACTGAATCGAGGTCATTGTACTCAGCACCACCAGAAGCTTCTAGACCAGCCCAACCTTTGGCCTCAGGGACACAGGGACAGCGCATGTTATTCCCAGGATTGATCAACCAGGTGAACTGGGAAGGAATTGCTCCCTGGGAGGGTGTTGGGGCCCTGGCACAGGGTGCCCAGAGCAGCTGTGGCTGCCCCTGGATCCCTGGCAGTGCCCAAGGCCAGGTTGGACACTGGGGCTGGAGCAGCCTGGGACAGTGGGAGGTGTCCCTGCCATGGCTGGGGTGGCACTGGGTGGGCTTTGAGCTCCCTTCCAACCCAAACCATGATCCTACAAATCCCTGACTTACACCTTACTAATAAAGTCAGGAGCTGACAAGACAGAGAGGACTTCATCAGAGTCTGAGGTGCCCAGTTACGCCCAGAAGTACACTTCAGAGCAACACCCGCGGTGAAACACCACACGGTCACTGCCAGTAACGCAGTGCCAGAACAGAAAGTCAGGTGGCATAGTCATGAACAATACTCATTTGTAGCTTGGCCAAGTTCTTAAGAAACACACAAAACAGTAGAACAGATTCTTCTGCTGTCCCCCTATTCACTATAACCAACAGCTTGGCTTTAACACCCCTCAAATCAGTCAGACCAGCACCCAAGATCCTGCAGGTACAGCAGGGAAAATTTCCTTTGTAAACTCTCAGGACCTGTTTTGATATCACGGTCACTAACTGCAGAGTACACAGGCAAACACATCCTGGCTTTTGTGAGAATGGCCCTGATGGAAACGCTCAGGAGCTCAGGGAAAGGCCAGGCACTTTATCTCTGTTAACAAAATGCTTTTTCCGGACTGACAGAAGTACCTGACAATTCCTACCACGTCTGCATGTGCACCTGTACTGCAGCTAAAGACACAGAGAGCGATGTTTAACCTAAGGGGAGCACATTCACTAGAAGAGCTTCACAGCTCCCCCGAAGTGTATCATGGAGAAAAAAACAGGCATCATCTCCCTGTTAGCAGATTGAAGTTGAACATTCACTTCATTTAATTAGGTTCCAGAATGATACTCATTACAGTATTAGGGATTTCTTTCATTATTCCATACAGAAAGACTTGTCTGAGAAAACTAGTGCTGATAGCAAGAGAAACAATTGGTTCTGATAGATGGCACATCCCGCATTATTAAAAGCACTATTCCTTTAATTATACAGAAATTTTGCCACAAAAATTTTAAGATTTTAATAGTTATAGGGTGTTTTTAAACAGTTAATTGGCATAATTTCTTTTTAAAGTCCACCATTTCATCTGTGGAGATTTAATGCAAAAAGGAAATAGATGAATAAAAGTTTAATTACTGTATAGAGTAAACATTTACTGCATTACCTCACTAAATGTGACAGTTAATATATAAAGATTGCTTTAAATATATTTAAAATAAATTGCCAATGATGACACAGAAACTGTAATTCATGTAGTCATAAAATCCATAATTAGCTTTAATGAATATTTAAAGTCAAAGTTCAGCCCAACTTTTTCAATGTTTAACCTCCTATATCAATATAGTTCAAGGAATTCATTTATCATGGAACATGACAATGTCTGAATATGAATTAGCACAAGCACTGCTGACAGGAAGCCCTTATCTCCTACCAGCCTTTTTGGCTCTGCTGAATGTCAACAGCGAGTTTGGCACGCCTGACTCTATTGATTGTCCGCCTGCTTTGCTACCAACAATTAAAAAAGTATTTCACATGTTTATAAACCCGAACATCAAGAGCAGGCATTAGTTTCCCATTAGCGAGATGGAGTCTGCGAGCAGCCACCTCTCACTCAGGGCCAGCCCAGCGCTGGTGGCTGCTGCCACCCCAGGCAGGCTGGCAGCAATGTCACACTGGAGCTCCCACGGGCACTGCACAGAGACTCCCAGCCCGGGCTCATCTGTGAGCAGATTAAGAGACTTCGAGCAGAAAAACCCGAAATGGGAGAAGGCAGGGCCTGGACCAGCACAACAGCTGCCCGTGCCCAGGAGCTGCTTCGCGCCACCTCAGCCAGGGCTGCCAGGCTGTGGGTGCCCAGGGACCGGGGGCACCTGAGCGTGGCCTTGGCCGACGGGCACCTGCTCTGCAGGGTACCCTGACATGGGTACAGCCACAGCAAAACAGCTCCCAAACTCTGCTGGGAAACAAGCCACGGCTGTCTTGGGTTTTTGTGGCAGCTTGGAAACACTTTGTGAAAACATCTGCTCTCAGTTTGCCATAAAATGTCGGGTTTGATACAACTGCCACTTTCCCAAAAACAAAGGAAGGGTGACCTGCAGTACAGGCTGGATCCAAGACACCTGAACAGTAAATGATGAAGTACCGACACACACAAGGGGTGGCACAGCTTTCGCCCATGGGTCTGTGCACATTCAATCCACTACAGCCAAATTAACAGCAACCGTCTAATACCCATTCAAGGTTAAAAAACCAGGCTGGGTACACTGATCAACTCATTATAAAATACTCTATCACTTCTTATTTGCAAACAAATTAGGTGTCCAGCAATTTATCATTTCCTGAATTAGACTTATCAGCTAAAGCACATACAATTAAAGTGCCATTGAGACTGCCTGAACAGCCCTGCTCCACCTGAAGCGCAGACAGACGGAGCCCGATCCAACCATTCCAAACAATTACACCCCGCTCCTGCAGCTCTGCATTGCAAACACAGCTATCAGCTTCATTTCAACAGCATTTGAATAATTACACCTTTAATAAACTGTCAGAGTGAGTGGGCTCCAAATACTCACTGACAAACTTCAAAAACTCTCTTGAAACAGACCTTGGTCTGTTCAGTGACATGGGATATTTCCATTAAATCAAATGGAACTGTCCACTCAGGAATAAAAACAGTGGCAGGACTGACACTGCAGATTCTCATACTCCATAAAACCTAAGCCAATATTATGCATCATAATCTAAACATACAATGTCCATAAATATGTAATACATTTTATTTGCAATAACCATGTTGCGAAGAAGTCACCGGCACTTGTATCTTAGGAGTGTCTCCAGTGCCAACTTCCCAGTGAAGTCAGTTTTGTTGAGTATTAGAGACTTCTGGAAGCAGCAGATGCAGCTTGTGGAGATAAAAAGGGGTGTCTGTCCACCTCTAGGAGTCCCTAAATACTGGGAATTTCTTGACTATAACTGTTTTAGAGCTGTACCTCAAAATATCCTTCTGCATTTCTAAAATAATTCCCACATACTGGTTTTGTCTTTAGAAGTTCTGCCTTAAAAAAATCTAATTTATTTGTAATCCATTTATTTCATGGATCTGCCAATTTTTCAGGCTGACTCTTCCAGCTGTACATCTGCATGAGGCTGGGAATTTCCACCTGGGACTGGCCTGTGCCAGGCGAATCACCTCACACTGCCCATGTTCCCAGCTTCTGTGAGCTGTCAGAACACTCACTGTGCTTTCCGGACACCCTTGACTCATTTTAATGCCACAATCTTTGCTGCGCAGTTGTTGTTGAGCATCAGCAGACATACCTGTAACATCTAGCACTGCTTCCTCACTCTTCCTCCTCTTCAGAGGAGCCTTTCAAGCGTGAGACCAGTATCAGTGGAACAATCAAGGGGGATAATCACTACAAATTTACCACTAAAAAATACAAATAATTAAAAAAAAATTCTTATTTTTTTGGCTTTGCTTTTATAATAGTCAAATTAAATGCAATTAAGGAAATGATTGATCCGTAAGTGTTCATACACAGCTTTGTATCTTGTACTGTTTATTTATATTTTCTACTTCTTTCACAAGATTTTGGTATATTCAGATGGGTTTATCTGTTTAGGTTTCATTCAAGATTGAGACTTGTCTACATGACAGACTGGAGTAACTATTTAAAAAATTCTAAGATATTTAAATCCCAAGTAATTTAAATTCTTAACCAAGAGACCAACATAAAAAAGAACTTGCTTGCAGTCCTGGTCATTAGAGATACCTCAGAGAAGTCTCTGCTAATGGCAACCAGCACGGTGCGTTTTCTGGAATAAAAGCAAAGCCCCAGGAGTTTTCATTTTTCTATCCTGAAGACTAACAGAAAAACGAGGGAACTTCAGCTAACATAATCCACCTTTATCACCTTCTCTTAATAATTTTGTTACAGCAAATGAAAAGTCATATTCAATTTAAAAACATTATTTGGGACCAGTTAATTCAAGATAAAAATTAACAAACAAAACCTCTGAGCTTTATATAAACATATCCAAATAATAACCTATATGTAACCTAATGCATAGACAAAGAGTATTTAATGCCACTTTTGACACTGACATATTTCACAAAAAGATTTCATATTTTAATTACAAATCAATTAAATTAAAAAAAAATCAGACAGAGGTTCTTTTTCTGAAAACCAAGATTAGTGACAGACCAAGGAACCAGCCCAAGCTAAAGGAAGTGTATGTGTGCTGAGCACTTATAAAAAGCACCACTTATCAATATTCCTGAATGCAAAGTAGAGCCTTCACAAAGTCATTAATCACGTTGGTATTAAATATTTCTATTACTCAAGCACTCTGGAGGCCCCAATCAGGATAAGAGGCACCCAGCCTGGCTCTGCACCAGTGCAGAAAGGAGGCTGTTGGAAATCAGGATTCAGAGCTGCAGCCCAGGGCCCTGCTCTGCATTTGGACCCAGCCACTTTAAGAGCAAGAGCTGAGTGTGCTCAGAGAGCCAAAACCTCTGCTGAGGATGCCCCGAGGGCTTCGGAGCCAGTGCCAAACACCCTGCCATGCTCAGAATATCCACCAGCTCCTCAGAAAGTCTCATTTCTAACTGTGAGCACAGCAGAGGATTAAGCATAAGCTGCCCTCAAAAGATACACAGGTAAATGCTCATGGTTATTGTAAGTGTTGAACCTTATGGAGAGCCAAAAATATTCCCCAGGAAGTTAAAAATTCTTGACAAGCTAAAAAAATTATCTGAAGATCCAGATTTATCATGTGCATAGTGGCAACACTTCTTGAATTTCAAGAAACAGAGCTTGAATCTCAGGTTGCAGAAGGTAATGTGCAAGTGCAGAATATTATTTTTCATCTGCATTATACTGGCTGTTTCACATTTATTTTTGCAGCGGGGGCCAGCCGGCAGAAGAGCAGCATCAGTAAAAGCCCATCCTGCTGTGCACGGGACAGGGGTGCCACCGCCAATGCCAGCCCCTCCCCGGTGTCACACGGGACAGGGGTGTCACACGGGACAGGGCTGCCACTGCCAGCCCTCCCCGGTGTCACACGGGACAGGGGTGCCACTGCCAGCCCTCCCCGGTGTCACACGGGACAGGGGTGCCACTGCCAGCCCTCCCCGGTGTCACACGGGACAGGGGTGCCACTGCCAGCCCTCCCCGGTGTCACACGGGACAGGGGTGCCACTGCCAGCCCTCCCCGGTGTCACACGGGACAGGGGTGCCACTGCCAGCCCTCCCCGGTGTCACACGGGACAGGGGTGCCACTGCCAGCCCTCCCCGGTGTCACACGGGACAGGGGTGCCACTGCCAGCCCTCCCCGGTGTCACATGGGACAGGGGTGCCACTGCCACTGCCAGCCCTCCCCGGTGTCACACGGGACAGGGGTGCCACTGCCACTGCCAGCCCTCCCCGGTGTCACATGGGACAGGGGTGCCCTCAGCAGTGCCCCTGCAGCTGGCCCCAGCCTGCACGGCTTCTGAGCAGATGGAAACACTGACGGATGTTCAGTGCTTTACCAGTGTCCTTCTAGTAAAAAAAGGAACTTTATCTTGGGGGAAACTAGTAAGATCTGTGACTCCTACTATACTGAGTTGATGCTAAATAATTTTAATTTTGAAAACTTTAAATCAATACAGTATTTTATTCATATGCTCTTACATGATACACTCAAGATGACAAATTCAATTTGATGAGGAGGCATTAATGCCCATTTCATTTAACATTAAACAGGTCATCTACAAATAGGAAAGTACCATGTGGTAAAAGGTTGTATTTAGCGTGTCACAGTCACTGGCGGTTGTTTTGTTTCTCGGAGAACCTTTGTAGCTGCCTCAAAATAAGAGATGATTGATTTACAAAGTACCAAATTTCAAATTTCATATTCTAGGACTAAACATCAAATAATTGGACAAAGCTGTCCCCTTGTCTGACCCATCACAATCAAGCCCCTTTCAAGGTTGACTGCCTGCATAAGAAATATGTGCATAATTTCATTTTGTCTCCTGTCCAACATCCAATGTTAGAAGTTAATTAAATTGCTTGTCCATTGTATTCATCCACTTACAAAGTTAATGATATTCTGTTCTTGAATTAAAGAGAATTTTATAAAGCCTGCACTATGGAACCTGGCATGCTGTACACTGAGGAGCTGAACCCTGTCATGGTTCCTGATTGCAGCTCTCCTAATTAGGAAACAAAATGAATGTTTCTGTGTCTGCCAATGCAGAGGACAAGTCATTCCAACAGCGAAGGTAAATGCTCTGTACAATAGCAACTTAATAATATCTCATGTTTGACTATAATAAATTCTGCAGGATTAATAAACCTGTTAAATTTTTAAATTAACATAACAAAGATGAACTGCAGAAGAACAAGGCAGCCTCAAAAGACGGTCACAGGTTTGAGGCTCAAAACAGCTTCTTGCAAGGGCATCAACCCTGAGGACACTGAAATCACGTTTTCTACTTCTTGCACAGATGAAGAAGGAAAACACACTGCTATAGCACTCTGCTGGACAAGCTGGGATTATTAATAATTTCAGCTGTACCCCTCTGGTGCCTTTGTCTTAGCTACACTGACCTGGTACTTCTGGAACAGTCTTCCTGGGCAGCCACATAGCCAAAAGTGTAACACAGCGGCAAATCCAGTGCCTACAACAGCAAGCTTGCTGCCCAGGAATGCTGCTGGTGACAGCGCTGACCATCGTGAGCCAAAGCCACATCCAGCACAAAGCCTACATGCCACATGAGGAAAAATAACCACAAGGTTACTATTTTTTTCTACTCTACTCTACTCTACTATTTTTGTAAATGGTTATTATTTTACTCAATAATGAGGTTGAGTAGAACCCCTCAGCACACTGCCCTGCACACAGTCCTGTTTCAGTAAATCTCTTTCCCATACTCAGAACCAAGGTGCCCTCCAAGGCTGATGTCCTTGGTGGCCCAGTCTCTCTCACCTCAGTCCTTGCTCTGAGCAACCTGAACTAGCAACCTGTGCCAGGGGGTTGGAACTGGCCGGTCCCTTCCAGCCCAGAATGTTCTGGGATTCTGTGATTCCGCCCGGCACTGCCCGGGTGACAGTGCTGGAGCTGGGAATGTCCGTCAGCAGCACAGGGCTGGCTCTGCGGGCTGGGGACACGGGCACACCAGCGGCACAGGGCTGGCTCTGGGGACACGGGCACACCAGCGGCACAGGGCTGGCTCTGGGGACACGGGCACACCAGCAGCACAGGGCTGGCTCTGGGGACACGGGCACACCAGCGGCACAGGGATGGCTCTGCGGGCTGGGGACACGGGCACACCAGCGGCACAGGGCTGGCTCTGGGGACACGGGCACACCAGCGGCACAGGGCTGGCTCTGGGGACACGGGCACACCAGCGGCACAGGGCTGGCCTTGCACAGCTCCCTCAGGACCAGCTCCGGCCAGGCTCGGGATGTGCTGGCTCACACCTCTCCAGGGTGGCTTCTCCAGGACGTGCAGGGCACCCAGGCCCTGCTGCTCTGTTCCATGCGGCATCCCGCAGACTCGAGCCGGGGACAGCAGCACCAGGGCCTGACACACACAGGAGCCCCTGAACACAGAGCATGCCAGGGGGAACGCCTCATAACCCCTTCGGAACACCCTCCCCACAGCTGTGTGCTCAGCTTTCTGTGCCACCTGCAGAAGTCTGAAACCTCTGAAAACATTGTTTTCAGTGCCTTGTATCACCATCATTACGTACTGAGAAACAAACACAATGAGAATTGCCCGTATTTGAAAGCAATCTCTCTTGACTTTTTCCAATTTAATACAAAATATTTTACAGTAGAAACCAGAAAGTCTCTCTCCCAGCTTTTGTCTTTTATTTGCTGCTCTTAATGCGGAGGCTTGGTGTTAAACCTTGCATGTGTCACTGGACTGACTGAGCAAAGCAAGCTGACTGGGCGCAGTGACTGCACTGCCATGCTCTGGATACTGCCAGTTCAGCCAAAGACGAAGACACAGATGATATGCTTTTTAAAATTATTATTATTATTGCTAACAAGGAGCCAAACCTGATATCTCCTAACAGGCTTCACTTCACTCAAATAAAGAGCAATGTGATTTATGCAATTATGTATTTTACGCCTTTGCACCCTTTGCACCAGCTACTGCACTGATTCCATAAAGGAATAGCTATATAAAGCAAAGCAGCAATAGTAGAACAATTCAAGCTTACCCTGTCACAGTTCAGTAAAAATACTAAAAACTGAGTTACGAAGAATCTTAAAAAAAAAATTCAGTGTTTGCAAACTAAAAATAAAAGCGTAAATGAAAACGTGCAGCATGTTTGGTTTAGCAAATGTAAGAAAACATCAGGATTGCTGACAAGAAACTAATTTTCCTGGAATTATATAGAATAACTGGATTATGCAGAATAACTGAATGCATGCTGCCATTTCGCATTTCTTCATGTACACTTCAGAGCAATATTTTATTGTAATTAACTTTAAATTATGCTCAGCATTTTCTTCAAGTGGCTGCATTTCCAAAATAAAGCTACATGGACCAATCCCAAAGATGTATTTCAACTAATGTAACTTTTGTGAACTGAAACTCATTAAACGGTATTGGCAAATCAATAAGGACATAAAGATGTAAAGCCTTTCTTCAGGAAACAAACCAGATTATACTCTTCTAATCTAAATAGTCAGTTAAGTCTATTAATAATTAAATCACATAGAAAACCTGCCTTGTTATTAAAGTCTCTTCAGAATGTCCATACAAGTTGGAGTACGTACATATATAATACATATTATTTATATTTCTACCTTTCAGAGCTTTCCAATTTCAATTAAAATCCTGTAATTTTTATTGGGAATCACATTACATGCATGATAGAGATAAGTTAATTAAAGGACAATCAATTCTAAGAGATGGCCAACAATGAACATAACCAGTTTACAAATTACCTACTGCCACTCAACCAGAGCATGCAATGTCTGTGGACAATTACAAAAAAGCTTTAATTGATTTTTAAAATTTCAATAATACCATATGATTTGTACATTCATAAGTACTTTGCTTTGGGCTGTGACTTTTAGCATTAGAGGAACTGCTGAGAACACCACTGCAAATTCCTGGATGGTCAAAGCAAAGCTGGCACGCCTTCGGCACCCCCTAACCAGCCATGCCTTCATCTCAACCTGAACAAATAACCAGTTTATGTGGTGTAGTGCCTTAAGATAGTAATCTTTTAAAGGAACTCGTTCTTGACTAATTACAATTAGAAGGCATTTAGCACACTCACTTGAAGTTTGTTACAGACAGGCAGGTTCCACTGCTCTGATGGCAGACAAGTACATTATTCTCTGAAAATTCTGGCAATCCAACCGAACTGCTAAAAAACAAACAACAAACTGTTACTCTCTGACTCACTTCTAATACAGCAAACAGGACACCTTAATGCTCTTTTGCCTCAACATCCTACAAAGTCTGAATGAAAGTCGTTCGCTATGACCTGTTTCCACTACCTCCTCCTCCTTTCACTTTGGGGAGGTCTGACAAGTCCCAGAGCACCAGCTATGAGAAGCAGGGACAAGCAAAGGCTGAGCCCCCAGCAAAGGCATCTTCTCACTGTAGAAATCCCAAAAAAACGACATCATGCTAGGAAAAGAAACTCCAGTGATTCTGCGGTTGCAGGTAGGACACTCGTTATGTGCAGGGAATTCATTTTGTGAGGCTGCCCGTGTACCACAGACACCACATGAACAGTGAGCAGAAAGCAAATGCTGGCTCACTCTTCCTGCTCTGCTTGTCCTGCTAAGAGCCTGGAGATGAACACAGCACGAGGACGGAAGTGCCCGTATCTGCCAGCTTGGATTTACCCTGAAACAGAAATCCAGCTTTGTGGTAGGGGAACTTGGAAGAACGCCATCCTCCCTGCAGAAGCTCATTTCACAAACAAAACATCATGAACAGTTTAGGAAGAACCGGCTAGAAAAACATTTGCCGTATTTTGCTTGGAACTGTAATTCATTATTTCCATTAATGCTTTACCTTTGGAAGACACAGATGAACTTCAGCTGTTGAGCTGCCACAAGGGAATTCAAGGTGCTGAACTAGAAAAAATACAACTGTGCCTAAAGGCTTTACCAGCTTCAGGTGGGGGCCTAAGGTAGCATTTCAATGTGTACTCCTGACTTCTAAAAATATAATTCAGAAAGAAAAACAAAACCAAAACTGTAGTCTATAGAGCCTATATGAAGAGTGAGTTATAATTACTTCATTTACTAGTTCTGTCACCACTGCCTTGTTCAAACCTCATTTTTGGCCTTGCTAGCATCACCATATTACCATTGTTTTTTCACTTTGAACTAGAAAATTGTAAAGAAAATATATTTTAAACATTTCAAGAAAGCAGAGCATTGTAACATACTTTGTGAAGCTAATCCATCAATAACAAAAAGTCCACTGTACAAATAAAGCTCATGGCTCTGTAACATGCTTCTTGATCACATGGAAGTTGATAAAGGGGAGCTTTGGTGATGCAGATTGGGAGCGTCCAGACTCACAGCTGAGGCCTGACTCTACTACAGTTTCCAAGGGCATTAACTGCAGATCTGTTCCTGCTCAGGATGAAGTCAATGTTCCTGAGGGAACCGGCAGTGATGGCACCGAGCAGGGCACCACGGGCTCGGGGACAGCTTTGCCAAGCAAGAGGGAGGCACCGGCTCAGCCAGCCTGGAATTGCAGCTGGGCTCAAGAGCCACCCTGTGCTGCTGCACTACCAGGATTACTGTGCTTTTACACATCAATTTGAGCACAAACCTGAATGGAAACAAATTTCTACTTTTAAACTGGATATATGCTTTCTTACAGAAAACAAATTAATCAAAAGGCCTAAAAAAGGGGGACTCTTCCAAAGGAGTGCAAGGTATCAGTCAGTTTTGCTGTTAGCACACCCAGAAGAAGGACTTTTTGTCCTACAGGCTCACACCTGGATTACCAAGCAGCCACCATCTGAAAGGGATGTTTCAGTAATAGTGGAAGTGAAAAAGAAAGCCTCCATATAAATATAAGTAATAACTTGAATTTTATTTTAAAACTGAGAAGATAAAAATAGTCTGTATAAATCAAACAAGTTGTCTCTTCATGTCACTTTTATGATGGACATTAATCTTAGTTTCTAGACAGAACTGCTGTCTGATGTAACCATGCTTATTGACTTAATGGGAAGAAATTTACATTAGTCTAAGAAACTGTGATGAATGCAGTCTTAAAGTTCAATGACTCAAACACTTAGTAACCTCAAACATTGACCCAGATAGACAGAAACTTAAATCTTAAACCTGGAGCATAAGTTTAGGCTTCATTCACATTTTGCTGTCAAGGTATTTTGAATCTTCACATGTTTTTACATCTCCTAATGCCCATTAGTGTGCGCACACACTGTACGTGCAGGGCACGCCATTTCCACACAGAGAGGAGACGGCCGCTCCTGGGCTCAGGCTCTGGGTCCCACTGGCCTCTGCCCAGCTCAGGAGACGCAGGTTCTGCTCTCCCAGCACAAGCACCACGGCACGTGGCTTACCCACGGTCTGGGCAGCAACCGGCCCTATCCTCAAACACTTTCACTTCTTCTGGATTTAGGACTAGGATCTGGTAAACAGCCTTCACGCCTAAATATGTTAAAACACATGTGTTCAATGAAAAGAAATACTCCTTAATCTGAGATCAGATAACATCACTGCAGCAAAAGCTGTTCAGCTGCTGAGATGTCAGTAATTTAATGGAGCCAACAGTTTATGGATCACAAATGTGATTTATCACACAACTGAAAACCTGTAATACTGACTCTTGCAAAGAACAAGGCTCAGGATTTTGTTTGGTTTAGAAAATAAGACAAAAAGTAAAACAAACTATTAATGTCTTATGGTTCACACATTCAAAACTGGAGATCCCTGATGTGAAATAATACCTAAAACATCTGAAGGTTCTAAACATGTATGGGCACCAGATGCTTCATTTGTCACAGGAACTGTAGTAAAACCACCCCAATTCTACCTCCCCCCCCACCACTATCTGAACTTAGAAGACAGTAGGTAACTAACTTATAAAATACATTTTTATAGCAACACCCATTCCATACATCAGGAGAGATTCCCAGCTGGATGCACCCTGAAACTACTGGAGTTAACAGAACGCACCCAATACAATCTACATGGGACCTTCGTGAGAAGATGGTGCACGGAAATACGAATGTTCCAAGTCAGAAGGAACAAGGCAACCTAGTTTAATCTGATTATTCTGAGGTTGAGGCAACATATTAATCAAGTGGACAAAACAATTCTGTTAATGACATTCAAAAGGTACAGTACAATAATCAATCATATACTATATTGCAAATGATAAAACAAGCATCCAGAAGGGTTATGCTAATTACATGTTTCAAGTCAAATGAACCCGTTCCATGCTTTGTCTTGTTTAGACAAATAGAGCATTCCTGCCATTTAATTATATTTCAGATGTCTATACCAGTGTCTGCAGCGATACGTTAGCCTGCAAAGAACTGGAGATGGACTCTTCCCTCCAGGACAGGAGCACTGCACCCCAGAAGCAGTGCGGGACACACGGACACTCAGACACAGGGACACACAGACACGTGTACACTTGGACACATGGACACAGGGACACACAGACGTACACTCAGACACACGGACACTTGGACACAGGGACACACAGACACGTGTACACTCAGACACGTGGACACAGGGACACATGGACACAGGGATACACTGACACAGGAACACCCTGACACTTAGACACACTGCAGCAAGGGGACAAATGGACATGTGGACATACGGACACACAGACACGGACATACGGACACTTGGGACATGCGGACACACGGACACACAGACACACGGACACGTAGACACAGACACATGCAGACACATGTACACTCGGGCACGCAGACACATGGACACACAGACACATGGACACGCAGACACTCGGACATACGAACACAGACACTCAGACACATGGACACTCGGACACACAGACACATGGACACACAGACACACAGACACATGGACACACAGACACACGGACACTCGGACACACAGACACATGGACATGCAGACACTCGGACATACAAACACAGACACTTGGACATACGAACACAGACACTCAGACACGTGGACACTCGGACACACAGACACACAGACACATGCCAGGCGGGGAGCTCTCGCCAGGCACCCCGGAGGGCGGGAGCGAGCGCCTGGCCGCTCGGGCTGGGGCAGCGCTGTGCCTGCACATCATCCTTCTCCACCTCGGCCACAGCTGCCCTTCCTTTCCAATTTCCTTTGCTTGCATTTAGCAGCTTGAGCCCTTCCAGCCACGCTGCATCCACCACAGCACAGCCCTCCTCACTTGCAGTGCAGGACTCAGCAGGTCAGTCTTTCAAGGAAAACAGGAACATTTTTAAGCAAAAACTACTAAGCCTATAAAATCAGCCAAATCCTCAGAGAACTGAGAGCAACCAAGTATGTTCCTAAGTCTGTAATTGGAAAAAAAAAAAAAATACCCAAACCCCAAGATCTTCCCCCAAATCCCAATCAAAACATCCTTTTGGATAAAAAAATAGGTAAACGCAATTATCCTTAGTTTTCAAAAGGAAGTTGTTTATTAATAAAAAAAGCACAAGTCATTGCTATGTTTCAGAATCCTAACCTCATGCCATTTTCTGTCTAGCAACAGATTACAGTTTTATTCAAAGCATTTTCCAATGAAAGCAAAAAAACGTAAGCATAAGAAAATTCAGTTTTCCATACTGTTTTTCCTTCCTCACTTTTAGGGTCCAATCCCTTGGTTACAACCAAGAGAAATGACCTCCTAAGGAAGCTACACTAACAAGTCCACAGATGCTATTAACTTCAATGGGCTTCCTTGGGAATTTACATATTTGCCAAATTAAAAAAAATGAACATTAATGCCTGGAGTCAATGGGGGTGATGTGGCTCTACTGTTCTCTTAAGAAAGAAAAATGTCCATTTTCAGAAAGAAGACACTAGATTTTGAATTGCAATGACTGCAAGTACCCTGACTCACCCAGTATTCTGTATAGTTATGGTTTTCCCTGATAAAAATAAAATGTAAGGCATAAGGAAAACTAGGCTACTAGCTCAGGACAGGGGAAAAAATAACTTTGCTGCTGTGTATAAAAACACAAAATCGATTTTGTGCAATTTAGTATCCACATTTAATTTTTGATTTTTAAACTGTAAATTATCAAAATAGCAATACTCGTTTCCTCACAACATTTCAACAAATTTTTAGACAAATCCAAATCCTAAAATGAAATTTTTAGCCTTAAAATGTTCCATATATATCTGCATGGTCTTTTAAAGAATGCTCCCTACCAGAGTGGAGGCATTTTTAGGCTGGAGGTTTTACAAGGATTAGTCATCATTTTTGCTACTATACGCTGTATAATCACCCACGCAAACTCGTCAGCTTGCCTTAAATTAACTTTAATTCAGGTCTGCCAAAGAAGAAAATCAGACTGTAACTAAATGAGGTCAAGGACTTTGAGGACCCCATCGAGTCCTCCCACAATACCTGGATCTCTTTATGAAGTCCGTCTGCTCATCATGAGTCACGCAAATGGGTGCAAGTATGGATGGCAGATTAAATAACTCTGTTTAATATTAGTCAGAAATAAGAAACAATAACTAATATTTGTAAAAAGTTACACCTGAAATATTCCACTCTGTCTTATGTTAAATGTACTTAGCAGAAAGGTCAGAGCTCCTGAATTTGCTAGATAAATAAATGTTGGTGAGGTGGATGAATCACTGGAGAATTGGTGCATGGCAGCGAATGAATAACCTGCAAATGCTTCCCAAACCCCATTATTTCCCTTTTTCCAGTAGGCCAAAGATTCATGTCCCTGCATGCCGCCAGTTCATTACGGAGAAATATCATTCCTCTCCTGGCACTCTCTGGGCGGCCTCTCAGCCCCACGAGGACCCTTTAATGTTTAATTCCCCATCATCTGCTCCAGTGAACAGCTTAATCTCTGCTTGTATGATCAATACTATATCAGTGTAAATTAAAATGACAATTTTAAAGTAATTAAGCCTGTTAATGCTCGATTCAAATGTCATTATTTGCACAAGGGATTGAGGAGAAATTACATCGTGTCCAGGGTGACAGGAAAATGTTTGAGCCTTCTCAATCCTGTTGCCGCTGTGCCACTGGAGGCTTTAGCAAAGCAGATTAACTTCTAGCTCCCACTGCCAGGATACCTATCCAATTTCAAAAGAGGATAACACAATTTGATAAATTTAATTCCAGCTACAAACTCAATTATTGTGATAATGGATGAAAACTGGGAGGAGACACTAAACAAGACTCACATAAAAAATACACTTAACTTCAGAATGAGATACAACAGTAATTGTTTTATTTGATTTGCTCTATCCCTTTTGAAAACCCTTTAAATAATTGTGATTGTTAGAAGAATGGCCAGCATTTATTAAATAGCATGAGCTCTAAGATCAAAGTGGCTGCAGTTTAAAGGATTTTGGTCACAATGGAAATGTTTGCTATCCTTTGTTGTACAGCTACATTTATTAGACAAGTAAAATTACATCATTACAGTATTGGATCTCATAAATAGATCTATAAAACTCAACTATACTCAGATGAAATCTCAGGCCATTCTACGTGCTGGCCTTTCCAGACCCTACCTTGACAGCATGTAGTCATTTATTATTTTAAAGGAAGATTTTAATAGCAGAAAACCCAAGACTTTATGAGACAGCCATAGGAGAGGGTTTGGGTTTCAGGCCTTACCAGTGGAAAAGTGCAGTCAAGCTATTGTTACCTGAGCTCATCTTTAACCTTGGGATACAGAAATCCACAGCAATTCGGGCAAAACACTGGACAGAGCCATCAACATTTTATATTTTGAAGCAGAGAGCAAATGTGAAACACTGAATGTCATGGCTTTAACTCGATGATAAGGAAAAGTCAAAAACCCCTTACGCAAAGGAAGTTTCAAAGCATCATACTCCTACTGCAAAGGTAGCACCAGCCTGAGAGGTCCATCAGCATTCCTGTCACTGGATATTGTTTAATAAATTCAGTTTATCTGACCGTTTGCATTTCCCAAAGTTCTCTGAAATAATTATATTGAATTTTTATTAGTGCACATGAAACATTTTTGGCTTTCACTTCTTTGAATAATAAATGGCATATATTAAAGTGCCTTACAGGTCTAATAACTTGCATCAGATCCATGTAGGCCTGTCTTATTAACTTTTAGTTTAAATTACAGCAGAATTCATCAATCAGTGTTTCTAAAAAGCAGACTGTACATTGCCACAGACTCTCACGAAAAATGGATCTCAGGACAATTAAAACATCTACTGTGTCTCAAGTATTTAATCAGAAAATCTATCAACCAGCAGATTTTCTTAGATGAACTGTCTAACAAAGAGCCCTGAAAGGGTAACCAAAGCCTATTAAAAATTTTTCACGATGAAGAAAAGGGAAAGAAAGAACTGAGCTTTAAAAACAAGCTTAAGTTTTTAAATTAAATTCGTTAGCTCTAGCACAGAGTTCTGAAATTAAGTCAAGCTGATGGAGTGGCGTGCAGGAGGCTTGGTGCTCCCTCCATCACCCCTTCCTTACACACAGCAACTGCTGCCGTGGCACAGTTCAAACCCAAGTCCCCAGTGCCATTTGATGCAACAAAAAAGATCTTCCTCCAGCAGGAACAGCTGCAGATTCAAAACTGTGAGGCTACAGGAATGCTACTGTAAGTGAATTACATTTTGCTCTGATAATGAAACCTTTAAATTAAATAGCTTCTGCACCAAAACAGAACCAAACTGCTATCTTTAAAAAAATTACCTGTTGCCATATTATGTGAGCTTTTGTGAGATGTTTACAGCTCTGTGACTAAATTTCCCACAGTCTGTACTGTAAACATCTTGTTTTCCACATTCCTTTCTGATGGTAGTCAACTGATGGACTTCTAGCCTGGCCAGTGGGATGGAGAGGTGGTAACCTTTTTCTCCAGTCCCTGGTCATTCTTCAAAACCTCTAAAAGCAAAGTCTTTGTAAACAATAAAGTTCTTTCTTCTTCAGCCTTCATCTCTTGGAGGCAAATCTGTGCGTATTTACCCGTGTGCACCAGCGACAATGACCAGAAAGCACATCCAACGAGTGAGGCCACTGTTACTCTGAGATTTCCCAATACCTTCAAACTCCTCTTTACCCTCTCCTCACATCAGCGACAGGCCCAAAGACTTGGCTGCTGCCACAGCATATGGAAACATGCTTGGGTCGGGCAGGGGTTACTCTTCTTCAAGAAACTTGGAAGAGAAAATTAAACAGACACCAGAAGGGTTTTTAAAATTAAATTAGGAAATATGAAGTAACACTGTTTTTATACCACAGTGAAATTATTGCCCGTAACAATTTTATGCAGTATTTGCACTGACAATTTGAAATATTTCCCCCATTACGCAGGACAAGAAATGAATCCAGATGTGAGTCCACATATGGATTCTACAGCTAGGTAGTTGAATTCATAGAATATATATTAAAAAGGAGTAACGTGCTAAGAGTATTGAACAAGGCCCTTCTCCTGAAGCATCCAGCTCACTCCCAAGGCAGAGCAGAGAGCCTGGTTCACCAAGGGTACAGGTGAGGACAGTTGCCTAACCCCACTGTTAAGAGCAAAGCTCCTTGCCTGCTGGCTAGAAGGAAAGAAAGAAAGAAAAATACAACTTTCAAATTAGTGCTTGAATAGATTATTAGAATATTTTCCTTTGTACCCCACCTAAAACCTGTGCACACACTACTACAGCTTTTCTGGTTTGCATTACTAGCAGGGCATGTTAATTGACTTCCCACCGTATGGAGCATCACATTAATTGTTTCCCCATGAACAATAATAGCTCCATTTATCATGCACATGTTGGCCCACATTGGCTTTGCAAAGCTTAATAATCATCACTGATCTCAGTGTCCGAAGAACGAAAGAAACATGGGTAAAATTTACCCCAAGTGACAGATTCATTCAGAATTATTAAATATACTTTTGCTGTTGAAGAAAGAATAAGTGTTCCACCTCACTTTGCTTTTCAAATTGCACAGGCAGGCTTTTAAAGAAGTAACACAGGTCAGTAGAAAGAAACCAAACTTTACTGGGACTCCATCAGATTTATTTATCCTCATCAATGTCCTGTTTGAAATCAACTCTTTCTTTTAATTCTGTATCTAGCATGAGCTGATTTTTTTCTACTAGGCTTTTATTAACATGTGAGAAGATAAGGAAAACCAAGTGCTTCAAAGTATTATTAATCTAATTTGATCTTCATTCCTCCTATGCATATTTGGTTCACTTAGCACCTGCAGTAATGAGGGGCTTCATCCGCATGAAGGAGGGGTTTTGTCCTGTGCTGGCAGCTCCACAAGAAGCTGATCACATGAGGTACCCATCGTGGGCGAAGTAAACCCAAATAAACCCTTTTTGGTGAGGCAGCAGATGGCCATGTTAGACCCAAACACCGTGAGTTCAGCCACTTCAGCAGAACCCATCCAAACACACAAAGGACAGCAGCATTTTTTAAGAAATTTCTAAGACTTTTCTATGGTTTGACAAAAAGGAACTCGATGAATTCCCTGAACACAGGTAACAGTTGTTCAACTGTAGGGGATCTCAGACCATAGAGCAAAGAGGCTCCCAGGTACCAGGAGAGATCCTGGTCCCAGTCCCAGCACAAGACTGAGTGCCTGTATGGAGCAGGATGCTGAACAGAACCACAAACCCGAATTCCGAATCGGCCATTGTGACTCTTTGGATCTTTCTTTTTCTGTTCGCTATTTCAGAGGGCTTCTGTCAGGACATGCTAACAAGTGTTTTAGCTCTTTAAGAGCTTAACAAATTTTCAGTTTGCTCTGATAGATTTTGTGCAGAATATTTGTTTCCCACATGTGATGCCATGACACAGCACTCAATCACATTTGTCTTTTGCCCTGATATATGGTCCAACCACAATACACTTGCTCAAACCTTTGCCAGCCTGTCAGTTACAAATATTTTGTACTCTTTGGGAAAGTCCAGTGACAAGTGATTGAATTAAAAGACAATCTGGGCATAACACTAATCTTAAGAAACGGACAAACTAAACACAACCAACAAGACCTAAACAGCTATTGACTTTTTTTAATATCACAACCGGGGTAGGTTGCTAATGACAACGTGAGCTGACCAAGGTACTGCCACAGCGCTGCAGTAGCTGAGGGTGCTCCAGCCATGGGATCTCTTAACCTCAGCACCGGTATTATCAGGTGTCAGGATAATGAGGTTCAAAATTCTCCTTTTTGCCAGTGAAACAGGAACATTTTTGAAAATAGAGAAAAATACCCAAATAGATAGTGGGACTGGACTCTTTTTAATTTCCAAAGCAAAACAGAATCTAATACTGCTTTTCCACTTGGAAATATTCCTAAATAGGAAAGGAGAAAAGTTTTAGTGCTGCTGTGTTAGACACAGCTGTCAAAGATGCTCACAGGACAATGACTACAAAGCTGTGAAGAAGGGAGACAACATTTAAGTCTGTTAGGAAGACTGTTAGGAATTCTTTCTTGCTTTCCATCTCTTTATCACTGCATGTAAATTTGTGGCATTTTGCTCTTTTACTGGTTCCTCGGCCTACACTCTTAAAGACTTTTTCCCTTCCCACTTTTTTGATTACTGAACTGCACCTTTTATGAGCAAACTCTAAGAATATCCATTAACCCGCAGTCAAAAAATGTCCCTGAAAATAAACAGAGGATCTTTGCTATTTAGCACATACAAAGAGAAAAATACCAGGTTTACAAACTGCATTTACAACACTCACATTAGTAAAAAATCAAATTTCTTTTTTTTCCCTTTGCCTCACAAGTGATCTGAAAGGACATGAAACATACTGCTAGATTTCCCAGGACACGGGGAACCCCACCTGTGAGCTGGTGGCTCATACAGATTCCTATGTGTAAGCCTTACAGCCCTGGGAGCACACTTATGTGCTGCGTCACATGAATACCAGAAAAACAGATACAGGTTAAAAAAAAAAAAAAAAAAATAGTACGAACCCCAGAAATTTTAATCAAACTCTTGCACACTAACAACGGCTGATGAATAACTTGGTTGACGAAATGCAGTTATGGAGGGAAGCGGACAATGACCAAAACTGCCATCAGCTCCAAAAAGTAATTTACAGAGATGCAGTTTTATTCCTCTTGACTGATCATGTCTCCTTGAATTAAACAAAATAAACACACAATCCAGGATGTGGATCTGGGGAAGGAATACTGCAAAATGGGAATTTGTGCCTATGGAAACACGTGAAGTTGTGAACAGTGACTCGGGGACAGCTGGGGTGCAGTGAAGGCTCCACAGGACAGACCCAACGGTTTAAGGGTCTTTTTTAACACTGACCAAACTCTTCTCTCTGTTCATGGAAAAGGCCCCTCCCATGCCCATTGCAGCTCTCCTTTCCTGCCACCTTTCAGCACTGAGCCGGCGCTCTGCCACGGCTGCAACGGCTGCCAGAGAACAGCAACATCAATAAACCTGTTCAGAAGAACATTTTGATATCTAAAACTCAACTGGCCACTTTTTAAGAGAAAATGACTTTTTGAAAATGCAGGTAATTGTATTTCATCCTTTCCACTAACCAGAAAGACCTAAATACCCCCACCACCCCCAGAGTACACAATGCTGGCAGCGCCAGGGCCCAAGCAAGTCCCAGTTAAAGAGCTCATTACCCTGCCGCATACCTATTGCTGTTCCGATGTAAAATGAAGTTAAACCAATGAAGCAAAAATAATCCATTTAATGCTTATGCTCTGTGATGCATTTCTATGGGGTTTCTATTGTTGTTGTTACAGTGCTTCTGTTCATTCTTATGCTTTAGTGGTTCAACTGCAATTTATCAGCCTGGAGTGGAAAATACCTGGCACCTACTTAAAATGCATGGAGCTAGCAATAAAATTAACCTTGTGGCAATTGTTTTCCCACATGTTTGATAGACCAATGTCAGCTCATCTGTTAGAAGGAAATAAAAAAGTCAAGCCTAAATGTACAAAAAATTATGATGGAAGCCTTAAATAAAGCAAGGGTAATGCAAGTTTATTGAGTCAAAAATCAATCAATCAATGACCGAGTGGATTAGGAGCACCTCATAAGCCCCAAAGAAATAATTTGCCCAAACACTGAGATTTAACGGTAGAGGACCAAATTCCAACACTTTTAGGAAGTAAGTAATGAAAAATCAATTTGAAAGGAAAAACAGATCAAGAACCCTGGATTCTGACATGCCGACACATTTATTGCTGAATACCATTTCTTGGCTGACCCGAAAACTTCGGAAGGTGTTTATTTACTTTCAACACCTTCCAGAGATCAATATTTTTAATTTGGATCCGAGTTATTATTTTTCACATCACAGCATCGGGGAGTGGAGTAAAGTGGCTCATATTTTAGTGCTAAAAAGATCGATATGACAGTTTCACCTTCACTGCAGCCCCCCGCAGCCGCACGGGTGCACATCATCACGTCCCGCAGGGGGGTGCAGTGCCGCGGCACAGGGAGCAGGTCATCACCCAGCCCCAGCTCCAGACAGCCCATGATTTACCTGGTCATGAAGGGCCTGGTGCCCTTAGAAAACCAATCTTGCTTCTCCCACTTTATCAGGCCTGTCTCTTACCCGGTGTACGGGAAGGGGGAGGGAGCAGGATGAGAGAGAAGGGGAAGAGAGGGAGGGCAGGAGCAGAGCGAAAGACAATCAGTTTCACAAAGCGGATTACGTCCCTCATCGTAAATGCATCCATTCGTTTTTACCTTCCTTGAACCAGGGCACATCTGTAATCGATAATTAATTTTCCATAAATTTCAAAATATTGTTCTGGTGGCTGGAAGAAGTGGAGCGCACAGGGGAAGCAGGAGGGAGGATCCCAGTGGCACGAGGGGCTGCTCGTGGGCTCCGGTGGCTCTATTGATCGCTGCAGGGCTGGGAGAGCCAAAGGCTGCCCGGCATCTCCGGCCCTACGCCCAGGACACGCTGCTGCTCCAGCTGCCATCCCGAGCGCTCCCTCAGCCTGGCTGCCCTCCCTGCGACACATCGGCTCCAGAGGCACCTTCTACATACAGCCCTGGGGCTCCAAACCTCCCTCCACAACGGCATCACCCTTCCAGGGTAAGAGACTCAGATGCTGCATAAACACCAACATGGCGCTGCATGAAAAGGACGAATGTTTCTAAATACGGAGAGAAGCATTAACTGCAGGTTTTACCAGACACAGGTCAGTGACATGGAGGTCAGGGATGGGATATGTGTGGCACAAGAACAGGCCTGTGGGACTTGGGGCTGGCAAAGCTGAGGAGACTCAAGCTTATCTGAGCATGCATGCACTGCACAGGTAACTGCTGCCGGTTGACTATGCTCTCTGGACTAAGTACTCTCATGATCGCAGAACCACAACTCAAAACCAAGCACTAATTGGACACCCCAAGTGATTTTGTAACAAAATGGTGATGCTCCAGCCCCGAGAAGTCATTTGTGATATGATAACATGGCTGTTACTCATTACTTAGTGCAGTAATCGGTTCCTTAAAAGCACAGCTCACTCGAAACCAGGTGGATACCAAAAGAGGAAAAGCATCTACCAGTAAGAAGCATTTATGAGGAAATCTCACACTTTCTTTTAAGTGTGTCTTAGAAAACAAGCAGCAGAGACGAGGAGGAAATATGTCTCTGCAAGATGGGCTGCTCCAAGGAACACATTCTTTTCTCAGCATAATTAATAGCTCACACTCTTTAAAAAATTGCCTTCATGAAGTCCTGTGCATGGAAGAGTGATAAATGACAGTCATCCTCCTGGGGTGTGTTCCAGAATACTAACTGAAAAGTAAATGCAGGACTATTTCTCCAAATTATGTATCCGAGCTAAAGGTCATATTAAAGGAGCAGCTTTATGTAATGACATTAACTGAAAGCCAGCAGCTTCTGGCTTACTGACAGCGGCACTGCAAAGTCAGGGTAAGGAGACTTTCTCGGACTTGTGGGGACACGCAGCACCCAAGCACGCCGTCCCTGATACGCCTCTTCTGTATGGAGAGGGACTGATACCCACTTCTAAATTCCAGTCCTTAAGTCCTTCCAGACTCAAGAAGTGGAGAACTGCAGTGACTGACAAATAATCCAAACATGTGGATGGTCACTTGTGTTTTTGTGACACTGTTTAGAAGGAACTGTCCTAGGATTGCACTGCAAAGCATCTAATATCTCAAATCTTGCAACTCAGTAAGAATTCTTAGTTTGTTGATCTCTGTCAGTCAGAAACCAAAGGGATCCAGGCTGGCATTTTTTACTCTTATGTTAGTATTAGGAGATTAGAAAACAAACACTAAAACCTGGCTGAGACTAGTCCTAGGATCCTGGTGCCCCCAGGGGCTATTTGGAAGCCTGTCAGGGAACAAGTTTGTGAGTTGGTATCTCTCACCTGGGAGAAAGGCTGAAAACTGAAGACATGTCCAAGGCCCCGGGAAAAACATCTCTCACTGGATGTGCTCTGATGGAGACACATACCTTGGATAATGCTCCCCAGATTTTTCCACTCCACCATCCTTGCTAAGGAACACATCCTTCCCGCTCAGCCAGTACAGATACACAGCATTTTTCTGGCCTGTTAATACCCACTGCATCTCTGAAGAAGACTTACAAACACTCTGCAAGTGGTATCTTGTTGGCTCATGGTTAAAGGCAAAAAAATCCAGGCACTGGAAATCCTAAGAAATGAGTGCCAAGTGACTGTCTCCAGTTTCACAACCTGGTTTAGGATTGGTTCATCTAAGTTTTTTTTAAGTTTGTATTTTCCAAGTGTTACAATGTTTTTAGCTCAGATTTTTCTCACTCTTTCAGGACCCACTGGAGATACTTTTTTTGGTCCATCAACATATACAGAAGAATAACCCTTGTCTACATGTAGACATGTTCCCACATTCTCACACATTACCCACCCATGCACACCTCCTTTCCTTACACGATTCCTTACTCCGTGGTCCAAACCCCAAACTGCTCTACTGTAAGTGGTCAAACCATCAACTATGAATTTTAATATGGGGGCCACATAAATTCTGGCCCAGTTTCTGGGCAGCCCTATTTCCCATAACTTCCATGACTGAGTGTTGTACCTACTGGCGCGTGTTGTCCCAGCTCGCTTCCAGGGACATGGACTGGCTCACCTCAGGCACATCTGCTGACTTTCACAGACATTAAAGATCAGCCCTAACACTGTACAAGGCAGATTTCCACCTTCCATGTCATTTTTATCATTTGATGTTCCCTCTTGGACAAGCTGATGCCCTTTCCTGTCCCAAACAAACTTTGCTCTTTTACAGGTCTTGTTATTTGGAAGAAACAGAATCTACTTTTCAGATGCCAATTCCTGTTTACGGCACAATTTTTCCTATGCTTATTACAAAGCAGGTGCAAGAGAAGCCTTCCAGAGGACAAAGAACATTATGTCTGAGAATCCTGGTACAGTAACAACTTTCAGCAAAGAAAAACATGCCTCCTTTGTGAGAGATGGGAGCTTTTTCCAAATGTAAGGACGAATGCCTCTCCACTAAACCTAAAAGACAAAAGGTGCACAACCTGAATACTCAGACTGGAAGGACACCAAGACCATCAGTCACACAAGCACATCCAAACACCGCAGGCAAACCTGCTCTCCCCAAGAGCACTTCACCCCATCACCCCTGCCAGGGAGGGACCCCTACACAGGACACAGCAACTGGGAAGGGGTTGTGGGTAAGTCCAAGAGTAATGCCCATCACTCCTCGAACCAATGTTCACGGTGATTTTACTTCATTCAGAGAGCAGATTTTACATTATTCTCCAACAACACCTTTTGTCAGCCTGGAAAAGATGGAATAGAATAAAACAGACCCCAAACTCCTTTACACTTTGATATGCACAACCAAAAGAAGGGAACAGATAACTATCCTCCCCAACTGCAACTGCTGTCACCCACCTCTGGAGACCTAGTATTTATCCTGTTTATTCGAAAAAAATGTTATGATCAGTTGCTTTTGTTTTGCTACATTTATTTATGTTAATAAATTACTGCAAATATTGCAATCTGTGTTCAGTGTAAAGGCCAGAAATGAGACACAAAGCTATTCCTGTACAGTGAGCCACTCAGCAAACAGCAATATTTGGAACTATTTGGACAAAGGCAGCAGTGTCTCAGCCTGAATTCACGAGCAAAAATCACTAAATTTGTCAAAATGACTAAACCCATTTCTACCTTTTCCTCTGTTGTTTCACACGCTTTGCATGTCAGACAAATTATCAGGAAAATACTCCTTGTTTGACATTTCATTGCTTAATGCTTTACTGGTGCAGTAAAACAAGACAACTGCTGAAATTATAGGAAAATAAATTTGTAATTTCTTCCTCATTTAGCCATTTTTGAAGCTTGTGTATAGGAAAGTCATTAATGTTATGTCCTCCTATCGACGTTCCAAGCCTTTCAAGGGATAACTAATGTTTTTTCTATACTCTTCCATGTGGCCAGTTAAATTAGACACATTATTTCTGTGCTGTTAGGGAACACTGATCAATAGACACTTGGAAAGCCCTCTAAAACGAAGTGGAAACACTTCCTCAGTGTCAGAGGGTTCTAGTTTGGGTCTGTATGCTGCAAACATTGCTACACGTAATGGAGCAGCGAGAGCGTGTCTGAGGCATTTTAACACTCACGTCCAAAGCTCTGAACACTCTGAGCTCTTGAAGGGACGACACGCTGTCTGCTGGGCCTTTGTCACTGGCTTCTACCCCTGGGAATGGCTCTTCTGCCAAAATCCATCGGCCTCTAGCAGCAGAGCCTGCAGGCTTCACCTCAGCTCAGCACCACTCAAGAGCTGTGCAGAATCTTACCATTTTTCCCTTGGAAAACTGGGATATTCAGTGCACAGCAACAACCATATCCTGACATATGATCAGGTGACATAACGCAACTCCATCTTTTGTTCCCGTTAGTTCTATTTCATTGTGAAATAATGGCTGCGTTCCCAGCCTTTCTGCACGGTACGGTGGGTGAGCAGTGCAGTGAGGCTCGATTGTCATAGGATATTCACAGTCAGGAGCCGAGCGGTCTCGTGGATTGCTTTCTTTTTGGCTACAAATGCTGCATTATAACATTATTTCAAACGTTAATAAACCCATTAATTTCTGTCAGTAAACACCATACATCTGATTTTTCTACAGTCACACTGATCTTATTTAAGTATTAATTCAGTGCCCCAGACAAACACATTAGCAAGTGCCTTAAGTAGCATTTCATAATTTTTCAAGCAATTATTTTCATATTTTCAAATCTCACATCTTTACTTGAAAGCCAGAGCTGCTCCAAATCTAACACTTTGTCACACAAACCAAATTCCACACATGCATTACCTGAAAAGAGCTGTTAATAACCTGAAGGCTCTGCTCAACCAATGTGTGACTGGCCCTGCCCTTCACCCTACCACATACAAACCCAAACAGGATTTCTGACTGCTTCATACTGGAGGCTTTTTTTTTTTTTTTTTTTTTTTTTCTGTAAAAAGACAAAATAGGGAACTAGATGCCCAAATTTTTAAAGAGGACCCCCATGTGGGACTTGGAAAACTTCAATTTAAAGCATTTCCTGTATTACTTTTGTCAGATCCTCAATTACTTCAGCAGATAACGCTGTTCTCCATTACTATTCCTCCCGTTCTATTAAACACATCATATCCTCCTGAGCACTTGGCAAGCTTTACACAAAATGCTCCTGAAGCCTCAGCCCTTGTGCGGAGCCTGGTCAGCTGGGGGACAGTGGCCAGCGAGGGGCTGGGGACCTGCCCACGGCCACAGCCCCGATGACAAGGGCAGGGCTGCTGAGCACTGCCCCACGGCCTGAATAGAAGGCTGCGAGGGTCCCTATGCATTAAGGGAAGGGTTAGATCCCACTGGATACACTCCACAACACTTGAGTGTCCAACACGTGTTCCCGGTGTGCCGCATGCAGCACGCACCAAACGCTCACAGCGAGCAGCTGCTTGCAGGGCAGTGCTGGGGGAAGAGGCTGCTCAGGGGTGAGCTGCTGACAGCGGTCACCAAGCAGCCCTCTGCTCTCCCTTCTGCTCGGGAAGCTCCCTGTCCCAGCGGGAGACGTTCACAGAACACGGGTGGGCAATGGCAGCCCGTGCCCACAGCGCCCAGGGAGAGCCAGGCACTGAACAACTGGCCCACAACAGCGAGGCAGCACCGGGGAGGAGAGCCAGGCACTGAGCACCGGGCCACAACAGCGAGGCAACGCCGGGGAGAAGCAGGCACTGAGCACCGGGCCACAACAGCGAGGCAGCACCGGGGAGAGGCAGGCACTGAGCACCGGCCCACAACAGCGAGGCAGCGCCGGGGAGAGCCAGGCACTGAGCACCAGGCCCACAACAGCGAGGCAGCGCTGGGGAGGAGAGCCAGGCACTGAGCACCGGGCCACAACAGCGAGGCAACGCCGGGGAGAGGCAGGCACTGAGCACCGGCCCACAACAGCGAGGCAGAGCCGGGGAGAGCCAGGCACTGAGCATCGGGGCCACAACAGCGAGGCAGCGCCGGGGAGAGCCAGGCACTGAGCACCAGCCCACAACAGTGAGGCAGCGCTGGGGAGAGCCAGGCACTGAGCACCGGCCCACAACAGTGAGGCAGCGCTGGGGAGAGCCAGGCACTGAGCACCGGGCCACAACAGCGAGGCAGCACCGGAGAGGAGAGCCAGGGACTGAGCACCGGCCCACAACAGCGAGGCAGAGCCGGGGAGAGGCAGGCACTGAGCACTGGGCCACAACAGCGAGGCAGCGCCAGCTCCTCTGCACCCCGAGCCACACAGCAGGGTCCTGGGCACAGGCACAGCACACAGCAGTGTCAGCCCCTGCACTCAGGGATGCCACGATTAAAGACGCCACCCTTGCGCCTGTACTAAGACAGCCTTTACCCTACAAAGCCTGCTCCCAGCTCCCCTGCCACGGAAATTTCCTTCCTTTCATCTCCAGAAGATTTGCCGTGTTCTTGGACTGCAAAGAAACTGTATTAAAATAAAAGGCCAGGAAACAAAACTTTTATTCCATTCACAGTGAGAATTCTCTACTAGCCATGATTTCTCTCAAAATTCTTTACTGTTTGAACAGAACAAATATATTTATTTAAAATGTATTTATCTAACAGAATTATTGTTCAAGAGCTATGTACCTCTTCAAGTTCTGTGTTCTTCAAGTAGCTATGTACTATAACAAAATGGAAAAAGCTAAATAAAAATGGAGAACTCTCATGCAAAAAGCAGGCAACAAGCCTTAAGTTGCCACGGACTCCAAGTTAAAGCCTTGGAAATATGTCAGCAACATCACTGGACTGTCAAACGCAGACCTGTCAAACAAGGCAGATGATTGAGAAGATTTACTGTTTGAGGTATGCGTTGAGCCAACCAATAACTCTTTCCATAAATCTTTGGTCAAATTACTTTAAGAACACGCAGTAATTAAATATGCACCAAAGCAGAAGCAAACAAAAATACCACCTGCTTCTGCACCGAAACGAGAGCGGCTCTCCCCACGGCAGCCCGCGGCCGTGCCACCGTGACGCGCTGCCGGCGGCCCCGGCGAGGAACCGCGCACGCACTCAGCGCCCCACAGCACAGAGCGGGGCAAGCACACAAACCCCGAGCACTGTCCGTGCCACAACGCCCCTGTGCCGTGCTGCCTGTGCACCCTGCCGGCCCCTTCCAGCACCCGCGGGCAGTGCGGGCCGGGGACAGGGCCCGCCGGAGCGGGGCAGAGGGGCCGCGGCCGCCTGGCTGCCCTCAGCCGCTCTCCGGCGACGGCTCCTCCCGGGCCGGGCGAGACCGGCACAGCCCCGGGCTGCTCCTCCCGGGCCGGCCGAGCCCGGCACAGCCCCGGGCTGCTTCTCCCGGGCCGGCCGAGCCCGGCACAGCTCCCGCAGCGCGGAGCGGGGACACGCCGCTCGGGGACACGCCGCTCGGGGACACGCCGCTCGGGGACACGCCGCTCGGGGACACGCCGCTCGGGGAGCGCAGGCCAGGGACGGCCAGCCCCAGCAGGCTGTGCCGGAAAGGAGAGCTAGGCTTTGCTTTAGCCTCACCTCTCTAGCAGCAATTAGAAAAGTTTAGGGTTTTGTTTTGTGGGGGTTTTTTTTTGTTTTGTTTTGGGTTTTTTTGGTTGTTGTTGTTTGTTTGTTTTGGGGGTTTTTTTTTGGTTGTTTGTTTTTTGGTTTTTTAACCTTTAAAAGCTTGAAATAGTTGACTTCCTCCTGTGTTCAGACACTATAGCCTACAATTTAATTTCAAGTATTTCAGCTGATTTTTACACAGATGTATTCCTACAAAACGAGGTTGTAATTTTTCTTCACAACCAAATTTTTTTCCTGTCTGTTGCACAACTGCAGGATGAAATTCTGAATATGAAATCCACAGCCCATAGAAAATTCAATTCTGTATACAAATTCCATACCTGATACAAAACAGTGTAACAATTCTGTGCAAAAAGAAGCTGCTTTATCACCAATTTTCTCAGCACCAGCACATTTGTAACAACAGAGATGCACCCATGCCTGTACTATTGAGCTATTGGTCTGCGAAATCCCTCACTGTTCTGTAATTATTCCTTCTCTTACAATTATATAGAAGTGTCAGAAAACAGGTGGAAGATAAGCCATGCCCTCCCAGCAAGAACTCTGTTGATGGGTTAAGAGATGTATTTCAAAAATGAAAACAAGACTACTCAAAAACAGAGGAAGGTTCTGCAGTGGCAACACCTTTCAGATTCCATTTCTCCAGAAGAGACTGGAAGCTATTACTTGACAGACAACTTAGTTCCCTAAGAAATTAAGTGGAAGATTTCATTTCAGGTGGTTGTAAGTAAATGTCCATGTCACAGAATGACAATGCTTCTACAACCATTTTTCTAGGATTTTGTCAGAAGCTGTAAGATTAACTTTGACATTCACCAGCTTCCTTCATGAACTCATTTTTGTTCAATTAAAAGAAGATAGAAGCTAACAAAGAGGTCAAACTTTGTGACACACATTTCAAGAAGCTCCCAACTGTCTATCTCACCAAAACTCCTGAAAAAGCAGAAGGCTGTAAAGGGAAGGGATTCTGAGTTAAAATGAAGATGGCGAACATGATGAAGATGGACACAGTGAGATACGAACTGCTGGAAAACCTGCAGAACCCACGTCTCCACCAAGTGCAGTACCAGCCCCGATCCCTGGCAGGCACTGCCACCACGAGGCTCCATCCCGCTTTGCATTTTCCCTACAAACAAGGTTAAAATGCTTTTTTTTTCCATTTCCTGTTTCTACCACACACATCTCGCTAGAAGTACTTCTGTGCGTGGCTGGAGATTTGCTTCTGGCATTTTAGGGCCTTCATAAGGAATACTAACATGTTTTTCAAATAGTTTTATTCCTTTATTCTGCCTAAGAAGTGGAGCTAGGAGAAATTCAAGATCCTACAAGTATCCAAGTAGCCAGCAGCTGCACACAACCAGCGCTCTGCTGCCAGCTCTTGCCCAAGACTATCACACAGCCCTGCACCCTCCTGCTGCCACCAGCCTTACACATGCTCCCCTGTGCTTGAATATCAACAAAAATATCTCAAAGGACTGGCAGAGTAAGATTTGTTTATTAATATTCAGACTAACTTATCACTTCGGCAAAACAACACAACAGAGGGAAGGCATTTGCTCAGGACAAGACAAGTGAGACAGGGAAGAATTTGCTCAGGAGTGATGTGGGAAACTGATGATGAGAGAACACTTGCAGATTTCTCATATGTACCTCTTAGAAAGGAGTCTGGACTTTTCTGCATCCCAGAAGATTGTTCCCTGGATGAACCTCATAGGAGTTAAAATTTGAGAAGAGAATCTGAAAGACACTCCTGGCTCCTCCTGTGGCATCACCTGCACTTGCAGAATAGCCCAGTCTCCAACCCTTTCTCCAGACATCATTACATCTCTGCCAAGCAGTGTGCTGCCGCCACCCACTCAGATAAATTCCTAATTCTCTAGGTTGGCATAATTTTTACAGGTAACAGTATAAAAATTAACACGGGTACAAATTATCTTTCAGTGGAAAGAAGAGGGAGAAAAAAAGGGATAAGATAGAAACAGGCTCATGTGAGTAGTAAAAGAAAATCCACTTCAAGACTACAGTAATTGAGAAGCAAGAAAACACACTCTAAAGTCTCCTGTTCAGCAGTGGGTCACAGTGACAGTGACATATCTGAGACTGTGACTGACATCCCATCAGCAGCAGAGCCCCTTCTCCAGCCTCCCTAGGACCAGAGTGATGCCCCTGAAAGACATCCTCCATGTGTGTGTGTGTGCTCAGTGTGCCCTCCCTGCCCAGTGCCTGTGTCCCCAGCATGTCCCCAGCCCGGTGGCAGTGTCCCCAGCGTGCCCTCCCAGCCCAGTGCCTGTGTCCCCAGCATGTCCCCAGCCCGGTGGCAGTGTCCCCAGCGTGTCCCCAGCCCGGTGGCAGTGTCCCCAGCGTGTCCCCAGCCCGGTGGCAGTGTCCCCAGCATGTCCCCAACCCGGTGGCAGTGTCCCCAGCGTGCCCTCCCAGCCCAGTGGCAGTGTCCCCAGTGTGCCCTCCCAGCCCAGTGGCAGTGTCCCCAGCATGTCCCCAACCCGGTGGCAGTGTCCCCAGCGTGTCCCCAACCCGGTGGCAGTGTCCCCAGCGTGTCCCCAACCCGGTGGCAGTGTCCCCAGCGTACCCTCCCTGCCCAGTGCCTGTGTCCCTCCCCAGCGTGTCCCCAACCCAGTGGCAGTGTCCCCAGTGTGCCCTCCCTGCCCAGTGCCTGTGTCCCTCCCCAGCGTGTCCCCAACCCGGTGGCAGTGTCCCCAGCGTGCCCTCCCTGCCCAGTGCCTGTGTCCCCAGCGTGGTGGCAGGCAGTGTGTCCCCCGTGTGCCCTCCCAGCCTGGTGGCAGTGGCCCCAGCATGTCCCCCCATCTGCAGTGCAGGCTCCGGGGGCTCCTCCAGGGCACCCAGCGCCCGCACCTGGGCACTGCAGATGGGAGCTCCAGCACTGCAGCCTGGTGCTCCAGCTCCATCTCCTGGGGAAATCCTGCCTTTCTGCCAAGCCTCAGCATTCCGTAAAACTCTTAATGAAGAAGTGGGCTGAGAACTCATCACCATGTGAATTCCCTCAATATTCAATTCAATTACAACTCTCTTCTTAAATCATCTTTTTTACTTAACCAAACTCTAAATTGACAGAGCTAATAAGCTTGGGAGAATCAGTGTACACCATCCATTTCTGGGAACAGGACAATATTTTCTAAGACGCATTAATAACTGTGACAGGATTTATGTATAAGAGAAATTCATTTCAATTTCCTTTTTCAATTAATGGCCAATTATTTGAACTCAGCTCAACCAAAAATATTACTCAAGTATCATTAATCTAACAAAAATTAACTTTACTATTCTCTCAGTAAGGAGCGGATATAATTTTAAGGTACAATAACACACTTGAAGAACATGCTGTCCATCTGTAATCTCAGGACCACTGCTCCCCACTGGAGCCCTCTGTCATGCTGGCTCAGGATTTGCTCTTAAGGATAGTGACTGGAGCAAAGGTCTGCCCTAGATGCTGCTGCAGGCTACCAGTGCATTATCTACTCTAGACTAAAAGCCATTTTACATTAAAAAATACTGGCACAGAGTGCGTCAATTAAAAACAAACCAGGGGGGAAAAAAGAAAGCACAGCCTTTTCCTGCACACCCTGGCAATGCCTGGACTTGCTTTGTCCTCCCAGTCTGGTGGCACCCAGCCCCAGCGAGGAGCACCGGTGCCACACAGCCTGGGGCCACCACTGAGCCCGTGCTGCTCTGGGACAGCGCGGCTGGGACAGGGGCACCACCAAACACCAGCGCACGCGGCAGGGCAGCCAGAGGGACTTTCAGCTCCCCACAGCCCCAAGGATCCATGCCCCATGCACAGGGGGTGTGATGGCAGGAGACCATGTGGGCACTGACTGACTGCTGCCTCTGCCACCTTCAGCACCCCAAACCTCCCAGTCTCAGTAACTGAAACGCAGCTTTGGCACGGGTGTGAGAAAAAAGCTTGTCAGAAAAACGCCTATTACCACTGTATTCTTTATTTAAACTTAGCTTTGTCCACCACCCAGGTGGCTGTTGCAGGGAAGTTTCATTTCAGTCATTATCTCACCAAACCCACCCTTCAAAAGTGGGGAGCTGTGCCAAGCACAGCAACCTCTCTCCCTTCAGTCTACTGGTTAATAAAATTGTGCTTGCAGCTTGAGGCTCTGGTGTTGCTTAAACACATACAACTGATGTGACAAACACTGGTTTTGAAAGGTTGGGTTTTTTTGGTTTTTTTAAATTGGAATGAAACCCTGTTATACAATGAACTAATTGCAGCGCACTGCAATTAGGAGGAGGAGGCTGGAACTTCAGCACATCACGTGTAGAGCTCAGTGGCATTTCTTCATTGCAAGGTAACCTTAGTAGGCCAACAGACAATGGAGAATTCTGTTTATTTTTAAAAAAGAAATCTATACATAGAGAAGTAGAGCAATCACTCCACTGTGCAGATGCTTCTGCCCATCAGCTAAGGGCTGTGCCAACCACACAGCTCCCAACATGCTCCCTGAACACTCCAGGCAGGAGCTGGGGGTCAGCTTGCCCTTGGAGGCCTGGTTTGCCAGGAGTCCTCAGGACTGACTTACTCCAGGAAAGATTCTCTCTCCACCTACAGAAACCACATGTTCAACACAGCAAGAAGGCTTTAAGCTACACAGGAGTTCCCTCTGTCTTCTCTGCACAATGAAAAGGAAGCCAAGGATTTGCAATGTAAGACTTCAAGCGAGTATTCCAGAAATCAATAAACACATGCCACAAAACAAAACGAAGCTTGATCTAATTAAATAAATAATAAAAATGTCACTGATTATACTGACATATTTTCGTATAAAAATAGTTACAGATTTGATGAAAATACCAATGTATTTCTGACTGATATTTACCTTCAGTACACTTTCTTATTCCAGAAAAAACCCCCACCTTATTAACCATTAACTTCGGTTATTCAAGAAGCATTGACATGCAAAAGTTCAACACACCCAGCTATTTTTAAATAATTCTTCATACAGAAAAGTGACAAGATTTATAATTCATCCCCTACATGAAATATACCAAGTACAATCAAATTAACAGAGAATGTAAATAATGGGATGCTTGGTAAAATCAATGGAAGTGCAAAGACCTGTTTTATTACAGGCGAAGTCCATTCAGTATAGTCACAAATAAAAACAGCAATGTACTGAATTTTTCAGCTTCTCAGATTTTTACCTATTTCATTCTTCTTATATCTGTCTTTTCATTCACTGTACATTCTCTGGCAGAAGTCAAGATCTACCCCTCTGTAACATTTTATACAACAAAAGAAAGCACCATGCTTTCAAACAGGGATTTATAGGAGGCTGTGTTTCACAAAGCTTTGCAAAGTTATCTGAGTGTCTGAAATTTAGCACATGTGCCAGTTTATCCACACTCAACTGCTATTGGTATTTCCAGTCAGAACTGGAAGAGCAGCAGAGCTGCCGGTTTAGTTAATCTGAGATTTCTGGGAAGCCGCTGTCAGCCCTGCGGAGGCTGTCACCCACCACCCTCATCCATAACCGCTGCGAGCTCTGAGCTCCAGCACTGCCACCTCCCCAGCGCTGACAGGCATCCGCTCTAATGCAGCAGCTCTGTGCCAAGAGATTCATCTTCAGGTCACTCTGAAATCTGATAAAGCTGTGCCTCTCCCAACTGTGACACGAACTGCTTCATCCCTGTGTGCCCTGTGACAGCCCTGCCGCTCCCAACGCCTGGCCCTATGAAAGCCTTGGGCCAGGAGTCACTGCCCAGAGCTGCCACTCCCAGCCTGACCCTTGGCTCCTGCACGCTGACCCCCTTCCCTGGACAGGGACCTGCTGCCCCAGCACCCTCCCTGGCCTTGCACTCGCTGCTCTGGGGATCATCATTCCCGGCAGAACAAACACAATCCACTGAACCACAGCTCTCTCCCTCATCAAGGCGCCTACCCTGCTCTCCACAAATCCCAGACCTAAAACCAACTGCTCCTACAACAGATTTGTTATAATGGAACCATAAATGACAAATCCTGATATTAAGCTTTATGTCTGGAATGATCCATTTTGATCCTTAATGAAATGTAGATTATTAGTTTTAAAAACCAAGTTGTTCCACGAGAGACACCTCATGATTACACTGGTTTCTTATTTCTCATGTGGAATTTGCACCTATGAGCTGGAGACAGAGGCTGCTGACAGTCTCAGATCTTGCTGCCAGTCCTATCACAGCCAAGCTTGAGTAACTGTGCGCAGCAAAACCTGGTTTGGTTTTGCAGGAGCCAAGCCAAGGAAAGCCTTACAGAGGAAGTGGTGCCAAAACTGGTAAAAAAGGGGATGTGAGAGCAGCAGGGATAAAGGTTAACCAAACTGTAACTACTTAAACTTCTCCCTTTCTAAAGCAAATAGCATTATACAACAAAATATATGATAAACATTTCTATTTCAGAGAGGTAATAATATAACGACAAAGCTACCATGTGCTGCCAAGTCTGTGCCTTAGAAGGGATGGAAAAAAGCCCACAGAAGTTACAGAACTTTGCAATCAAACAGAACTAACAAGGAAACACGGAGACACATGACATCGTACAAGGCAAACCACACTGGAGATAAGACCAGAACTTTACCCTAAATGGACACACCGCATGTGAAACCCCTGCTCACACAGTCACACATGCACACACTGAGCAGATGAGCTGAAGGTCTGCCAGTTCAAATCACATGTGGGAAAAACCATTTCTATGAATCTTTCATTCCTGCCAGGATCTGTGAAGGAGGACTGTGAGCATTCAGTGCCAAAAAGCAGACCCTAACAAGCCAGAAGCCTAAGGAGGCTCAAGTGCATCCTCTCTCTCCTTTCTAGGTTTTCGGGCTTTGGTTCCAAGCCACTGCTACTGCATTCTAACAATGAAGGTATAAAACACTCCTCTAGCACACAGCATTTCCTCCCAGTGATAGTAAAACAAAACATCATTGAATAATAGCTCTTCCTTTGGGTTCTGCCTTTTCCACGCTAAGCAGATTCAGCTCTAAAAGGTTCTTAAGGATTAAAAGCAGCCTATCATGTGGAGTACATATCAAACGCTTCTGTAAACCCATTTTGTATCTTTACAATCACTACTTCAACAGAGGGCAATTTAACCAAACAATAAGAACATGTCTTTGGTTACACTATTTCCATGGAAAATAACATTGGTACTAGCTGTCTTTTTTTCCCCCCCTTTCCCTTGATTGAATAAATATGTTGACAGAACTTTTTTTTTTTTTTCCCCCCCTGGAAGGCCCAGCTTTAGTAAATAAAGGATTAGAAGAAAAAAAAAAAAAAAGGCAAAGCAATACAAGAAAGGGAGAAATACAAAGGTGGTTGGGGAGTACTGCAAAAAACACAGTAACTAGAAAATAATGCTAGTATGTGAAACAAGAAACATTAGTTCTTGAACTGGGGACTTAGCAAAATACAGGGTTCTTCACAGAGACACAAACAGCACAAACTCTAACTGGGATTCCTGTCCAACCTCTGTAAGAGCCTTTTTATTCACCATAATGCCATCAAATCAAATCAATGTACCTCATGCTAAATAAAGCATTTTCAATACTATGAAGTACCATGACTATTCTTACAACTTTTTATTATTATTTTGTTTTATTTTGTTATGGATTGCAGTAGTCTTCTATGCTGTTTCCCAAATTAAGATCAGAGGCAATGATCCCTTTTCCCTGTATCACAGAAAAGTCTTGGCTGGAAGGGAGCTCTGGAACTCATTTGGCTGAAGGCAGATCAGGTAAATGCAGAGCCCCTTGCAGCTGCCCTGCCCACATTAGCAGATCTGTGCTGTAGGACCCCCACAGGGTCTCCACCAGTGTGTGGGATCATCTGGATAGAGCTCTGACCTCTGAGTGACTCCCAAACATGCAGCTTTGCCCTCCTGCTTTTACCTACCAGCACTTACTGAACATCTGCTGAGTACAGTTTCAACATTAGTAACTGAGGTTTGTCCCATTAAGGGGCTCAGTAAAGCTGATAATCTTGTTTTTCTCTTCTCTGATGAGCAAGAGAGAAAAACCTGCTGATTCCTCTCCTCCAGTTTCATCTTAGCTGGGCTTCTAGCCAGAGTTATTAAAAAAATGAAGAAACAAAAACCTTTCCAGGTTCTTATTCCCTGAGCTTATATACCTCCAAGCTGGGGTTTGTGTGTGCTGGGCAGCTGGAGTTTTTTTTGTCTGAACTGTGTCCCAGGTGCCATCTTTGGCTGCCAGGCAGCACCAGGTCTCCAGCCAGGCACCTTCAAGCCACCACTGCCACTGAGGAGCATACTGGGGGAGAAGGAAGCTTCTGCCCTGGGAAGAAGGGAGATGTCACTGATTCACCTCCAAAGGGTTATTTTTTCCTATACAACCCAGCAGTGATCACTTGGACAGACAGCAACTGTGTTGGCACAATGCACAGCCCTGGCAACAACCACACACATCATTTTAGATGTACCTAAACACCACTCGTGTGCTAATGCAAACTTGTACTCTGGCTGCTGTCACCATGCCTCAGGCCAGGGAGGCTGTGAGCCAGCTCTGGAGATCCCTTGCACAGGCCCTGAACCCCTGCCAAGCTCATCACACTCAGTGCTGGCACCACCTCACACTGCCAGGCACTGAAATGGAAGGTGATTCTGAGCCACCAAAGTTAGCTGTTGGAGGAAGAAAAAACCTTTGACAACCATTGTAAACAAAAGACTGTCTGCACGCTGATATTCTGCACATTTTACATGGATGCACTTCTGGGAAATCAGCATGCGCACATGCCACAGAATAAACACTCTTAGCAGTAAAACACAGTGGTAGTAAAGACATAATCATCATCGGGATGGAAACGGCTCACAGTCCCACACGGGTCAAAAAATCCCCAACAGAAGAAATTCACCTTTAGTTAAACTACACTTGCAAAATAAAGAAATTTACCGTGAAATGTTCCTGTGATTTATAGTTCTCATCCAGGTAAACTCGAGCTCTGTTGTAGTCTTTCATTGCATCACTTGATAACAGTTCTCTGAAAAGAGAAAGAAAAGACTGAACGTGTAAAGTCAGATATAAATGTAGTGCACTGCCTCAGCACTGCTCCGTGCTGTGACATCCCTGGCATCACCCAAAAGAACCCACGGCCTTCCTCTTCTTCTGGGAGGAATTTCAGCGTCAGAGGCGTTCCCTTGACACAGCCACCTGTCCGCACGCGCCAGAGCTGCCCTCATCAGCTGCACCTTCAGTTCAGCTGACCTTGAGGACGGCGAGTTTCGCGGCGCCGTTCGGACACGGCCGGGACGGGCGCGGCTCCGCGACGCGACGGAACCGCACGAATCTGGGACTGGAGCTGCGGGGCCCGGCCCGAGCGCGGCCCCGAGCAGCGCCCACCGCCGCCAGCAGAGGGCGCGCGGGGCCGCCGCTCGCTCCCAGCCCCGCCGCCTTCGGGGGCGAGAAACGAGCCCGGGACCAACGAGCCCGGAACCCGCGAGAGCCCGGGGAACAACGAGCCCGGGGAACAACGAGCCCGGGACCCGCGAGAGCCCGGGGAACAACGAGCCCGGAACCCGGGAGCCCAGGACCAACGAGCCCGGGGACCCGCGAGAGCCCGGGATCAACGAGCCCAGAGAACCCGGGACGTGCCACCGCTGACTGATCGCTCCCTGCCCTTGTCCCCCCCATCACTTACTTCACGAACTTGTCCACATGAGACATTGAAGCTTCATAGTTTTTCCCTCCGAATTCTTGACAGTGTAAAGCCATAAAATGGGGCTTGTGTGCATGGACAACCTGGAACAGGGAGAAAAGTAAGTTTTAGCGCTCAGCACAGCCTTGTCCACAGCACAGCACCAACGACATAGATCCGGGTGCTCAGCCGCTGCCTGAGAGGTACGTGGCACACTGGCACAATAAGCAGCAAAGGGAGCATCATTTGCTATCCATATAAAAGATTGATAATACACAATTATTAACTCAAACATTATTAACTAATATTTCATTTTTTAAACTATAACTTAGTTCCTAAGCTATATATATGTAAAATATATTTTAGTATTTATATTTAAAATATAAGCAGACTTTTCTGACTCCCCTTAAAGATGACTTGACATGATTAAGATGATCCAAACCTTTCCTTTGTCTGAGGGTTAGAAGAGTTCCAACATTTCAATTCATTTGCTAGAGTGGATTTTTTCCACTTTTACAAAATTTCTCAGTGCTGTTTAGCAGCACTTTAGCAGTTGTGTTTGATATTTTTATTTATGGAGTATCTCATTTACAAAAGTATTTATATAACAGATGCACATAAACACCTGTTAACACAGGAGGCATAGAAATCTATCATGTTATTCCAGGTGTTAGTCTCGAACACTGCAAATATCTTAAGTACTACACAGTCAGCACTAGGATGCAATTACCATACCAAAACCCTAGAATGTTTATGTCTTTCCTCATACCCCAAATCAAACGCAGTGTTTATAAATTTGCTGCTGTTTTGAACACACATTCAGTGTTATTCTGTCCTATGGAATTTTCTCAGCTTTGTCTCTATTCAGAACTGCAAACACCACATCCAAAACGTCTCGATTAACACTGAGTCTCTATAGCTTGTGTTCCATGCTTCACTGTGAATTAATGGACACAACCTGCAGAACAACTTCCATTTTAAAAGGGAACAGTCTGAAACAATCAAAGTGCCAGTGCAAGCATACATGGAGAGAACTGTTAAAATCCAAAATGGGGTTCACTCATGTCTGGTTTCCCAGGCAGCAGGGAGGCCACGCTGTCCACATCACGAGGCAGCTCCTCTCTCTGCAGGGCTTGGTGCCCGCAGGCTCGGGGTGCTCTGCCCCGCTCGCACTGCAGCACAGCCACCAGGACAGCAGCTCGCAGAGCCCCGCGAGGGGAAGCCTGGCAGTGCTTTGTGCATGCCCAAGCCAAGGAGAACCCGGTGTGCTGCTCCATCCAGGTCACTCAGTGAACAACAGCGCTGCCAACCCGCACCAGGTCACCCTTGCAGAAAGAAGGGAATGTCCTGCCGTGGGTTTCTGAGTCATTTCCACCAGTTACTTCCTCTGTACCTCAGCTTCCCAGTGATTGAATCGTCTTGGCACTGACCTGCTTGGTGAAACATTCTGAGGTGAGCTGCTGTCACTGCTACTGGATAAAGGGAAAAAGTAAATACTCCCACTCAGGTGTTGAATGATCATTGAGCACTTCCATTAGATCATTAATGCTGATTTCTGCCAACAGGGATATTAGCTACTTGCTTTAAAGCATGCTGCTTCATCCCATTGGTAGGGATGGAGAATGAGCCAGAACAGGACCCAATAGTAAGTTTAACTGGGGGGAGAGAAGGGAAAAAAAAAAAAAAAAGCAGTTAAAAGACCAGTTGTCTAAAAACATACCTGAAATGCAAGAACTGATATCCAACTGAGACACGCCTTTCCTCTGAGATGTATTTCCTATGACAGACTTACAAACAACTAAGACACAGTTGCTGAGAAGGTGTCCCTGCACATATGCTCCTTTCTTCCCAAGGGACCACTAGCAGCAGGCTGCCACCAGAGTCCAGCAGCAGCAAATGGCAAACACTAAGCTTACCTGGCCGGTTCACTCTGTTTGCTGTCCGGAAAGCAGTACTAACCAAACACAGCCATGAAGCAGAACTCTGCAACAGAGCTCATCTGTGGACCCTAACACCAGGCCATCCCGATTCTCCACGTGCTTCATAGCTCCACATCAGTTCTGGATTCCAAGTCCTGATCTTATCTACTTGGAGAGCTCTATGCAGTCACCATCATCAGAAAGCAGTTGTAACTATTTAATCCTGTAAAGCCAACACACCCACTCACACTGTTTCAGGGCAGCACACGCAGTAGCACTGACTGTGGACGTGGCAGGAATGTGCTGACATCATGTCACTCATTTTAACTGCTGTGGGTTTGCTTCAGGAAGAGCTCTTCCTACACAGCTAATGAAAATATAAACTGATAGGACAAAACCATAATGAACTATTTCAAGTAAGATTTAGGCACAAACTATCTCACAGTCATGAACTGTCACTCACAGGGAGCCCTGAATGGGGAGTTCCTGCAGTGAGACAACACTGGAGAACAACTCCACTGCGCTGAAGCAGCAACAGAAAACACTTCCAGGCTCTGAAGATGCAGGACACAGGTTTTTTGGTTTGCATACAAATCCTTGAGAACTTGAAATCATAGTGGGTATTACAGAAAAGAATTATGTCATTTTTAATGGGGAAATAGCATTAGCTTAATAGCAGCGATGTCCTTGCGGCGTTCCTTGCAGGTTAAACCACTAGAACATACCTGAATATTAGTTATGTCCCCTCATATAATAAGTACCCTCCAATTTAAGCAAATTGGCTCTGCTTCATTACCTTTTACTAGTTTTCTACTCTTATGGAAGAACAAACAGTACATAATAATGAGTAATGAATGCTTCAGAGCTGAAAACTCCCAGTTGCTAGAGGTTAAAGATCATACATGAGACCACATAAAGAATGAATTTGCATCCACAGCAGCATAATGTATCTACAAAGCTGGGCATTATTTTCAATTCTGGATATGCAAAAATAGCATAAAGGGAGCCACAATCAGGAGTTATTTTGGGGGATGTGGGTAACTAAGCAAGATGCTCCAGCATAGCTGAGTATGAATACAGAACTGGTGAAAAGCACAAGCCTGACATCTCATTGCTACAGGTGTTGGCCTGTTTGGACAGGGAATGGGGAAGAGACCCAGGCAGGGCAGGGTGAGTCAGGCTGTGCTGGAACTGGGGCAGCAGCCAGGACAGGACACTGCTGCTGGCCAGGCCTCTCAGAGAGGGCACTGCAGGCACAGAGGCAAGGGCACCAGCATTAGACCTCAATCCAAGCAACGCAGAAGAGGAGCTTGAGCCTTGATGTTGCGCAAATAGGATTGCTTTTTAAAAAAAAAAAAAAAACAAACAAATTAAAACACAAGCTTTAGCTTCCTTGTGAGCTGTGAAATACAATTTAGCATGTATGGTCCTAAAGCACTTCAAGTATTTTCAATTTCTCTAAGCCTGGAGAAGAGGAGGCTCCTCCTGGGGACCAGGTGTCCAGAACCCTGCAGCACTCAGCTGCACATGGCCAGCATCCCCCTACCCTTGTCACAGGCCATGGATTCAAACCAACAACAAGCAGCCCAAACAGCCCCCACCTGAGGAAAACACGGTCTGAAAAAGGGCTGAGACCTCATCTTGAAAGGGCTGCAGGGTTTTTTTGCCCCCTCTAGTTAAAAAAAACCTTAATCACCCCCTCTAGTTAAAAAGCAGCATTAAATTGACTAAAATAATTAAACAAGCTTAGAATGGCTGGGTGGGGTTTTGCTGTGTTTTGGGGTTTGGGATTTTTTGGTTAGGTTGGTTTGGGCCCTTTTTGTTTGTTTTTCTTCCTTCTCTCCAAAGAGTAACACACAAAGTTCCCATGCAGCTATACCAAGATGACCTTTAGCTATTAGGTAAACTTTTAACTTCTGTATTTCTACAAATAAAGGCTCAAAATACTCTCAAACACATCAGGCAACATGGAAAATTGCATTAGAGGAAAAAACCCTCTGGCTCCAAGTTTGCATCTAAAATGACCATGTGCCACAAATGCTACACAAAAAGATTGTTACTAAATCAGTGCAGATTTTCAATAGCTCCATCTTCTGAACTCCTCCTGCCCCAAACATGAGGCCCAGTGTAGATGGAGAACGGGCAAAGGATGGGGAAGGAAGGAGTGAAAAGGAAAAAGAGTCCTAAGTAAATAAATAAGTCAATAAAACTCCTCTCTATGCTCCTATACCCTTTGCTTGGAAACAGCTTCCTTCATGTTCTTGGAGCTTGTTCCCCCACCTTTTTTCCTGTGCTCTGGCACCGAGGCTGCCAACCAAGGCACAGGCACTTTGCACTAGCAGGACAAAATTCCCATGTGTGTATTATTCTGTGAATATTCTCATTTGCATGGCACCTAGTTCACCAAGCCATCTCACATCTAGATCATCAATTATCCCATTTCTTGGTAAGAACCAAAGTCTTTCCTATCACACATTAAACACCCAAAACACTGTTCTCAGGCTGTTTCCACTCTCCCCCAACAATCCCTTTCCCACGTAGGTTTGATTCCAGTGTAGGTTTTTTGGGGTAAGAGAACTTTTACTGGAAAGAGGACAACAGTCCAAATTCAGCTCTTTCAGACCCAAGTTACCAGCACCTATCTGCAGTTAGGAGATGGGGCAGAATCCCCAGTACCAGGACTTCACTGGATCCTGCCTCCCTGTAAGGTGCCTTTTCTCACCCTTTGACGCAATTCCCAATCATCATGCGACATACTTGCTCACAAGCCTTTTTCCTTCTCTTTTGATTCCAGCCTACTGCCTTCAATTGCAAATACAATTTTCTGCTTTAAACATTAGAAACCAGAGCCAACTCTGAAAACCCTGGGATGGATTTGCAGCATCTTTCCCCCCCAGTGCTTGCTACTCCAGATAGGAACGTAGGTTTTGCTGCTCAAGTGGCACCACGTGGCACCGAGGGTGACACAGAGCACACGAAGACACAGTCCTGAGCAGCCCCAGTCCTGCAGCAGCCAGGCCAAAGGCAGGGTGGCTGTACCGGAGGGGTGGACGTGTTTCCTGCCACAGGCTGCTGCTGCTGCGTGTTCTGGTCCCAGAGCATCCCCTCAGCCAGCCCCGGGACACCCTCCCAGAGCCGCACCCCGCCTGACACCGCTGACCATCCCCAAGCCCACGCACGTCTCTCCAGGCCAAGCAGAGCACGCAGCGCTCTGTGCCAGAGCACACCGACACCCTGTGCCCGCTGTCACGCAGCCTGTGCCAGCAGGCTGCTCTCCGAGCTATGCCAGGAGCTGCCGCTAAAACCCGCCTGGAAAGCATCTTCCCGTTTGCATTTCTCAGAGAAACTGTTTCATTTACCAGCATTAGATCTGCCACATGTTTCATGTTAACAATGTAGGATAGGATATTTGTAGATCAATGGCAGAAGTTTAAAAAATTTAACATGTGGCATTTGAATCTTACTTTAGCCCTCCGTATGCTACCATGTCCTTGGAAATGCACAAGGCATATAAATCAATGGTAACACATAAGTGACTCATATTTGCCCATGACAGCAAATAAAATCCCTTATTTTAATTTACTGGAACTTATAAACAAGTCCACAAAATGCTCCTTAACATCAGTTCAAAGACGTTATGGGTTTAATTTCTAGAAACATTTTAAACTTAGAGAGGTAATGGTGCTTCCTTTTCTGTGGAGAACGTTTTGACTGCTTACACAAGGACCTCAGCCTCAGAAGTTATGCAAACTGCCCTGACACAACTGCATATGCAAATTGAATTCCTCAGAAGAATGGAAAAAACTGCCGTCTGTGGTTTATCTGGTTTCAAGTTTACAAAGAGGCATGAAGAGTCATTTTCCAGTGCTGCTGCTGAACCCCAGCTCACAGAGGTTTCGCACACAGCGTGTGGAATCAAACACAGTAATCCCTCTGAGGCTGCACATTTGCTGGGTCACTCTGAAGCCTGAGCCAGAACGGTGCTAAGTGATTCTGGTACACGCATGTTTGTCTCTCCCCTAAGGAGATTTTGGTCCAATTTTGTTCCACTTCCTGCTGCGCTGGAGAGTGTGGCGTGAGCAGCCAGCCCACTGCCGGGACCCAGAGGGGAAGCAGGAGAAGGCCGGCAGCAGCCATGGGCAGCACTGCTAACTTTATCCTTTGTCTATTTTTCCTTTCTTTTTCTGTTTTAAAATACAGTTCTCATATTGCAGGGACAGAGGGCAGAGGTACAGAGGAGAGGGAACAGAGCAGAAGCCCCCGTAACTGAGGGATGGGCTTGGGTCTGCCTCAGCAATACTTGCTCTGCTCTGGACCCTGCACTAGACTGGCCTCATGGAGCATTAATGGATAATTTTATTCCTCTTTGGAATTGTGTACACACAATATTTACTGGGCCAAAGACAGATCACGTTCAGTCACATGTCAGTGGTCCCTGCCCTAAGACACCAGCAGCTCGTTCTTTTCCCCTCCCCTTCCTGTTTTCCACAAACGATTCAGAATCGTTTCTGCAGTGCTCATGCCACTTCAGTAAAAAAAATGAACATAGAAGGAGTCTCCTTGATAAAGATACGTAAATAAGTCATGTGATGATGAAAAACATGCAGCCATCTAAAAAAAAAAAAAACAAAAAAACCCACCCCAAAATAAAGAGTTCTCCCTGTTTATTTGTACTTCCTGCATAGGAAGCTTTTTCTGAAGCTGTGGAGGGTTGGAATCAGAGCTAGCTGAGACGCTTGCGCAGTGCAAGCAACACGTACATACAGCAATGATTAAATAAGACGGAAGAAGAAAAATAAAGAGATGAATCCGAAGTTGGCAGATACTAAAAAAAATCTAAGAGTGGTTACTTCATCTTGGATTTTGCAAATTTCTTACATTTGCCAGTAAAAGTGAATTTAAGTATTTTACATCCATGTAGTAAAGGTCACAGGCCGCACTGGTAACCTGAGAATGTAAAGACTCATGGGATGCTTTCAGTTACAAAAGCAAAAGATGAAATACTGCTCATCATATTTTCTGCACACAGTTTCACCTTGAAATCTGAACAGCACAACTTTGTCGTTTAACTGTTTTTCTCTAAGAGATGTAGGCCTGGATAAAGGGATCTTGTGGCCCTTCAGTACCAGGTGGCACTTTTCTGTGGCCAGGGCAGGCAGGGCTTGGACCACGGTGCTCGAGAAAGGTGTCCCTGCCCCTGGCAGGGTGTGCTCTACAGCATCTCCAAGGTCCCTTAAGGCCCTGCCAGTGCAAACCATTGTGGGACTCAAGACTCCCTCAGTTCTGTCAGCAGTGACAGCAGCTCTCGTGCACTCCTCATCCCAGGGATGACACCTCCATGCCCCAGCAGTGTTCCTTTCCTGGTGTTTATTGCCGTATTTCTGCACAAAGACTGCAAGTTAAGCAAGTCTCTACTACAATAACACAGTGTGTGAGAGGGGCTTTTGTAATTTAGAAAACCCCTCACACCAGAAGGTTACAGCACATTTTAAAACGTGTTCAGCATCAATATTGTCACATTACTAAACAAGAAAATTGTTAAGAAAGAGCAGACACAGGACTTATTTATTGCAAACCAATGCCAAAAATTGTCATATTTCAATTTTAAGGTAAACTGGACTTCCCAATAGATTTTTTTGAAAAAGTGCTCAAATATAGAACTTAGTCAGTAGACTTAAAAGACCATTTAATGCCAAACTGAAGTCAATTTTGTATAACCTGAATCTATTTTTTAGCAGACAATTGTTGATGAGAAAAAATTGTGCCTATATCCTGAATTTTTCTGATTACTTAGAAATCCAGAAAGAGACATTTTTCAGGGATGTCTTTTACTATAAAATAAAATCACTATAAAATAGTGATTCTGCTTCACAAAGCAGAAGATCCTGATGTTACAAATTAGGTCAATAAAGATGCACAGAACTACATGAGAAAATAAACTTTAGCTTACCTGATAAAATTCCCGAAGCCAATTCTTCTGTAAATTTTCTGGCTGAAAAACAAAAGGCAAAAATTAATTAAGAAAAAGAGAAATCTATTTTTACAACAATATCATGATATTATTGCTTTACTCAGTGTATTCAAGAAGGGAGCTGTTTTCACAATTAAAACAAAAGGTACAAACGAGGATGTTCCTCCATGATGCCACTGGACAGACCCCACCGCCTCATTCCTCAGCCCCCTCTGATTCTCACCAAAATGGTGCGTTTTGTATAGGACTGTACAGCACTTGTGCCCACACGTTTAGCAGGCAATGACACACCTGAACTACGTCCTGTTAGGACATGTTCATCGCCTGGGGATCAGGAATTTCACCAGCCTGCCCACACCCAGATGCCACCACCTGAGCTTCAAGTGACACGGAGTTATTTCACACAAGCTGGTTCAGGGGAAGGACAGTGCCTTTGGGGATGCTCCAGCCCATCAGTCCTCCTGCCAGGGACAGACTGGGAGAAGCATTTTCAGACTGCTCCACAAGTTATAAAAACTGAAGCAGCAAAACTGCAGTTAAGTGCAAAGTTCTGTCTTTTCAATAACAGATCCCAGCCTAGACACGATCAAAGGGAGAGAATTGATTTGTTGAGCTTTATCTTCAACAAGACTTCTGGATAATTTTTGCATCCTAGTGGGGAATAACAACACAAGTCAGACTTCCTTGTCACAGCAGAGGCAGAAGGTCCAGAATCTGCGGGAGGCAGCAGAATGTATCCAACTAAACACCAGAGAAACACCTCATCCCTGACAAACAGCTCCAACACCAGCTGCCCAGAGGCAAACACACAGCCATGAAACTTCTGCTCTATTCTCCCATCGAGTGTGCTCTTTTCAGATAGCCGGATACAACTTTGAATCAAAATCTGGAGCAGGAGAAGCAGCGCTGGAAGGTGCCCATTGAGTTCCTCTGTGCGCAGTCCCAAGAGGGAGGGTGCTAAGGAGGTCTCGGGGGCTGCCAGCACCAACTCCTGTGCCCAGGTCCGTGGGAGCCCTCCGGCTGCTGGCTCGCCCTGAGTGGGGCCCTGCCGGCCCCGCTGCTGTGCCCTCGCCCAGCAGTCCTTCCCCTGCCACCACCACAGACTTTCTTTCCACTTTTACCACTCTCTGGTACAATTCTGTAACCCAGCCCTCTGCCTCAGACTCCTCTCCAGCCACCTCACATAAATGAAAAATTTTGAACATTTGAGGGACTGGAGATAACAATCAAGTAGAAAGATAATTTCTCTTCCTCTTATTTTTCTGTCTAAAAATAGGCACATCATATTTCATGTCTTCCACAGACTTTGGACTTCTTCCGATCCTTTCCCTCCACACTTTGTCCTTCATTAAATTATCTCATTCTTTTTGTAACATAATGGAAATTAATCTTTTTCCTGTCTTCTTTTATGCTGAATCCTTTCATTCCCATCCACTGATAAACCAATTTCTCCTGGGTCACTAATCCAAACCTCACTTTTTCCACCTCTTTCTTTCTGGCTATCCCCACCTCCAGCTCTGCTCCAGCTGGTTGAATCTAGTCCTTCTCCCCTGCCCACAGGGCAGCTTCAGCTCATGTTCTCAGGAATCCACCAAAGAGCAAACAGGAGAAGAAAGCAAAATACTTACAGGCATTAACATTTTGTTTGGAATATCTAGAACTATAGAGTGGTTTGGGTTGGAAGGGACCCAAAAAAATCATCCAGTTCCACCCCCTGCCAAGGGCAGGAACACCTTCCACAAGACCAGGTTCCCTCACACGCTGTCCAGCCTTGGATGCTTCCAGGGATCCAGGGGCAGCCACAGCTTCCCTGGGCACCCTGAGCCAGGGCCTCACCACCCTCACAGGGAACATTTCCTGCCCAATATCCCATCTAACCCTGCAATTCCCTGTGTCCTGTCCCTCCCCACCTCTCTTAGCACTGAAAGGAGCCGTAATCTCCCCAGAGCCTTCTCTGCTCCAGGGGTCTCTCCCCTCCTGCCATCCTCCCTTACCCTTGCAGCTCAGGGCCCCAGGGCACTGTGCCCTGTGCCCACCTCCTGCCTGGGAACACCAAGTCTGCTCAGCACAGATTTCTCAGGGTTATTTGCCCACTTCAAGCACAGGCTGCTCCTCAAACACACCAAACTCCGCCATTCTCCAGGCTGAGATCAGCAAATGCCCCTGTGCCTGGAGGAGCACGGCTCTGCTTTCATCCTTCAGACACACATTTTACTCCACTGAGACACAAATAGAAATCCTTCTCAAAAGAAACTCTTCCCCTCAAACAAGAACAACTTCCAGACAGCAAAACCACATGGGATCCATATTAAAAAAACAGGACATGCGTCCTGCATGCGCTGCTCCCCTCAATTAAAAGCAGTTTTGACCTTTTCCTGGAATTCCAAATCCTTCTAAAACTATCTTTTTTCATTATGAGTTTCCACTTGAAGTCTATTTATGTCACACTGGTCACTGTAATGATCAGGTTTATAAGAAAAACCAGTCAGCTAGTGAACACGGGAACACCACATGAGCTGGTAATAGCCCAAAAACAAGCGGCTTTTCAAATCCGACATACAAGTAGTCTCTCTTCTCCCCACTATTTCTATTTCCTACAAAATTATACTCAACAGCCAACAGGAAAGCTTTAAGCCTGCTGCAAAAATATACTTATATGGGGAAGGAGTCCTTTCAAAAAAATGAGGAGAATATATATTTAGACAGGGTAGGGAGCCTTTCATACAGAAAGAAAAAGGGAAAAGAACTAAATGAAACTAAATTAACAGCCTGGAAAATTTCTTTTCTGCCTTGCTCAGAGGGAAATGGAAGAAAGGCGATGAATTATAGAAAGCAGGTTCTATTTTGTGAAGTTTATTTTTAGCGAAGAATAGGCTCATTTTTTAAGCTAAAAGGAAAAAAAAAATTGACTTGCTTTGTGAAAACTGAGCTCCAAAATGAATCAGAGGACAACTGGCCGCTGTGATTCTGCACACTGCCTGAACACACAAGGCACAACCAACCCAAAGTTTTACATGCCTGACTGAAACAGCCCCAAGAGCCCCACATGGGCTGAGGGATCACTGGAAGCCTGTCTGAGTTCCAAAAGTCTCCTGGCATCCCACAGCACCACAGGGACCTTGCTGCAGTCATAGACTCTTAGGGGGCAGTCCCAGGGAGGACCCAGAGCCTCTTCATCTTAACCTTCAAGACACATAAAGAAAAACATGAAATATAGGCGATTTTCCTTTGCCTTCACTATACTTGGTTTTCTACTTATTTAATGAAAAGCAAAGCCTTTGATCAAGTTCTGTCTGACCAGCAACAGGTGCACTCAGAAACTTCTTTCAAGTCCATCAATGTGACTGACCATCACAGTTGTTTCAACAGAATTATTTATATCATGTTTTTGATCAATATTTTTGATCTCTTATATTGTCTTTGTAAGTTTACTGGCATCCTTTAGACATTTATATTCAATCTGTTTTTATTTTCAAATAGAATTCTAAGCACCACTCTTGCTATGCCCTCTTGAACTACACAAATGATACTGGCAAAACCTCCACATCAGCTGGGTACTATTAATGTGGTGATTTGTACCAACCTTACTATCTTAAATGACAAACAAAAAGATAATAATCTGCATGTTCTGTTCACATTATGAGTTCACAACATTTCAAAGCCCATATAGGCAAACCAACCAGGACCAAACAGGAAAACTAGAATCATGAGTTTAAGAAAAAACATTGAAGAAAAAGCGCAAATTCTTCAAAATCCAAATTTTTATTTAAAACACTGTTTTTGTTCCACGCATCTGCACAAACTTACAAACACAACTATGGTGCCTCTTAGTCTAGCATTTCTGAAAGTGCACAGCTTTCCCAAGGAGCAGCAGGAAAAGAAATGTCCCATCCTGGTGCTATTACAGCCCAGTGACAGCCCCCAGGAACAAGGACAGGTGCAGGGGAGAAGAAACAACACAGCCTAATTAACACAAACTCAAAAACAGGGGGCTGGACACACGCGTCTGTCACTGAGAGGTTTAAGGCCAATTTACTCCCAGGCTGAGCAACGCAGCGGCTTCGTGGGACGCCGAGGAACGGAGAAAAAAAATGCAGGAGGTGACGCGGGGTAAAGCAGCGCCTGAGGGGAGCGGCTGGGGAAGGAAGGCCCCGCTGCCGGCCTGTGCGTGGGACACGGGCCGCCCTGCAGGGCCGCGACGGCAGGGCCGGAGAACGGCAGAAGCACGGCCAGTGTCCGCAGGCAAAGCCTCTGGCCCTGCCGGGGAGGGGCACAGCGCTCAGGGCAGCGGGATAGAGCTCAGGGCAGCGGGACAGAGCCGGGCACAGCGCTCAGGACACAGCCCGCCGCTGGTGTGACAGGACCGGGGCCGGAGCAGCTCTGGGCACGACCTCCCTGCCCCTGCTCAAACACCGGCAAGCCCAGCTGCTGACCTTTCCGGCTGATCCCCCTTCCTATGAGCGGCTCGAAATACACAGCACTCGGTGGGAATAAAGAGAAGCCGCAGCGGTGCCGCCTTCCTGCGCAGCAGGGCAGCGAACGAGCAGCACTGCCGGCACAAACAGCGGGGAAAGCAGGGCCTCAGCCCGCTGGCACAGCACATCACAAGCTGAGACAAACACACCAGCACCTGCTGCCTGTTTCAAAAGCTCTGTGTTTCTAAACAGCCGAAGCTGTCTATGAACTGGTGCTTGCGTATGCAGGAGAAACCAGCAGCCCTGGAAACAACCGAAACCACCTGTCCCCAGCCTGTAAGAGACACCAAGAGACAGCCCTGCCCAGGAGAAACCAGCACCCCTGGAAACAACCGAAAACACCTGTCCCCAGCCTGTAAGAGACACCAAGAGACAGCCCAGCCCAGGAAAAACCAGCATCTCTTGAAACAACCAAAACCACCTGTCTCCCGCCTGTAAGAGACACCAAGAGACAGCTCTGCCCAGCCAGGGATGCTGAATTCTGAACACAGCAGCACTCTCTCAAGCATAGGAAATGCAGCCTAAAACGGGAACAGCAAACAGTGACCTGTTAATTAACTACTCTGGCCACATCTGAGGGAAATGCAAGGAATAAGGTAACAGAAGCAAGGGTGAGGAAGCAAGTCTCTACCTCTTCAAAAGATCTGGACATAAAGGCATATATAGATGTAGGGGTGTATGTAACATATGCATATTATGGTTTATACCACAACAGTAATGAGTCGCTCCTCAAACAACACAGGACAGGGAAGGGAAAAGAGCCACCTGTCTTTAACAGCTACAAAATAATGGTAGCATGTGCTGTCACTACTTCGATCTGGACAAGATCTTTCAAACCCTCAAGAACCTGACTGACCAATCTTATATGTTACAAAACTCTAAAACAACCAAGAATCACACAGATGTCCCCAAAAGCAATGCTGGGAGCAGGCAGCTTACGAGCAGCAGCTGAAACAAGCTCTAGTTCTTCAGCAGCTTCAGCTGATGAGGCTGATGCCGTAACAGCATTTAAAGCAACCAAACCTCCGCAAGCACCAAGAAGCTCTTGCTGAGGAGCAGCCCCGGATAGGACACAGGCCCAGCACAAGCGCTGAACCCATGCAAAACAAACCTCCTCTGGGCATGGAAGTGAAAAAAGGAGTTAGAACAACAAATGTTTTTCAATGTTTTTCTTCCTGTGTCAGTGAAAACATTCACCAATTTAGTTTAATTTGGGGGCTGGAATGTAGAGTCTCTCCTGCAACCTTGAGCCCAGTGGATGCAAGTGCCAGAAGAGGGTGACCTGAGGGTGCCTGGAGGGTGACCAGCAGCTCCCTGCAGGCAGGACAGGACAGGACAGTGAGGAGGGACACCACAAACACACTGCTCGTTGAACAGGATTGTGAATTTTCTTTCCTGCCCCAAAGAGCAGCTCTGTCTCAGGTTTTCAATGTGGATATTCAGGAGCCCCACCTAAACTCTGGAGACAAAGGAACAAGGTCAACTCAAAAATATCCCTCAAAGAAAATAGAAAAGGAAAAAATAAAAACAGAAAACTACTCATTGCCAATGGAAAAAGTGAAGTTTACATGACAAACCTGAAATTGTCATCTAATTCAGCACAAACAATGCATCTAATACATGATGATTCAGGGCAGTGACTAAAAGCAATCTGCCATTCATAAAAACAACTAAATCTCTGGAAGTTCATCAATCACATACAGTACCCAAAGTTTGTAACACAATATTTATAACTCTCAAGTAGAAAGATGAAAACTGCACTCCAAGTACCTTGTGGCTATGGAGTTTTAGAGCCAGTGCCAGGTCTCCAAGGCCAGTGGCACCTGGAGCACCCTGGTCTGGTGGAAGGTGTCCCTGCCCATGGCAGATTGGTAGAACAAAATAATCTTTAGGGTCCCTTCCAACCCAATCCATCTGTGATGCTACAAAATTCAAAAGGAAGCATTAATGTCTGTCCCAAGTCTATTCCTTTCTTGGCTAATCCAACATCACAGAAAAAAAGAAAAATACTTCTCTCAGGACTAACGGAGCTCAGGCTTTCAATTATACCATTCCCACAGAACAGTTAATTGAAGATACACATTTTTAGGAGAGTTTACATAACAGATAATTTTCTTAGAGTGTCACATTAGATTATACTGAGATGGAGCAACACAAGCTCCAGATTTTCAGAATTGCTGGTGTAGAAAATAATTCAGTAGGTCTGTTGGCAAAGCGACCAGGCTTATACAGGTCTGACATACATACAGTCACACCCTTAAAACAGGAAGTTGAACTGTGTTTAACCATTTTTTCTGCAGGTACACAGCACACAGACACTGTTCATCTCCTGGCACCTGGTGAGCTCAGCCTGGGCTGTCTCTGGGCACACAACAAAACAGGAGCAGGGCCAGGGCACAGCCTCTGCAGGCTGATTGGTCTCCACAGCCCACACACAGGATAAACCCAGACAGGCACAAGCACAGGGCAGTAACTACCGCTGGATAATGATTTACAAAAAAATGCAAAGACTGGAATAAGAGAAGTCCAGAATCTTCAATCTCCTGACCCCAATGAACTGCCACGTACTTTAAATTTAACTTCTATTACTGACATCTTACTGAAAAGCTTAAAAGCTCCTGGATATTTGAATAACCAACGTGCTAAGAGCATTAACGAGAGTTAATCCAACACCACACAAACTCTAATTGTTAGCAAATAGCAAGATTAATCACATTAATACACTCAAGTTTTCCACTACTTTGTACCCTTATTTTGGCATGACACAGGGAAAACTGAAAGAGTTGAAATCAAATTAATCTGCTTTTGCACATGGATAGGTAAAACAGATCTCTGGCAAAATTCACACTCACCACCACCACCATGGTCTGTCCTGTGCATTTATGGGGTTTCTTTCTGTATTTGTTTGAAATGAAACCTTTAAAACTCTCCCAGGTTAAATAGGGGAATATCTACAACTGTTCTTTTAAATCTGCATGGTACAGAAACAGGCACAGGGGAGCAGTGCCATCCAGACTCACATCTCCCAGAAACTAAAGGCCAATGATTCAAATGGTTCTTCCTGTGGGCTGAGTTTTATGGAGGCTTGAAAACATCCCACAGGTTTTATTAATCCAGTGGTCTGTGTCAGCTGCAGGCCCTTTCACAGCCATGCAGCGCTGGCATCGCGAAGCAGAAGGGCCCCAGACTCCCTGTTCCTTCTCCACAGCAAGTAAACAGACTGGTGAGGGCACCACAGGCCAGTCATTCCATCCAGACACAAGCTGCTAGCCCAATACACCTACAGCTCTGGGCATCTGAGCCCAGCAGCACAGGGAGTAACTGCAGAGCAGGAGGATGGTATAAAAAAATAGCCTTAAACCAATAAACGTACTATGTGCTCTGTGGAAAAATAAAAATCATAATGTAATTTTATCTAAGTGCTCATGTTTGCAGACAGTAACTTCTGTGACCTAAAGCTCAAGAGCTAAAGGTCATGAGCTGCATGCCCTGCTGTGCAGCAGTGTCTATCAATTCCTCTAAGTAATAAATGCTCTTTCCTCAAGAAGATATATCCTTATTTCTGAGCCAAATGCCATGTGGTGGGGCACTGCTCTGCTGGGGATGAAAGTCCTAGCTTTTCCCAGAATCGCTGCAGAGTCAGTCCCAGGGGGAATGTGCCAGGACAGCGCGAGCTGTCAGTGAGGCAGCTCCAACACACCCTATATCCCATGAGAAAAAAAAAGAGCCTTCACACTAAAATACCGCAGTCCCAAGACAGCTGTGAATTTACCACCGAGTGAATCCCCGGGGAGCTCAACACACTAATAAATGCACAGTGATCTAATAGAAGTACTTGACAGCAGAGGAGACAATGAAAGTTGTTTACACCCTATTTCAGAAATAAAGGGCTAAGGGAGATACTTAGAAATTAATTTCAATTTAATCTAGAGAGTAGGTTTTCAGGACTGGGGGGGGGAGGTTCTCCTCCTTGCTGCTATGAAAATTTCTGTAATAAATGCATCATTGATCAATGACCCAATAGTCCACAAAGATTATTTTCAGTTTTATTCAGAGCTGCCACATGAAAACACCAATATTGTTTTGGTGACACTGAGGGTAAGCCCAGCAGAGGTGGATTGGAACGGACAGATTCTTCTATGGCACAACACTCTGTGCCAGCAGGGCTCCCACAAACACACAGCAGAATGCTCACACTGCTTTCCCCACTGCATCACTCCTGGAAGAGAGGACGTGAGCCTCTGCCCAGTGCTGCCCATCAGGAGACGGACAGCAGATAGCTCTGGGTAGCTGAGGGAGGGCTGGTGCAAGGGATGTGCCGCCACGACTTAAGGCATCACCGTGTGGTCCCAGCTTGCTCAGCTCAGGTGAAGGGACCTGAAGACTCTCCTCCTGACAGGTGACACTGAAGTGACCTCCTCCACTGCTGTGTGTCACAGCCAGGTAACCTTGAGCAAAAGCAAAAGTTTCAGGTTTGCTTTACACAGGAAGGATGGGGGGAAAACCACCCACCAAAAAAACAACTGAACACAGGAAGCCTCAGCTGTCCCATATAGAGTATTACTGACATCTTGGTTGGTCAGAAGCCAACACTTTTCCCTCCTACACCCTTGGGATAGCCCAGAACAAGGTTTAGGTGCTACTATTGCACTTACAGCAACATGCAGTTGCTATAAGAGCAAAAATTTATGAAGAAAATATCTAGATGATTCTTTATGGTAAAAATGAAGCATAAAAGGAGAAACAGGAAATCTCCAAAACCATGGACAATTCAGAAGAAACAATTTAGAGAAACAAAGTCCTGAAAGGAAAACAGTTTTGCTCAATTAGTAGAAAATTGCTGATGCAGTTTCAAGGAAGCCAAAGCATCAGAACTGATACATGCAACTGGAAATAACCATCCTCAGTATTCCCTTAAGTTTCCACAAAAGGCTGTCAGACATTTGGCAGAGAGGCAAGCTTAGAAAGATAAACTGGCAGAGATGTGTGCAGCCCTTTGCAAAATGTTTCATCCAGCCAGCTTCAGCAGAAGCAAGAACTCAAATGAAATACAGATACTTTATTACTGCTTTCGAAACAGATGTACATTTAAATCTGGCATTTATATTCATTTGGAAATCTAAATAACAAGCAATACTGAAATGGTGATTTTAGATGTCTGTAATGCTGATATCTCCACAGATTTATTTGAGTGTATAAATCGTAGGGATTGTGTTTGGTCCTCAGTTACAGAAAAGAGGCTGTTGTTATATTGATCCATTCACAGCTGTAAGGTCCTTGGGCTTCTACACATAAAAACTGGATGTACAGTCAGTGTGTTTCTGATTCGAGTCAGAACACACCTTACAATAATACACCAGGGCTCAATCCTCTTGTTACAGTGGAAAAACAAGCAAAAATCCCAAACACAGTATGTTTTGAAAGATAATGTTTTCCCGTTCTCCCACCCCTCAGATAAAAATGCATTTTGTAGTATAAAATGGGATTTTATCAGCTTTCATGAAAGAAGAAAATAAAGAGTAAACACATGAGATGAAACAAAAAACACATTCCAAACTGTTTTGTGCAAAATTACATTAATGCATATGAGGTTACTACGGTGTCAAAAAGGTGGCACTGATGGCAGTCCTGGAGTTCCAGAACCCCTTCGCTGCACTGAGCGCTGATGGGCAGCAGCTCAGCATTCCCGTGAGGGACACCTGTCCAATACTGCCCAGGAGCAGGGTGGGCAGCCCCCCTGAAAGCACACCTTGTGCCTCACCTTGGAAAGAGACAACCAAAAATAGCAGTTATCAATCCCCAACCCCTCTAGTTGATGGGCTACATGCACAGAGCTTTCCTCATTGTGGGAGGGAGGCAGAGGAAAAACTCACTGCTGTCACCGAGCAATCCTTCTTTTCCCACTCCTTTTCTGAATTTCAGCTCTCCGTAGAAGCTAAAGCAAGAGAAGGGCCCCAGCTGTGTGTGCAGCAGGTGCGTGATGCCCGACGCGCCCGTTCTGCGCTCCGCCGTGCCCACGCACATGCTGCAGACCCTCTCTGCTCCCCCGGCCCCTCTGCAGCACCAGCCAGCCCTGGGTGAGGACTGGGGGCTGCAAACAGCAGCCACCCGCCTCGGTAACACCTGCCACAGGTGCTCCATGTGACCTGAACTGGGCTCAGGGTGGCAGGAGCTGGGGGGGTTTCTGCCCACCCTGCAGGTCCCCACTGCAGGCTCTCAGGGTTGTGTCCAGGGGCTGGAGCATCCCGGAGGATGCAGACCTGCAGCCCCCTGCTCAGACCCTTCCCCACCCCTCCCTGCACCCAGGCTTCCTCCACCAGGCAAAAAAAAAAATTGTTCCTGTGCATATGAACTCTTCAGGGTTTCACTTTGCCTTTTTTGCCATTAACTTCAAAGTAAAAGTCAACTCCCCTGTGGGTGCGTTTCCACAGGAAATCCTGCCCCTTGTTCACTCTTATCCTTAAAGGGAACCATTTCCTTTGGCTTGAAAGCAAACTGCCTGTAGCCCTGTGCCACACTGAATACTGTTTAACACTAAATATAGACTCTGAAGGAAGGAAACATCAAGCAGACAACAGCAGCAAGGAGTGTCAGCATGCAGTGCTAGATGAACACACTAACACAAAACCTGCAGAATAACCAACAGTGAGATCACAGCTTCTCTTGAGTTTGAGGGGGGGGGGGGGAAAAATCCACTGTTACTGAAAATAGATTTTAAAAACACCTAAAACAACAAAAGCATGCACAGATCAGGACGACACCCTGCCAGCTCTCCAGCCTCGCAGGATCCTGACCTGCTTCTCCTCATGTTAAAGGTTACATCCACTTCAGCATTTTATGTTTTTAAGCATGTGCACTTTGCTCAGCTCTGAAAGCCAACAGGCTGTTTTACTTTGAGAGGTGTCCCACACTGCACAGAAGCCAGCATACACTGCCTGGTGTCCCCTTCTGTACTGACCACCCCAGCCCCACAGCTCCTCAGCCCAGCCACTCTCAGCTTTCCCTGGGAGAGTGAAATCTTTTTCATAATACCTCAAACACAACCTCAGGAGTTTGTGTGTCCAACCCCACATGAGAACCTGTGACACAAATAGTGGCATCTAATTCCAGTTCTGTCTTCAAACTATCGTGCTGTTCCCACAACACAAGGCACCAGTGAGCAGCAGTGTGACTCAGACTGGGAGCTGCTGCACCCCTTTGATTATTTCCACTCAAACATCTGGCTGGGAAAGGAGAATGCCGGAGCTTGCCAATGCACCAGCTCCCACACTGAGACTTCCCAGTGGGTACCAAGTCCAGGCTATCCTCCAGCTCCCACTCCAGGCACCGTCCCCACACCTATCTCCGGCAGCAGTGACCTCCCCTCCTGCACAAACTCCTGCCAGCCTGGCCCCACAGACAACTTCTGAGCTCCCACACCTCCAGCTGTATGTGCCAAGATCCATAACAAGGAAAACAAAACTAACAGAGTACATTTCTTGTGTAAAATAAATAGCAACAAACTTGAATTGAACACCCAGTCCAAAAGTCTTTGTTTTTGCCCAAATAAGTGCAATAAAAGTTATCCAAGTACAACCAGAGGTCAAAAGATAAAGCCTAATTTGTTCCCTGGTCCCACTGTATATGGCCAAATGAGCCCCGGGTGCTCCAGTACACAAGGACGTGTGAGGCAGCACTCCCAGCACAGCTCAAACGTTCCTGTCCCTATTGACAGCTATTCTGCATTTTCCCCTCTCTTCATATTGAGTGTTGATACATATTTATCCAGTTTCCATTTGTCTCCCAGTCAAGCTCTTCCAAACCAGTCACACTCAGCAGGACAGTACATCCCACAAGGAGCACTTTCCTCCAGCATCACTGTGGATGTGACAGCCCAGAGGCGCTGTGACCATCCCCAGAGGGGAGCCCCAAAGCTCTCATGGCTCTCGGGTCACACACAGTCCCAGCTCCACCTGAATAAAGATTTACTTGTAATATGCATTTACAGTTGTGAACAGATTAATCAATTAATTAAGTTACTGTCAAACCAGTGGTTAGTGATGCTAAAGGTATTTAATATCTAAACTCTCCTGGCTGCAAAGGGGTTGCTGAAAACCAGAGTGGTAGTTGTTACCACATCTCTTTTGCAAGGAGAAAAGCTGTCACAGCAAGCTTTGGAAGAGCTGCTGGGCTTCCATCATTTCCCATCCGCATTTCCTGAGCAATTTTCCAGGCTTCAGGCAAGAGGCTTTTTGTTTGAAATTAACTGAAAACAATGACAGATATTAACAAAGGGCAATAATGTGTGTTGTTTTCACAATTTTCAGTACCACCCTGCAAAACAAACACAACAACTCAGCTAAAGCATCCCTGTCCCACAGCTAACCTCATGCTTAGGTGTGGCAGAATTAGGGCCCAAATCACCTTTCTGCAGATTTTCACTGACCACTGGTGAAGGCTCACATCAGGCAGCAAGTGGAGAGTACAGAACTAAGAGCACATTTTCAGAATACAGCTGCTGAAGGTAGCAAATATCTGCAAAGCAGGAGTTCATCCCAGGAAATGAGGTTCCTGCCATGCAACCCTTCACAGGCATCTACTGGGAATACAACCTGTGGAGTCAGCTCCTACAGCTGCATCGACTGCCTCAGCACTCAAAACTTTTGCTTTCTGTTCGTGATTTAGACCTTGTTATATTTTTTTTTTTAAAGAAAACTGCAGTGGCCATGTATCTCAGACATCATTCCTATGAGAAATATGACTTCTCACCATTTCTCTCTCTGTGGCTATACATATTTGAAAACATGAGTCAAGCATTCCTTAAGGTATAAAAACCATAAAGCAAACGAGTAATACCTCCAATCTCCTAACGGCAGGTTTGTTGTTGCAGTTATAGTACCAGGCTGGGGTTGGCAGGTCCCCCAGTGCTGCCCCTGATCATCCCATGACAAGAACAGAAACACCTCAAACTCCTGCCCCAGGCATGAAAAGAAAACTCTGCTCACTGCATGAACACTGCTCTGACAGGCTGCACAGCTGCCACCAGCCCCAAAGGACTCAGGTGCTGCAGAACGACTTTTCAAAGTGTCCTTTTTCTAAAAACCAGAAGCAAATTTATTCACCATGCTTTATAAAACATATTTTGTAACTGTGCTTGATATTCAGTAGCACTAGTTTCACAGAAGCAAAGTCAAAGCAGGGCAGTGAGCTGGACAAACAAGAATAAATTGCAGAGGTTCCATCCATAATGGCAGAAATGTGAAGCACCACTGTAATTCCAACTACAAAGCTTCACCACTCAGGCAGAGAGTGAGGAAGTTTTGCCACCCAGCTGAGTGCCCCAGGGCACCTTTCCTCCAGGGCTCCTGTGATCTGCTCCCCAGTCTGAAGGCACCCCCTCCATCCCTCTACAGCGTGACTCATTCCCATATTGCATTTCACAGGTAAACACTCGGCAGCTTCGTTCCCGTTTGCATCTCCCATTGGAGCTTTCATGCCACCACACACTACCTCAGCTCCACGGGTCCCTGTGACATCCCAAATTACAGCAAGGAGGGGTGCCAGCCCCACAGTGGTACCCAGTGTGCTGGGCACTGTACCCAGCACAGCACTGCAGCCTATGCCCCAAATGATTTCTTTAACTAAAAACACATATGTACTTTTTTATATATGCAAATGTATGTTAAAATTATATTAACTGAAGAATGTCAGAGTACAGGGAGCTCAGCAGGCTAGAAGCCAGTGTAGGAGGCTGTTGTTCGAGTACACAGGCTGTTCAGCTCCTCTCAAACTTTTACAGTGTCCCCCGAAGTTTTGTAGATTTCACAAGGCTTTGTCCTGCAATAGAGCAAAAACATCTCCTGGCAAATCCAGTGTGAGAGCAATCAAGACAGGAAGCTTTGGCCAAAAACAAATAAACAAACCAAGCAAACCAGAAGGCAGTTTCCCACTATTGACTCAAAATGTCTTGGCAAGGCTGAGCAAGCCACGGGGTTTTACATGAAGTTAGGCAGCTTATCCTCAAAATAATGGAATGTGAACTAAATGGAGAGATGCGACAAGGAGCAAAGGACCTGCGAATCTGGCAGGCCAGACAGAATCTGTGTTTGAGTACAGCCCAGACAGACGGACACAGAAGGTGGGGAAAGCCTTTTACAGTAACCAGATGCAAAGCAACAACCTGACCAAGTCAGGCAGCAGGACTGACCATCGCCTGGGCAGGGGATTAGCAAGGTCATCACTGAGCCTGAACTTGAGGAGCCAGGAAAAACACTGTCTGCACTGGGGTTGGTGGAACCACTCCTGTGGGATTCCTGAACAGATTCTTAAGCTCGTGGGGAAGTTGATAACTGACAGAAAGCTTCACAGATAAGGAGCAGAACAAAAATGACAAGACTTAGCAATATGCACATCCACAAGTAAAGCAACAACAACAAAAAAATATACTTGCAGAACACCTAGAAGTGTTTTCCCCTCAACTCATTAAAATAGCACTTTGCTCTTCTACACCCATCTACAAACTTATTCACAAGACACAGCCAGGAATAGAGACTTCCAATTCAGAAGTTCCTCACTGTAACCACGTCTTGCTCAGATAAGAGACAAGACTGCAGCAAGAGAACTGATGCATACGTTTCCCCAGAACTACTGAACTCTTCCCAACTTCCTGTACATATACAGTCTGGCACACTGGACTTGAACAAGCACATGCTTGAAAATGAAAATCCAAGTCAAGCACTACAAGAGCATGTACTCTGGAACCCGCTTATCAGCAGGAAAAGTGTTTCAGAGAAAAGCACTCCCTTTTGTTACACAACATTCACCATCCATGCTGCTGACAAGACAGACTTTGGCAGGAACAGAGGGAAGACATCCTCAGTTGAAAAACTTACTTTCCATCTCCAACCCTCCCTAGAATTAGAATTAAGGGTGAGTCTGCCACAAGGACAGGCCCTGGGAAGGGAGGTGACTCCACACTGGTGGGCAGCTTGCACTCCCCTGGAACATTCTGCAGCTGCTGTGATCACACTGCTTCTGCCAAGGGCTCAGACAACACTATTCTATGTACGAGAAATTTAAAAAGCCAAGCACAAAGTCCCATTTCCACAAACATGCTGTGGATACACTGATTCAAACAGGCTTGACCCAACACTAAAAGCAAATGCGTGGCATTGTGACGTTACAGTGGAAACCCCGCAACAAGCAGCCAGCAGTAACACTGCTGTAGCCAAAGTTCATTCTGTGTCCGTGGCTCCAGAAATTCAAAGCCACTATGGAAAATATTGTATATTTAAACCTAACTATTCAGAGATATCCTGTTTGCAGTGAGGTAACACCTCTATTTTTCTCTGTCACAAGGAAGTGAACTTCACCTAGTATCAACATTCCTCATGGTGCTGGAATGGCTCTTTTCCTGTTTAGGAAAATGGGCTTCAGCCTTCAATTAAACTCTGAGAAAAAGTCAGGACAACTCTATTTTCTCCATGAAATTTTTTTCATATTTTGAAACATCCCAAACAAATTGTGGGTTAACACTGGGAAAAGCCACCTGGAGTAGTCTCTGATCACCTGAAAGAGTCGAAACCACAATGGACTCATCACTGGCTACCATGGCATGAGGATGCATTTCAGGACAGTGCTGCAGATCTGGGGACACGCTCACAAGGACAGCTGTACGTGTTTTTACATGCTTCTCTAGGAAAGCCCTGGAAGCATATATCTGTGCTGAAATATGTTAATTTTAATTAAAAAGAAAGGGCAAAACTGCCCTTAAAGTCTGGATTGAGAATTAGGATTGTCAACACGCTTCCATTCCCTTGTGCTGGGAACTGCTCCACAATGCTCAGGCTGGAGCCGCTGCCTCCCAGCAGAGAGAACCCACAGGCACACGAGGAGGGAGGATGGGGGCTGCAGCTCAGGAACCACCACCCTGAGAACCCTGGGCATCACACTCTCTGTATTGCCTGAATGCTGACTTAAACTCCAGATCCACATGAGAAATGGAATTCCTCCCTCAAAAAAGTTAAGACCTGTACTCAACTGCTAGAATACTTTCTTTATTCATAAAGTGAAGTACAAAGGAGAGCACTTCACTCGGTATTTTAAGAAAACAACCGAACAAGTGAAAATTCTCTTCCTGCCCTGTGCTTATAGCCTTCTTACATGCCCAACTGGATTTTGTGTCCCTCTTAAGTTTTCACACAGATATTTTCCATAGTAACACAAAATTTACTCAACTGCAGTTACAGGTTAATAAAAGTAACTGGAACTATTTATTAATGCACTCTTAGCTAGTATCTGGTATATATACACGCTGTCATATACCTGTTTTATGTTTCTACTTGATACTAACAAGGTTTGATACACTGGAGTTAGCTACATCCATCCCTGTACATTGTCCAGCTTCAGAAGTCAGCAGGGTCACATCAAAACAGAAGCTTCAAACTTTCTCCCGAATTCCATAGCAAAACATCAGGTTTTTTATACTTCTTTTTCTGGGGCTCAGGAGCTCAGTTTTCTACCCGAGCTGCCAGCGCAGGTGTCCTCGTGTGGCAAGTACACCGTGAAGGTGCTGACACTGGAGCTCAGGGTGAGCTCACCTGCTTTGCCACTTACTCTATTTTGAGAACAGATAGTCCAAAGTGACAGGGCACAGCTTAACACATGCAAAATAGACCTGCTCTTGTTTTCAACCATAACTGGCCTGTCAGAGATCCTTAAAGGCACACCAAATGTCTGAACTGTGTTGAAACTCCAGAATTTTCCTCCCATTTCCAGACTTTAACAAGAGGATATTAGCCATGGTGATGATTTCACAGTTCATACAGATTGGAGTGCAAAACACAGTAGATGATGCTGTGAACACTCCTGAGGGCTCTGGGGGCTGCAGCCTTCCTTGGGTTTGAGTTTCCTCATCTGACTGATGCCTGAAGCTGCCATGTGCTGCTTCAGACCCTACTGCCACAGCCCCCAAGCAGAAATTAGGGCATGTGACAGGGAACCTCACCAGACCCAGAGGAATGAGGATATGGTGGTGGAGCAAGGCATTTCCCCAGGGAGCAATAACTTGGTTATTTGCAGTCTCTTCCTTACAGCAGTCTGCCAGCAGCTTGTCAGGGCCACCCTGCACCCCAGAACACGGCTGGTGGCCCTGGTTTGTCCTGGGGAGCTGCTGCCCCTGTCCCACAGCCAGGCCATGCTGCGGCCAGGACACGGTTTGAAGGGCTCCCCTTTGCAGTGGGACAGCACAGCTATGATTGACATATTTACACACACCCTTCTGTGCAGCTTTACAGTCAGAAGTCATTCAGGATGACAACAACAGATTCACAGCCAAATCCCAGCTGGGGTTCCCTGAGCATCCATCAGACTGGGCTTCTCCCTGGCACCATCCCACACAGATGGGCTGTCAATGAAGTGACCCAGATTATACATGCTCAACTCGGTTCTCAACTTCAGCTGTGCCTTTTAAACTGTAATTATATTTACAACCCAATGACAGGAGTGTATATGGGCAAATTCTCAAATCCCAGACAGAGCCATAGCACACACATAAAATTAACCACGAGTACTTCACTTCAGACTGGTAGAAAGAGTGCTCAGGGCAGCCACGGGATGTCACCAAGCTGGGTTCCAGCTGCAGGCTGCAAATCCACTGACCCCAAGGAACGCTGTGCCTACACACATGGGGTGGGTGTACACCTGTATACCCAGCTCTCTGGCTGCCAGGAGCGGTCAAAGGCCTTGCCAGTCCAGCACTGGAAGACTTTTGAGTGACACCTCTGGCCATAACAGCAAGACAAGCCATGGTGCTGCTGGAGT